>NC_136512.1:6726914-6821914 GCF_053919585.1 Euprymna scolopes | reverse complement strand
TTTAAAGAAACTTAGTGGTGTCTGTACTGTTAGATACAGGGTATATACAATTTAGGTAATGTTCATTCCGGTTTCATCAAGTTGACCAATGTTTACGTTTCGTCTGTCATAATTCCTGTTCTTAACTAATTATTCACTAAACTAGCGGGGGTACCCGGCGTTGCCCGAGTGTTTGTTTCCGGGACGGCGGGGGGAGTTTTAAAAAATGTTATGGTAGGTAAGTAGGAAGGATCAAACCCGGAGTCATGAGTAAAAGTAGGAAAATAAAGTGTGAAAAAAAAAAAAAAAAAACATCTGCAATGTTAACAGTTCGGCCACCAAGAAAAGTCCATTCCAGTTGTTTAGGAAGAAAAAAAAAAAAAAAAAAAAAAAAAACGACTACGGTAGGTCGGTGCGAACGTGAAAATATAATGTGAATTGTCCAGCACGCTAACCACTACGCCACAGAGCACTGCAGCTTAGTTTAGTGATTTTAAATAACTTCACATGAAAGAACTACGAAGCCAAACCGGTGTTCTCTTCTCAACTGTTCCTTGTGAACGATCCCCAAACGGTGTTAAGTGGTGGCAGGGGGAGGAGGAATTTATTAGAGAGAAAATATTTTACCACTTCCATTGATCTTAACCGATTTTGGCCGTGACTTCTCAGCAGAAAAAGTATAGAAATCTAAGATTATCGAGGAATTTGAGAAATAATAAGCCTATAACACACCTCAGATATTGTTCTGCCGTTTGTGCATATTATATTTGCATGAAATATCTTGATTTTTAATCCTATTAATGTCAAAATCAGACGGGAAAAAATGAGTTCATTTTATTTATATAGAGAAGATGATCCTAACCCGTTCAATAACTAACAGATATAAATAATACTAAAGCTCCCGGAGTTACTTCCCCTGATTATTGTAAAAAATAGCAAACAAATAACTAAAGAAAGTAGCCAAGGCTTTTGTAAGCTTCTTTGTCTCGTTCAACTAAAAAAAGACGATGCCTTTCGTTGTCAGCTTTGCTTTGGCAGTTAAAGGATGCTTTGGAGGATTTATTTTTTTTTCTTTCTTTATATTTTTGTTAGAACTTTTTAAAAATTTTTTATTGAATTTTTTTTGTTTGTTTGTTTTTATAGATGTCTTATGTATATAATTTTAATATCATAAATAATCCGTCGGAGATTAGATAGCAGTCAATTCACTTTGCCTAACCGTTAAGACATTTGATGTATCTTTTGAGTTTTAATGCTCAAATCATGTATTTCTCGGTCACCCACTGAGTGTTCAATCCTTGGTGTAGGCGACTGAAAAATACAATTGCAAATTATTTACGACTTCTATCCAGTCATGTCTGACAGAACGAGAACATGCTACCCCCCCCCCCGATCTATTAAGTAAAGGGTTTCGTTTCTAAATCCCGTGCTGATTCCAGAGTTTGACAGAAATATTTTTGAGTTCGACAGAATAGATCTAAAGAGTGTCGGGGGTTACATCGACCGAAACGTTGTGAAAATGACACTCGAGATGAGAAAAGTAATCCGTAGAATTCAAATAATACGAATACCTAACTTCGTCTACATGCACCCACTAAATGTTAAAATTAACAAAAAAAAAATTGGTCATTTTTATTTATTATTTTTAATATATATATCCAATTTTTACCCCAAACAAGGCAAAGTGGCTCTTTGAAGTAAGGGGCTACTATCGGGGACATAAGTTAAAGAGATACTATGTAGAGAGGTGTACTTTCAGATAAAGAGTCATTGGCCATTGCTATTTGTGGTTGAGAAGGTTTCTTGTAATTATTGAAGGAAACAAGCTTCGTCTTGGCAGCATTGAATGTGACCATCCATTTTTGTCCCCATTCCACTACAGATTGGAGTTCTTCTAGTGTTTTTGTAATTTCTTTAGATATGTGTTCATTTGTTTTCCCCTCATGCCTTTTATGGAGTGTCCTGTCATCAGCAAATATACCCATCTCAGAGACAATTTATCAGGGAGGTCATTTATGAATATTAGGAATAATAACAGTCCAAAAATACATGTGAGGTACTCCCACATTTATATTATATTGTTTAAATGTATGACCAGCAAGGACCAGCTGGATTCTTCTCTTATGGATTTAATCACGTTATGTATTCTTCCAGTGATACCATATGATCTGATTTTCCTGAGAAGACCATCGTGCCATACCGTCAAAAGCCTTAGATATATTTAGGGCTACCACTCTACTCTCCCCTGTTTTATCAAGTGGATGGTATATATGTTCAGAGATTAGTTAGGATATCTACTGTGGAACGGGCGTGCCTAAATCCATATTGTTGGTCGGTCAGAAGTTTAGCAGCTGTAATGTGATGGACTAGAGCTTGGTTAATTATGGACTTAAATACTTTGGTGAAAAAATGGGAGGAGGCTAATGAAGTGATAATTTAATGCGTCAGTTATTTCGCCAGAATCCTTGTAAACTAGTGCCACAGAAAGGTTTCCAGCAGTAAGGAAAGCAAGATTCGTTAAGGCATTTGTTGTAAAGTTTGGAGAACTGGATCAACCTCAGCAGAGCATATTTTTAATAGCACAGCCGGGATGAGATTGTGTCCACATGCTTTAGGGGTGTTTAGGTTTTTTTATAATACTATGTACTCGGGAAGGGGTGATTTTCAGATCATCTAGTGTGGCATCTGTCCACAAAGAAAGTCAGGGATGAAGTGGTTTGCCGGGTCTAATGTGGAGTTTGAGGCAAACCAACTGGCAAGCATGTTAGCCTTCTCGATTAGCGTGCAAACAACCTCATGATTGTTTGATAGTGGGGAATTGTTGACTGCCTATTATTTACTATATTGTTGTAGATTTTCCAAAAATCGCGTTCCTAATTTCTGTGCTTAGATGTGTTTTCTGGTGGTTTCAGTATATTCTCTCTTAGCTATCACTTTTTCTCTCTTACAATTACTTCTATCGTCTATATTCTGTCTGTTTGAACTGATTTGTGTCTGTTAAATCTGCAGTACGCATGCTGCCTTTGAGCAATGGCAGCTGCACAAGTAGAAGTAAACCATGGGGGCTTGATATAGGATTTCCGTGCAAGAACATGTGCTTCAATTGCAGTTTTGAACCATTCAGTGGTTTCATTTGCGCACTGTTCAGCTGAAAGAGAAAAGATATTTCCCCATGGGGCATCTCTGATGATATCCCGGATGGCTTCCCCGTCAACCTTTTTATAATACCTCATTGTTTTGAGTAGTGGCTCTTTAGTTTTGGGTTGAGAATTTATGGCGATTTCTACCATTATCACAGCATGATCAGCATTCCTGAATGGGCTGTGGGCATTCGTTGCACTATCATTGGGAACTGAGAAGTGAGGCATGTTTATCTTGATGGTCTGGGAAACGTGTCAGAAATGTAACCGTTTTTAATTACTCGGTGTTGTCGAGAAATCCGAAAGATATAATGATCGCTTCATTCATTTAGGAGATTATCCTATACATGCAAACGCACATAAATATCTGTGTCTATCTATAATTCTATATGTGTGTGTTCGTGTGCATGTGCGTCTATTTTCCTATATTTACGTACTATACATTTAAGCGTCCATTTCAGGTACTTGGGTTTCACGTCCCTGGATTCGTTGAAGATTTTCTATTAAAAAAAAACAAACAAAGACGGTGAGTGAGGGCAAATAAAAACCATGAAACTTTGCACAATTTACGATTTGTTAAATTTAATCAAATGGAGTCGAAGTGGAACAAATAGTGGCTGTGACCCAACAGGTCACGTGTTCGTCTAGTACAAAAATGAATTGCCTGAAATTGGTTATTGCTTCTGGATAACACCGGGTTTCCTTGCAAGTCTTAAATATTTCACTGATTTAACCTTTACATTTGGGTGAGGTCCTTGTCTCCAATTTCTAATTCTGTATTGGTCATCAACTTGAACGAGAAGAGAGCATTGATTCATCTCTATGTTAAGGGCGGTTATTTGAACGTAAGTGCCTCCTTTGTGCTTCGCTATTTGTTTTCAGTTCATGAAAATATTTCAAATATTTCTCGCTTCGAACACCCTCCCCCCTTTAACATGGCCGAAATATTTATCCGTGTTTATTTGAAAAGTAAGCAATACTGAAAATCTTGACTTTTGAATTGATTTTAGTTTTAGCCGAAGTTTCTTATTCCTTTTTTTTCCTTTTTTTTCCTTTTTTTTCCTTTTTTTCCTTTTTTTTCCTTTTTTTCCTTTTTTTTCCTTTTTTTTCCTTTTTTTTCCTTTTTTTTCCTTTTTTTCCTTTTTTTCTTTTCTTTTTTTCTTTTTTTTCTTTGGGTTCTTTCTTTCTTTTTTTTTTGGGGTTCTTTTTTTTTTCTTTTTTCTTTTTTTTGAGTTTTTCTTTTTTGGGTTTTTCTTTTTTGGGTTTTTCTTTTTCTTTTTATATAACCCGAGCGGATTTACTCAACTTGTATAAGTTTCCAAGCATTATTAGAAGAATTTAAGTTCTCAATATTTTAAATATTAAAATGGTAGGTTAAATTAAATTTAAATATTAAAATGGTAGGTTAAGTTCGTTTAAAATTCTTCAAAGAAACTTAAATATTTTATGCTCTAAAAGCCTCACCTATAAAATTAGCCAAAATATTTATCCAAATGTTTATTAAAAAAAAAATAATAAAAATCGCTCCAGACAAGGCGTGAAGCCATTTGATGTAAGGGGCTAACAAGAACAAAAGATGATTCTCACTAAAACAGGAGATGCTTGCTGGTCCTAGTTTTTAAATGATCAAGGCTATAGTTAGAAGGAAAACAGTCAGCAGGAAGTGAGTTCCACATGCCTGTGATTCTTGTAAAAAAAAAAAAAAAAAAAATCTACTGGAATAAGCTGTATTACAATGACATATCCAATTGATAAAGACCACTAGACCAACAAGTCAAACGAGCTTGAACAAAGGAAGCAGAGAATAGATCACACAATTCTGAGGAACACATGCTATAATATTATTTATAGAAAAGATTGAGACTAGCAACATCACGTCTGTGAGAGACAGATGTAGAGAATAAGAATGGGGCCAATCAAATTAGAAACTTGTTCAACTAGCGAAACTCCAACATTGGCCTACTTTTCTTGGTAGGTTGAACCACTGCCATGACTGGCAAAATTCCTTTCAACCTTCCCTGACTATCGTATTAAAATTCCTTTATCGATCCACCTCTTAACTTTTTCAAACTGCGATCTTATCTTTCCTTTTAGTGTGCTTTTGTAGCAGTTAACCTGGTTTGTCAACATGGGTGACCCTGCAGTCGATTACCGTTCTACCGTTCACCGTTTGTCAGCATCAAAATAGGCTCGAAAGTCCTCATCCTCAATTTGATATGACCTGGGTTTTGTTGGTTGGATAGCATTACTATTGGTCACTTTTCTGGTCATTCTAGTTATGTACTGATTGCTGAGCTTCAACTGACCCCTTAGCAATCGTAGCTCCTCCCAACTGGTCTATAACATCCAGCCTCAGTATCATACTGATTCCCACGCAAAGCTTATTAAGCAGGATCATGGAGTCATAGCAATATATTTCTTACCATGATCTTGGCATCGGTCTTTCCACAGCAGTGATGTGCAAAGAACTTTTTCAGGGCAGGTGCTTAAGTGGAAAAAAAAAAAAAAACTGTAAAAATATAGTAATGAACGTAGTCCACTCTTCTCGGTGGGCCACATGCCTAAAATACATTCCTTTGAAAGGAGCACTTTTAAAACGAATAAAAGGGGCAGGTGCTTGGGCACCCCTAGATCCTGCCCCCTCCGCATGTCCCTGCTCCACAGCGCTTCATCTTTCTGCTCTAATATTTCTGGTTCCATTCCAAGAGTTGGTGACATTTTTAGGTGGGAATTTAAAAACTGTTGCACAAGTGGTATGAACACTATGACTGTCAAAACAAAACAAAACAAAAAAAAAACTGAGCAGCCTCGATGGGTGGACCTCCTAGAACTACACAGATTCCATCCCTTAGCTCAACAGCAACATCACTCTTGAACTGATTTGTATTGTGATTCTGTGATAAATATTGACTATAATAGAAAAAAAACAAAAACAAAGAAAAAAACTGGGATAGATCCTGCTCTATAATAAATAACAATGAGTATTTATTTATAAATATATATGTCTCGTCACACAAAATAATCCACCAGAAAAATAAGAGAACGAAAAAAGCAAATCTATTTCCATAGCATTTTCTTTTTTTCCTTTTTAATTTCCATACCGATTTGTACGTTTTTGATTTGTTTCTTTAAACTTTCCAGCTTGAGATGTTTTCTTATTTCTTTAAAGTAGTAAATAGATTGAAATATATTCTCTACTCTATAATAAAGACCAATGAGTATTTTTAAATATATATCCGTCCCGGCACACAAAAAGCGAATAGAAGAAAGGTGATCACTATATTCTATTTAATACCTGTTTGACATACTGACCCATTCTCAAAGTGCAAGAAGGTAAAGCCTGGGAGTGTTAAACCTATCAAGTTGACAAGAAAGTTCTTGCAGTTTTTAACTTTTAAATTCAGGTGAACAGATCTCCGCTCCAACAAAAACATTGATCGAAATAAGACCCATCAGAATGAACGCACTTTTGCCAACGGAAAACAAGTGTATTTATGTCAGTAACGTAGGTGAGAGGTCTGGAGACTATGGTGGATGAGGCAGTTTCATAGCCCAATTCATTCAACTTCTGCAAGGTCAGTTTACCAATGTGTGTTCTGGCATTGTCGTGAGGGAGAATTGTTTTTTTTTCTGTTGACTAATGCTGTCGTCAAAGTTTCTGATGCATTTCATCCATTTGTTGACAGTAATTTTCCGCCGTAATGGTTTCACAATGGAGGAGACTGGTCACAGACCATTACAATAGTCAGCAAAAGAACGGGTCGTTCTTGTGTAAAAGAAAGGAAGATGACACTTCATAACAGCATTTCTCTTGGTTATTGCTCAATTCGAGAGGCACCCATTTATCAGGTTTTTTATCTTTCTAATCTCTCAAGTGGTTGGAAATCGTCGTATACGCTATATCTAATTCAGAAACAAGTTCTCAAACAGTTATGCCTGGAATTGGCTTCGACTAAGGCTCTTAATTGATCGTTGTCAACATCCTACGGCCGACCACTTTAAGAGTTATGTCACCGCTATGAAATTTCTTAAACCACCATTGTGCTGTGCGTTCACTCCTGGACCAAAGGCTTAATTGATATGGCGAGCTGTTTTAGCAGCTTTTCAGCCTAGCTTGAATTGAAATAAGAAAATTGTGCGACTTTGCTTTTTTGCCATCTTGTATTCAATATTCTGAAAAGACATAATTGTTTTAAAACGATTGTAATTTAAAACGATTGTAATTTAAAACGATCAGATAAAGTAGAAACACTTATGATATATGAATCAAAAGTATTTTAACAAAAAAACTTATTTGAAAATACATCATTTGAAATCGAAATAAAAATTCCACAAGCATTTTCGTGTCAACCTCTTAGAACCATATCTCAGCCTGACAGCTAGAGGGTGATCACCTACTTAAAAATAAACCAAACTCTGAGACGGATTGTCAAGGACGTACCCTCCATAATCGTATTTTTAATTATTTTTTTTTTTTTTTTAAAGTATGACTCATGGACAAGTGAATTTAGTAGTTTCAAGGAATAAGTGAAATATAAGCTTTTTGTTTGTTTGTTTGTTGGTTACTTGGGCATACTACTTTTAATAGAGCACTTCCTTTTTGGACAAGTGTCAATGAAATGAGGGGTGTGTCCGCTTATCAGTGCATTGTGCTGGAAATCATCTTTAATGTATCACGTTATTCATTTAGGCAATAATGCTTGCCAATCTAATATTCAGATCGCATATTTAAGTCAAGTATGAAGTTTAGGAGCTTTATACTTATTACTAGCAGGATGCCCGGCGTTGCCCGATCGTAAAATATGGTTATCTCATACATCTATAAAAGTGACAATGTGTGTGAAGACACTTCTCAACCTACATATTCAACGAATTTTTTGATCTACAAACTTGAAATATGGTATATAGGGTATTCAGACACATGGTAAGCTTTTTAATCGGTTTTCATTCAGGAAAAAAAAGGGTTGCTAATGGGGTAAGAATTGAAAAATTGGATTTTTATTTATTTGTCAAACTGTTTCACGACTGCACATGCGCAAAATCGTCCTTGTGTTAAGAATAAGTAGGTTTGAAAACACTTTAAGATCATGTCAAGCTGGCTTAATGGCTATAGCACTTGACTCACTGACTTTAGGTTTTGGTTCCGATCTCAACTGGAGTATTTTTTTTTTTGTTGTTTGTTTTTACTTAGAAGTGGACTGTTTAGAAAAAAACAATACTTGCATGCGCATGTCTCAGTTTCTTTCATTTTTATTTGTTTTTTTTGTTTTTTTCCAGTTAAGGAATTTAACATCGCGTTTAATATCAGGCAACGCAGGGTACACTTTCTTGTATATATTTTAATTTATGCAAATTTCGTATTTATTATTATGGAGCCAATTCTATGTACGGCACAATCACGTTGATGTACTGGTTCCCACCAGATCACTGAAGTTAAGCAATGATGAGTCTGGCCAGTACCAGATGGGTGACCATTTGGAAGGCTAGGTGCTGTATGTACTGCGCGGAGTCAAAAGAAATTTCCAGGTTGGTATCTGGAGACGAATTAATTCACTGGGAGAGATGCACCCTAGTCTTAAGACATGCATGTAGAAGGTAACTCTGACAACATCGGCAGCAGGACGTTGGATGGCCATGGAGGAGGATTGATCTCCAGAAGATCAACGGTTCTACAGTATTAAGAGTTGCATTATTCGACTGCAGTTATGTGGATGATTGAAGAACAACTAATAGGTGCAAACAGGAATCAGATGCCACTGCACTGGGGAAGGTAATGGCAACCCAATCCATGTATTCTGCAAAGTTCAAATCGTCTTCAAAGGAATTGGACCAACAATAGATCGAAACCTATGGAGGAACATTCCACGCTACAAGTAGAGCTGATACTCTATTGATAATTATATTGTACCTAATATATAATATAAATTTTTTTTTTTTTTTTAATTTAAAAAAAAAAAAGACCTTGGTGCGATCAGCTAGGATCGAAACCAAAATATATAGTGCTCTAACCTTAGTCGTTACTGTTTAAACTATCATCAGACAGATAAAAAATAAGTAAAAATGAGCAGACTTTTAATGCATGAATGTATATTTGTGCATGCATACAAGAGCACTTTAAGTCTACTTACGCCTGTTAATTTCCAATATGTTTTTTTCAATTTTGACTTCTTAGCTATTTTTACCACCTTTTTCTATATATAAAACAGCAGTCCATACAAAGTGCAATTACTTGACCCACCTTCTGCCACTCTGCATGCAACCTTGTATCTTGGAGATGCAGTTCAAAAAAAAAAAAAATGAAGACATAGTGAGTTTTATGAAGTAGATTTAGAATCTTCGAGCTACTTTTCTCCTCTTAAGTGTTTTTTAATGACGTCCGGTCAATGTAACCTTCATCTTTTTTCAGGTATATCTTGAACTTTTGGAGAATGTTTCTGTTGAATTTGCACCGAATTCCAAACGGAACCTTTTATTTAATCCACTGGGGTAGCATGCTCTCGTTCTATCAGTCATGACTGAGTAGAAGCCCTAAGCAATTCGTAATTGTATTTTCAATGTCACTTGAAGTGAAGACTGAACCCTCAACCTCTAGAAGAGTAACTTTTGCAACTAAATTTTATCAGGTACTCTATTCATATATGCTGTAGTTCAGCAAAAAATATTCCAGTGTTCAACAAGATACGCTTGAAAAGTCGGAGGTTACATCGACCAAAACGTTGTGAAAATAATAATCAAGGCGAGAAGAATCCAAATACAAATAATCAATCCTTATTTAAAACAAAGAAAAAAAAAAATCAGAACCGTGTATCTATATAATTATAAAACTCAAATCAGCTTGATTGCTTTGACATTTAAACCGTCCATCCGGTTTGTGACTTTCGGTTTCAAAATATTCGTCTATTTACTCATTTCATGGCTGCCCTGTCGTAAGTCCGATATTAAAAGCCACTGATGCTATTTAAAGCATACAAAAAGGCAACAATATTTTTTTGTTTTAAATTATTTTAACATGTTTTCCTTGCAAATAAATGTAATTTAATCCCGTTGAGTTAAAAAAAAATGATTTAAATATAAACCTACAATATATATACCTATAATCATATTTATAACCATATTTATTGCTTTTGGTAGTGCTCCTGTGGATTCTTACGATTTTTAAAAAAATTTTTAATAATTTTTTTTTTTTTTTTTTTTTTTTTTTTTCAGGCTTTTGATAATATTTTCTCTTCAAGGAGGGAGAAGGTAGAAACTTGGTTTTAGTAGTGCTTTTAGTAGGGCCTCCTTAATTTGAATTAGTGCTTGCAGTAGTGCTCTGCAGGCTTCCTGAGTTTTATTTTTTTTCACTGACCACTTAAAAATAGTTTTCTCAAGACCATATAATCTCAAAATCACTTTATTTTGAACATTTTTCATCTTACCCTTTAAGGGCCAACGGGTCGACTAGTACTTGCATAAAACGACAGAATGGTTAAAAAAAAAAAAAATGGAAAGAATTATGTTTCTTGGGTGTGGTTCTTGCTAGAGTATTTGTTCTTCGATCAGTGTTACCTGTAAATCTATAAATGCAAGGGTGTGACGATGTATCAGTGTATTGTGTTGAAAGTCATCTTTAATGTATGACGTGATTCATTTTGGTGATCAATTGTGTGTCGGTCTAATATTCAGATCAAATATTTATCAGCGATCGATAATGTCAGTGATGACCTGGCAAGGTCAGAAAACACATGCAAAATTGAAAAAAGACAAAAAAAAGACCTTCTAAACAGGTGCATGCACATAAAAGTATGCCAACAGACACACATATGGAACATATATATATATATTTTATTATTAAATAAGGATTGGCAAGGAAAATATAAATGAATAAAAAATATTTCCATATATATATATATATATATATATATATATATATATATATATATTTATCTATATAGCTATAAAAGTGAACATGTCTGTCTGTGTACATTTCCCTACGCAATAACTCTGTCAATTTTTAGTCTAGACTCGAAATTTGATATACAGTGTACTGAAATTTGGGAAAATCTATGTAATCGGTTTTCGGCCAGAAATTTGGCTGTTAATGGGGTCAAAGTTCAACAATTTGACCTTTTGAGAACTCTACCAAACTCCTCCGACAATTTTGGGTCTAAACACTTGAAATTTTAGATGTAGGTTCCTTGGACATGAATCTTACTTAATAACTTGATTTGAGCCCAAAACAAATGTTAAGGGATAATAATAGGGGTCAAAGTTTAAAAAGAATTGACCTCTGCGGTCTCTACCAAATTACTCAGACAATTTCTGGTCTAAACATTTGAAATTTGACATAAACGGTATTCAGAGAAAGGGCAAGTTTTTTAATCGGTTTGGGTCGAAAATTTTTAGTTACCAATATATAAATGTATGTATGTATGTATGTTTACATGTCTGCCTAAAACTTTCAACAGAGGTGACGGATTTTACCAAGATCAGTATCGTTTTAAAGCCCGACCTTTCATACGACATATATCGAAAAAATGGCTAAAAACATTAATATCTTCATCTTCAAATGGGTACTTTTCTACAGGGGGGGGTCACTTTTTTCGCCGATATTTTTTAAAGTCATCCTCTCCTTTCGATTGTCTAGCCTTAATTTTAAAAAATGTCACTTCCGGTTTGGTGGTGGTCATAACAGCATAGATGGCAGGTGTTTTCCTCCATTTTTTTCCTCCGTTCTTTTCCTCCTTCATGGTACGGGTTCGAGCCTGCCTTCCTACTACCACTTTCTTTTTTTTTCTTTTGCTCAACGGACACATCCAAACACCCGGGCAACGCCAGGCTGAAATGCTAGTATATCTATAAAAGTGAACGTGTGTGTGTGTGCATTTCCCTACGCAATAACTCTGTCAATTTTAAGTCTACAGACTCGAAATTTGATTTACAGGATACTGAGATTTGGGAAAATCTTTGTGGTCGGTTTTCGGCCAGAAATTTGTCTGTTAAGGGGTCAAAGTTCAACGATTTGACCTTTGAGAACTCTACCAAACTCCTCCGACAATTTTGGGTCTAAACACTTGAAATTTTAGATATCGGTTCCTTGGACATGGATCTAACTTAATAACTTTATTTGAGCCAAAAACAAATGTTAAGGGGTCATAATAGGGGTCAAATTAAAAAAATATTGACCGTTTTTCTTTTTTTGTTTTGCTCAACATACACCTCCAAACACCCGGGCAACGCCGGGTTGAAATGATAGTGTGTGTATATATATTGGTTATTTTGGACAATGTTTTTGATTTTCACTTTTGAAGAGCTCCTTTCAGAACAGGGGGAAACAAATTCATTGGTGTAAGGCGATATGGTAGGCATCTTCACGCCCTCACCTATCATACTATTCCAGTAAGTAGAAACAATGACACACAAAAAAAAAAACGCTGGCGTTCTGAAAGGAATTCTTAAAAAATGAGGAAAAAATTGTCCAAAGAAACTAAAAATGCATGAGTCGAAAAGTTCTTTCCCATGCAAAACCCCAAAACAACGCAATGTCCTGTTCACAGCTAGAACATAAAATTAACAAAACAAGTGAATACCTCGAATTATGCAGTGATATAAAAAATAAAAAATTTTTTTTAAAAATCGATGAAATAAATGAATAAGTTTTGTTTTTCAATGTGGTTTGTTCCATAGCTTGTTGCATTTTTCTATGTATGCGATTCTGCTTTCTGGAATAGCATGTCAGAGGAGGTCGTATCTAGGTTTGAACAAACATTTAGACTGTGTACATAGATGCGGTATCTTGTGTCTTTTTATACGGGTTGCTGTACTTACTATTATTAATATATATATATATATTAGTGATGGGACGATTCCAATATTTTTCCTGGTTCCGATACAATTCCCGATTCTGTACTAAATTCCCGATTCTGATTCTTTATAAATCTCTGAATATCTAACTATAAAAGGGTTATTTTGTCCCAATTACTGTGAAAACACGTTAAATCTGCATATATTTTCTCAAACGTAGAAAATAAAAAAAAAACATACTTGTGGATGTGATCTATAGATTTTAGCTTTTCTTTTTTTCTTTTACAAAGGAGTCACAACTTATCAAGGCCAGAGGCCACTCAAGGATAAGAGTTAATAAGTGTACAGTAGTCAATGGGCCAATGTCGTAGTAATTGATAGTGGAAATTTGGTAAATTGGATTACCTAAGAGGAACGGCTCATCAAGAATTTGTTTACGTTGGACTTGATGATGACCATCTTATAGTCAGCCAGAAAGCGGGCAAATGAGTTCAGTAGGTGTGCAGTTATAAGAAAGAAGCTTTGTTCATGGAATCGACATTTAGGTTTAAGCACAGATAAAATTATTGATAGTGTTCTCAGAACTGGTAGTTTAAAATCAATAAATATTACAAGGTGGAACGATAAAATTGTTGCCCTAGAAAAGACAGCATGATTCCATTTTTGTTTGATGAAAACAAGTTTTTTTTTATACCATTTATTAGTTGGCCAGTTGTGTACAAATCCCAAGAGCAATAGGAGCCTTCTATCATGTCTGGAAGTGACCCAATGCTCAGCAATCGAGATGAGAAATGCGCCGCTATTCAATTCCTGCTCTCTGCTGATCAAAGTTATGAAAACAGGACCATTGTCAGCACCCTCAAAATGCATGGCTTAATTGCCACGAATAATAGGGACATGCCCAGGGTGATCAAAACAAAGTTTCTGGACAGGGTTATGGTCTTTGGTGTGGTTTCAAGTGAGGACCACATCATACCACCTCACATCTTCGTAGTCGGCTTGAAAGTCAACACTAAAATGTGCCTGGATGTGGTGATCCCTTGGCAGACGCTGGGTGTGGCAGCAGGACTCGGCACTGACCCACAAGGTAGGCTTACTAACAGGCTTGGCTTCAAAAGGAGTGCTACAAATATGTACCCTTCTCTCACTGGCCTTTTTCCTCTCCTGACCTGAACTCGCTGGACTACCTCGTTTGGTCATGTGTCGAGAACATCACCAACATGACCTTCCACAACACCAAAGCCTGCTTGACCGCTTCCATCAGTTGAGTATTCAGCGAACTCCCACTGGCACTTGTGGAAAAGGTATGCTCCCAGTTTTGAACCTGTATCGAGGCGTTGATTGAGGTTGAAGGTGGCTACATTGAATAGATATCAGCTCTACTACATAAAGTTACCTGAATTGATTGATTTTTTTTTTTTTTTTTTTTTTTTTTTTTTTTAATAAAAATTTTTAAATAAAGCTGTAGTGTTGTTTCGGGCGACAATTTTATCGTTCCACTCTGAACTACCAGCAGTGGAAGATTTTGTTTTAAACAAAATCAACTAAAAAAAAAAAAAAAGATAATCAAGGGAATCGTGTTTTGATATCGGAAAATAAGAAATTTTACAGATTCCGATTAATCGTCCCAACACACACACATATATATATATATATATATATATATAGAGAGCACACACAAAGGAACAGGTCAACCAGAGGTCAAATAGGCCTTTGTCCGATAAATGCATGCTCATTGGCTGATAGGAAGGGCGCAGTGGATACTAGAAAGCTGATTGGCTAACTAAAATCTCAATAGAAGATGTGCATATAAAAACGACAAACAACCACAGAATTCGCGCATATGCCTGAAGAGTCCTAGAGTGGATGAAACGTGGAATATTCAGTGTAGCTTAATCGCCATATACATTTTATAACTTACTAACTATATATATATATATACTAGCCGTTCCACCCAGCTTTGCTCGGGCCCTATGTATTGTTTATAAGGTTATGTGCATATGTATATATTAAAAAGTGTGAATATGTAAAGTAATGCCTTTCTACGTAATAGTCTTCCTTAACTACCATAGAGAAAAGACAGACATCTATTTTCACTTTTATAGATATATATAAATAGATAGATTGGATGCAATATATAGTAATGATTTAAAAAGTATAAAAAAAAAACTCATCATGTGCCACCACCAATTTCTCCTCACACCACAACTCATTTTTGCAACCCCCCTCTTTGTATTATTACAGGTTTGAATATTCTATTTCAGTTTGTATTTCTCCTCACACCACAACTCATTTTTTTGCAACCCCCTCTTTGTAATACAGGTCTGAATAATGAGAAAATCTGAATTTTTTTTTTTTTTAACAAAAACTTAAAATAACTTTTAGATTAAATTTTTAAAAACTTCTTTCAGAATAGAATATCTTTTAAATATAATAAGGAACATATTTCATATAGGTTTCATTAACAAATATTCAGTACATAACGAGAAGAATGGAGATGAAAATTTCAAAAGTCCTATATAACTGGTTACGGTCAATAGTAGTCCTAACCAGTGAAAGTCTTTGTTATTCTATTATTATTTAAAACTGTTCGTGTTCTGATCTTTCGCGCGAGTACTAATATATATATATATATATTTGAAAATCTTTCGAGGGGTACAGAATTTAATGATGGCTACATATAGACCAATATACATAATGATTATTTAAAAAATAAAAATAAATAATAATTCTCTTATTTAAATGTAGTTGCAGTGCGCACTATGTTGGGCGAACATCACAAAGATTAGATTTTCGTTTGAAACAGCATGTGCCTTCAAAAATTCGTTATGCAAATTTCTCGCCGTCGGATGTTTTGAATAATACGTATGGTTCTGCGATTTGCGACCACCTTATAAATAACCATGCGTGTGCCACGAATTTTAGTGTCGACATGTTCACTATTTTGAGCAGGTCGCACTCTCCATATCATTTAAAAATTCTAGAGACTATTTATATTAAGTCGATGAGACTTTCTCTTTGCAAGCAAAAAGAAAATCTTCTCGGACTTAATTTGGTCTCTATGTAATTTTGTTTCCCCTGTTTATTTTTGATATTTTTTTTTCTCCTTTCCCTTGCCATATTCACGACTTTATTTATTATTATTTTTTTTTTAATCGTATTGTCCTCGATTTGGCTCTGTTGAGCGAGGATCGAAACCGGGTTAGCTGGCCTTTATTTTCATTTTTTATTTTTAAAATAATCATTATGTATATTGGTCTATAGGTACATATGTATGTGAGCCCCAGCTTGTGGGCTTTGGGGAGTGTGGAGCCACCCTTTAATTACCATTGCTCCCAGGTCCACTCTTACCCGGAGTGGTAGTACCTGTTTAGGGTCTCAACTATGGGTTAGAAACCGACGTGAAAACAACAAATATATTCTATTAAAAAAATTTTCTTCAAAATCTTTGGATTCGGCATTAAATAACCCGAAAAGGGTTGATATGCCGTAAAACAAAAACAACCAACCAAAAACAACCAATCCACTGTTTAACCGAAGATCCATTCACATAAAATCAATTTTCATTTTTTTCCACATTCCCTCTGCTTTACTGTTTTTTTTTTTTTTTTTCATAACTTTTAGCAAGTACGCCCTATAGCTCACTTGCAGTTTCATTAAATACTTTATAAGTAAATCTCTATGATGAGAAAGAAAGTATTTCTTTCGAAACTCCGCGGATTAAGGACAATCCACTTAATTTGCGTCTCCTTTTTGGAAATTAAATATTTTTTACTCTTGTTAGTGTTTTTTTTTTTTTTTTTTTTTTTTTTTTTTTTTTTTAAACATACTTTATGCTGTTCCTCAGCTGTTAACATATTTTCTTATTCTTGCAATAATGAACGCGAGTCATATTCGGAACAAACTTCCATTGTTTCGTGTATTTACGTCATTTTGAAATGGATATTTGTGCCAGATTCAAAAACAAAGCTTTTCTGATAATTTGGAGAGGGGGCGGGCGGTTATTTCTCTCCAACCGCGAGAAGTGTGATACTAGCGTCGGAAAGTGTGATTGAAAGTCAACGCTCCCGAGGAAAAGCATTCTCATCTTGCAAATGAACCTGAGCAGCCCTCGTCAACATTTCCAATCGGTTGCTTTAGGCGATTAGCAGTAAACTAACCGCTTATCGAATACACAAATCTTGGGAATGTGGACCGCCTAGGACTGCCATACAACAAAATAGTTGTTACATGGATGGATTAATCTCTGTTAATTGCGAGGGGGGGGGAATAATAACCATGATAAATATTATTGGTAATATACCATCTTATTCTGTTTCAGATGCAGACTCTCTCTCCTCCTCTCTCTCCTCTCTCTCTCTCCTCTCTCTCCTCTCTCTCTCTCCTCTCTCTCCTCTCTCTCTCTCCTCTCTCTCTCTCCTCTCTCTCTCTCTCTCCTCTCTCCTCTCTCTCTCTCCTCTCTCTCCTCTCTCTCCTCTCTCTCTCCTCTCTCCTCTCCTCTCTCTCTTTCTCCTCTCTCTCTTTCTCCTCTCTCTCTTTCTCCTCTCTCTCTTTCTCCTCTCTCTCTTTCTCCTCTCTCCTCTCTTCTCTCTCTCCTCTCTTCTCTCTCTCCTCTCTTCTCTCTCTCCTCTCTTCTCTCTCTCCTCTCTTCTCTCTCTCCTCTCTCCTCTCTCCTCTCTCCTCTCTTCTCTCTCTCCTCTCTCCTCTCTTCTCTCTCCTCTCCTCTCCTCTCTCTCCTCTCCTCTCTCTCCTCTCCTCTCCTCTCCTCTCTCTCCTCTCCTCTCCTCTCCTCTCTCTCCTCTCCTCTCCTCTCTCTCTTCTCTCCTCTCTCTCCTCTCTCTTCTCTCCTCTCTCTCCTCTCTCTTCTCTCCTCTCTCTCCTCTCTCTCCTCTCCTCTCTCTCCTCTCTCTCTCTCCTCTCTCTCTCTCTCTCTCTCTCCTCTCCTCTCTCTCGCTCTCCTCTCCTCTCTCTCGCTCTCCTCTCCTCTCCTCTCTCTCGCTCTCATTTCATATCAACGACTTCTACATAGCCTGTTTTAATCAAATGTAAATAATTGCCTTCATAAATACAATAAACAATTCTTCCAAGATGAAAAATGTTCCGTGCATATGCGTCATTCTTCAAAATGCTTGTCTTATCTCCTGCCTGTTGCTATCCGTATTTATATCCACGCCATATTGCATTTTTTTTCGACCAGGATAAACACATTCATGTATTTCCTTATTTGACCATGCGAGAACCGTGTCACATGGTCATCTCGTTATGTCGGCCACTTGCCTCATCCCGAACCATTGAGTGGTTTTGCAAACTTTGTGGGCGTGTCTGGGCTATACACCCCCACCCTCGATTTCTTTCAGCAATTACGACTATTGATATAAAATAAGAAGCCATATCCTTCAATGTCGGAGGCCACATTGCTTGCGTCAGTGTCTATTTACACGAAACTTGCCATCTTTTCTTCTAAAACTTCTTTTCTCTCGCAAATCCTCCTTCTCTTTGATCTATTTCTCTCATCCACTCTCACTCTGTGTTTCTTTATTTTGCTATGAACATTTAAAGAAAGCAATTGCTTGTTTTTGTTTTTTGTGTTGGCATTAAATTAGCATATGCGTGTCTGAACGCACTACAAACGCGTATGTAAATTAGATGGTAAGAATAAGTTTTTATTCCCGTATAAGAATAAATCACAACACTTCTATATAATAATACTTATTTATTATTATTATTATTATTATTATTATTATTATTATTATTATTATTATTATTATCTATATATATATAAAAGCGAAAATGTGTTTATATGTCTCTCAAAAACTTTCGACACGGTCACGGATTTTCACGAGATTGGTATCATTTTAAAGTTCCAACCTTCGCCCGACAAATATCGAAAAATTGGCCAAAAGCATTAATTTCTTCACCCTAAAATCATCAGTTTTCTACAGAGAGAGGTCAGCAAAACCCGCCCTCTCATGACAAGTTCGCTTCTACGCATGCGCAAATGACGTCGGAACAAACAGGATTTACTTTAAATATTAAAAAAAAAAAAAAACGATCCAATTTCGTCGACGTCGTCTTAGCTCAGGTGCTTAGAGCGCGGCCTCATTATCTAAATTTTAATATTGAAGCGGTTATTTAAGCCAGTGTTTTTTTTTTTGGGGGGGGGGTATTTTTCAGATTTTTTAAAGAAGTTTTAACGTTCGTTTTTCTGTTTGTTTTTTTCCATCCCATTCGCGTTTTCTTTTTTGTTTTTCCCATTTTTACATTTAACATCATTCGTTTGCCATATTTTTAAGTTTTAACATTTTAATATTTAAAAATATTTACTTCGCTTATTCTTATGCTTTGATTACCCCCCCCCACCCGCCCGAGCACACACACCTCTAAACACCCAGGCAACGACGGGTACCCAGCTAGTCTATTATATAAATCTCACCTGTCTGTTTAAATGAATGTATGTTTCGCAAAAACTTTTGACAGGCGACGGATCCTGATAAGATCGGTATCATTTTGAAGCTCGACTTCTCAGACGACAAATATTGAAAAATTGGCCCAAAACATTAATTTCTTCACCATAAACTCGGCCGTTTTGTACAAGGAGGGATCGATTTTTTTTTTTTTTTTTTTCGCCGACATTTTAGCAAGTCATCGTCACCGTTGGATTGACTTCTGGTAGCATCATGGTCTTTCCCGCCTTTCGTGGCACGGTTCGAGCCCGCCTACCTGCTACCACTTTTTTTTTTGCTCAACACACACCTCCAAACATCGGGGCAACGCCGGGCACCCAGGCTAGTAATATAGAAAAAGACTTATTTCAGTTATGCAAAATAAATCTCTTAACACTCGTAACACAAGACGAAAACAACACTTAACAGCTTCAAAGCATATTAGCTGTATCGTTTGTGAGACGACCATTTTCCAGATTAGTGTTAATAATCGCAGATTTTTATACAGGGTGAAACGATAAAATTGTCGCCCTAGAAAAGACATATTCCATTTTCCGTTTAATAAAAAACGAGTTGTTGTTTGTTTTTTTTTTTTTTTTTTTTTTGTTTTTTTTTGTAGATTATCTACTAGTTGGCCAATTGTGTACAAATCCTAAGATTGATAGGAGCCTTCTATGATGTCTGAAAGTGACACAATGTTCAACGAGCAAGATTGGAGATGCTCACTACCGATCCAAGTTATGACAACAGGACCATTGCCAGCATCCTTAAAATACATCGCTAGATTGACACAAATAACAGCATGATAAAAACTGTTTCCGGCCACGGTTATGGTCTTTGGTATGGTTTCAAGTGAGGGCCACATCATGCCACCTCACATCTTCGTAGTCGGCTTGAAAGTCAACACCAAATTGTACCTGGATGTGCTGAAGAGTGTGGTGATCACCTTGTGTAAAAAGGTGGCCGCTGGCAGACCCTGGGTGTGACAGCATTACTCGGTGCTGACCCACAAATCCAAAGAGACACAGGCTTGGCTTCATAAGAAATGCTATAATTTTGTACCTTTCTGTCACTAGCCCCCTCCTCCCCCGACCTGAATCCGCTGGATGGATTATTACATTTCGTCATATGTTGAGAACATCACCAACACGACCTATCACAACACGAAAGCTAGCCTGATCGCAGCCATCCATTGAGTATTCGCCAAGCTTCTGCCAGCACTTGTGGAAAAGGCAAACTCCCAGTTTTGCACCCATCTCAAAGTGGTGACTGAGGCTGAAGATGGCTACAATGAATAAATGTCAGCTATACATAATTCTTTTAAACTCCTCGGCACAGCGTTCATAGTAAACATGAGTTGGAACAATTACATTGAGAACATTGCCAGGACCGCTGCGAAGAAGATAGGCTCTCTGTACCGTGCTAGAAAGCTACTAACGCCTGAAAGTATCCTGTCTCTATAAGGCAACCATTTGCCCATGTATGGAGTACTGTTGTCATATTTGGGCTGGTGCATCTGCTACTAGTATCTCGCTCCTAGACAAGGTCCAAAGGGGTCACCAACCTGATAGGTCCTGAACTGTCATCTAAGCTTCAGCCTCTGTCTCACTGACGAAATGTTGCATCCCTCTGCTTGCTCTACAAGTATTTTAATTGTGAATGCTCTGACGAATTGCAAGCACTTGTGCTCCCATGACGTAAATACCCCCAACAAGTAGCTAAATCCCACCTTTACACAGTAGAGATCCCTAGATGTAAGAGAGCTTTCTATTCCAGTAGTTTCTTCCCCCGAACTGCTAGACTTTGGAATTTCCTTCCGGGTCTCTGCTTGCCCAATTGTACTGACATGCAAAAGTTCAAGTGTAACGTGAAACGACATCTTGCTGTCCAACTCCCTACATGGTACCCCAGTAGCTTATGTCCCTGATAGTAGCCCCCTACACCAAAGTGGCAATGTGCCTTGTTTGGGGTGAAAATGTAATAAAAAATAAATAAAATTTATAATACATAATCAAGTTATCTGAATTGATTTTTTTTTTTTTTTTCCAATAAGTTTTCTTTAAGGCGACAGTTTTATGGTTTCACTCTGTAATTGCAACAAATTTGCATATGTGAGGACCTAATACTTCTGAAATTTTTAGATGAGGATTGATTATTCATATTTTGATTCTCTGGACTATTGTTCTCATCTTGGGTGTTAATTTCAAAATGTTTTTGTCAATGCAATCTTGTACGTGATGAAGGTACATCTTGTTGAACTCTGGAATCTGTACAAAATTTCGAATGGAACCCTTTATTTAATCTATATGGGGTAGAATGCTCTCGTTCTCTCAGTAATGAAAGGGTAGAAGTTTTTAAGTAATTCAGTTGTATTTTTTAGTGTTGCCTGCACTGAGGGTTGAACCTTCAACCTCCAGAAGTGTAACTTTAACAGCTGAATTTTACCAAATACTATAACTACTATGCTACAGTCCACAAGGTCAGAGGTTACAATGACGTAAACATTGTGAAAATGACCATTAAGACGAGAACAGTCGTCCAAATAATACAAATAATTTACACGTTTATATATATATATATATATATATATATATATATATATAAATACATGTGTGTGTGTATGCATATATAATCATAAATTAGTAATTTAAACTCTATGACGTGAAAAGGTTAAGTTTCAAATCTAGAACTTTTATTAAATGCAAGACAATACAATTAAAAAGCATATCTCCTTAACCTAAAGGTTTTCGATGTCCACCCATCTCCTCAGAGGAGAAATTACTAATTTATGAAATTATTAATTTACGATTTATTTGCTCTATCTGGTATATTGCTAAATTTTTTATTTAGCTGGGATTGTCTTTATAAAATATTAGTCAATAGTATTTTGTAAGACCAATAATCACGGGATTTGCATACCAGTAGATCTATTGCATTTCACTATTCTGAAGTATATATATATATATATATATATATATAAGTAATGAAATTAAAAGGATATAGTGTTTACCTGATATATGCAATGGTAAACTTGATATATCAGGTAAACTTGAATCTAATATAAATACCAGTATTTACATATAGATAATTTTATCCCAGCCGAATTAAAAAAGCTCAATACACAATAGAGAGTAGAGCTTATATGAAAAAGAAAATTAAAACTGTAAGTTGAAATTTACAATCAAATTTATTGTTCGACTGAATACTCCAAAAAACAATTTACAAAGTCCTTATTCCGCAGAGTTTCAAAGAATGCTGTTCTTGTTATTCTTCTCATCAGAGGACATAAAGAAATCAGCAAATTATATTTGTAGCAATGCTAGAATTTGCTGGTTAAGGTATTAAGTGAAACTGCAACTTATTGTAGTCATAAATTGTCAAGAAAAACAAGTAAAAAAAAAAAATTTTGGATATGTAAAAAAAAATATAAAAAAACAACCGCAACATATTACAGCTTGCATGAAGATTCTCTCAAAGTAATCCGAAAGGCGAAAATCCTTCTTTAGAAGGAATGAAGTCGAAAATTCAATCCAGTGTGATGTTAATTTCTTTCTCTTGATACATGCATATATATATATAAGGGAGAGATTTAAAGCTGATAATTATTGTTGTTGTATGGCATTCACCCCAGTCGGGTTGAACCAGCTTCCTCCAAAGGAAGAAGTGTCAAGGGAATATTAAATTCACGGACGATCTCTAGTAAGGCTTGGTGCATTTTTGGTTCAGAAAATCAGCATCTTCAGACGGCCTGATCTGGTAGCACTAGATGCTCTGACCACTCTGGATTGAAATGGACCTGGGAGCAATCGTAACTAAGGGGCAACTCCACGTCCCCCACAGGGCCCCAAATAATGCTTCAACACTGGACGTCTTTTAAAGTCATACCCACAATCAAAAGCTGATGGTGATTTGAATTTGAGACATCTGCGAGAAAGTGTGGGCTGTGTTTATTTGCTTCCCCACAAGAGCAAATTAGGCATGAGGCCGTTTTTTAATGTGAAGAGGGGGAGGGAAAAGGGAGCCAGTTCCAGAGAGGTGGAAGATGGGAGCTGGATAGTGAATCTCTTGGTATATAGGGTTGCCCTTACATGGACTAGAAACTCTATAGTGTTGTCCCTACATGGACTAGAAACTCTATAGGGTTGCCCCTACATGGACTAGAAACTCTATAGGGTTGCCCCTACATGGACTAGAAACTCTATAGTGTTGCCCCTACATGGACTAGAAACTCTATAGGGTTGCCCCTACATGGACTAGAAACTCTATAGGGTTGCCCCTACATGGACTAGAAACTCTATAGGGTTGCCCCTACATGGACTAGAAACTCTATAGGGTTGCCCCTACATGGACTAGAAACTCTATAGGGTTGCCCCTACATGGACTAGAAACTCTATAGGGTTGCCCCTACATGGACTAGAAACTCTATAGGGTTGCCCCTACATGGACTAGAAACTCTATAGGGTTGCCCCTACATGGACTAGAAACTCTATAGGGTTGCCCCTACATGGACTAGAAACTCTATAGGGTTGCCCCTACATGGACTAGAAACTCTATAGGGTTGCCCCTACATGGACTAGAAACTCTATAGGGTTGCCCCGACATGGACTAGAAACTCTATAGGGTTGCCCCGACATGGACTAGAAACTCTATAGGGTTGCCCCGACATGGACTAGAAACTCTATAGGGTTTCCCCGACGTGGACTAGAAACTCTATAGGGTTTCCCCGACGTGGACTAGAAACTCTATAGGGTTGCCCCTACGTGGACTAGAAACTCTATAGGGTTGCCCCTACGTGGACTAGAAACTCTATAGGGTTGCCCCTACGTGGACTAGAAACTCTATAGGGTTGCCCCTACGTGGACTAGAAACTCTATAGGGTTGCCCCTACGTGGACTAGAAACTCTATAGGGTTGCCCCTACGTGGACTAGAAACTCTATAGGGTTGCCCCTACGTGGACTAGAAACTCTATAGGGTTGCCCCTACGTGGACTAGAAACTCTATAGGGTTGCCCCTACGTGGACTAGAAACTCTATAGGGTTGCCCCGACGTGGACTAGAAACTCTATAGGGTTGCCCCGACGTGGACTAGAAACTCTATAGGGTTGCCCCGACATGGACTAGAAACTCTATAGGGTTGCCCCGACATGGACTAGAAACTCTATAGGGTTGCCCCTACATGGACTAGAAACTCTTGCAGCATCTACCCTTTGATCTTGGTCCGAAGAAGCGTGAGTGTTGGGAATTTGTTTATGGTATACTTGTTTTGCTAGCTACTGTTATTTCCTTTTTTTTTTTCCTTTTCTTCATCATACAATATGTGAAAGCATGTGCGATAGATACTCGTCCTCATTAGCCGCCAACCAGGGTGATAAGTTCGATAGTTCAAGTCGATATTACCACTCCTGATGCTACCAAACAGCTTCTGCTAGGGTAGGCTATTGGCTATTAAAAAAAAAAGTGCCATTTACTAAAATAGTACAATTTTAAATACATTTTAAAATAAAATAAAATTCTAATTCTTTGGTGTGCCAAGTGTCGAGTGGAATATCCATGAATAGGACTTTCAGTCTGTGAAATGGATTCCATGTTTCTGAATTTTTGAGACGAGGATTGGTTATTTGTATTATTTGGATTCTTCGGACTACTGTTCTCATCTTGAGTGTTATTTTCACAACGTTTCAGCCAATGTAACCCGCGACCTTCTTCAGGTGTATCTTGCCGAACTCTGGAACCTGCACCGAATTTAAAACGGAATCCTTTATTTACAGCTGAATTTTACTTGCAACGACCTGTGGCATAATGGATGAAATACTTGGTAAAATTCAGTTCTAAGTTACTCTTCCAGAGGTTGAAGGTTCAATCCTCAGTCCGGGCGATACTCAGAAGACAATTGTGGATTACTTAGGACTTCTACGCGGTCATCTCTAACAAAACGAGAACGTTATTCCCGTGGATCGAATAAAAGGTTCCGTTTGAAATTCCGTGCAGATTCCAGAGTTCGACAAGATAAACTTGAAAAAAGGTTGGAGGTCACATCTACTGAAACGTTGTGAAAAGAACACTCAAGATGAGAAGAGTAGTCCGGCGAATCCAAATAATATCAATCTTAAAGTTCTTGATGTTTTTTAGATAAGGGCTGATTGTTTATATTACTTGTATTGATCGGACTGTCATTCTCATTTCAAGTGTTATTTGTGCAATGTTTCAGTCGGATTGGCCTTTGATTGTCCTCAGGCATGTTGGTTGTTCTGAGGACGGTCGAAGGAGAATCCGACCGAAACGTTGCACAAATAACACTTAAGACAAGAACAATAGTCCGATCAATACAAGTGATAAAATATCGGTCATCTAAAAAATTCAGAAAATTCAAACTCTTCAATAGACCCGATCTGCTTAATGGTAGGAATGCCATTTTAAATTCTAGGAGTGTTTTTTTTTTTTTTTTTTTTTTTTTTTTCCTCAATTGTTGTTCAAATGGGGTCACATAAAATTCAACTTGACAGGGAAAGAACATTCGTGCCAAATAACTCTACTTCATTGAAACCTGATCTAGCTATAAAAAAAAAATGACAATGTACAATTTGCCTATGAAATGAACAATGAAAGATAAAACGATTTTATATATATATATATATATATATATATATATATATATATATATATATATATATATATATATATATATATAAATAAATTCATGCTACAATATAATAAAAACGTTTCTTTTTGCCCCCCCCCCCCGCCCGACAAAAGGAGGGTGGGCCTGTAAATTCACCCTTGTCCGTTCGTCCGCACTTTTCTCAATAACTACGCCTTGGAAGTTTTGGAAATTTTGCACAAACATTAAACATATGAGTAAAAAAAAAAGTAACAACGGATTTTCTGGGAACTCCGGTCTCCCCCCCCCCTCCCTTAGGGGTGTCTTTCGGGTTAAAATGGCTAAAAATTGACACTTTTGTGCTTATAAAAAAATTGGTGACTTGGATTTTTATAAAACTTTCTGAAAAAGTTGTGACTAACCGATTTCTATATAATTTTGTTTGTCTATACTTCGCGATAACTCTTGGGTGTGCCCCAGGGGCTCTTTTAGGGTTGATAAAAACACTCAATTTTTGGGACTTGTGGGGTATATGGTTAAAAAAAGAAGTAAAAAAAAAAAAAAAAAAAAAAAACGTACCGGGCGTATCTGCATTGCTCTTTGGGAAAGAAGGAACGGATGGCCAGCGTATTTGTATACACGAAGGGCATCTTGGGAAGGCAGAGCATGATGGGAGAAGCTATTTTTTTTCCCCTGTCTCTTCATTTTTTTTCTAGATAGGAGGATATAAAAGCTGGGAAAAGTTCCCGGGGAGGGAGTGAGAGAGAAGAGTCGTGAACATCTTCTCTTGAAAAGAATTTTGTATTGCTGACGTTCAGATTGTGCGGTGTGACATTGGTGGCGAGAGGCCAGGTGTGGTCGATTGGAAAAGAGGGCAGAAACGTGCGGTTGTCGAGAGAGTGACTCACTCCTTCCCGAACCCCAGAACCGAATCCTGATAACGCTTTGTCCAAAATTTTCGGTGTATGTCTATTTACTATTTTGCTTGGTTCTGAACTCAAATTTAAATATGTTAAGGCCTTTGGGACTTTTGGGGCTAAATGGGGGGGGGGGATGGACTTAGTCATTTTTTTTTTTTTTTTTGCATGGTGCAGAATTCAAATTTACATATGTTAAGGCTTAAAACTGCACCGTTTGTTCATTTTCACCAAGATTTGATGTCCCCTGGGGACTTTTGGGGCTAAATGGGGAGAGGAGGGGTCAAATGCCGAACTTAGTCATTTGTTTATGCCTCGTTCACTGTGCACTCACGTGGGACCATGCATGCTTCACTTGTTTTTTAAGTGGTCAACTACGATATTCGTATCTCGTAAACCTGTGATTAAATATGTTGGTATTTGTATTTGGTAAAGTAAGACGTCTCCACACTGCTGGTTTTCCTTTACCAAATAAATAGGTCCTGAAAGAAAACCAACGTTCAATAAAATGTATCCATATGAAATGGAAGAGAGAAGGAAAATTAAATGAAGAAAAAATATTTGTTTAAACTCCTGCTTTCCGACGACTAAAGAAGAAGGAAAAAAAGAAAAATAACACACTGAAGATGGAGTCTATCTCTGAAATATATTTGTTATAAATTTCAAACAAGTAAAATATTTATTTATTTTCCTTATATTACGTTGTGATTTGGCTTTCAAGCGCACGATGCATATTTTATTTCCTCTCTTAAGATGTTTTTATTATTATTATTATTAGTTTTATTATTATTATTATTATTATTATTATTATTATTATTATTATTATTATTATTAGGCCAATTGCTCCTATCGCAACCGGTATAATGTTTTTCTTTCAGAGACCATGTCGTCTTTTTAAATCATTCTCGAGGTCATAATATTTTATCTTTTTCTGTTCGGCTCTATAAAGGTCAGTCATTTCGAACGCTGACATGATTGAGACATTTTATTCAGATTAAATGTAATAATTTCTAAATGTGCATGAATTGCATGCACAGTTTGACGGAACACATTTCAGAAAATGCTGAAAGTGATTAGTGCAAATGGCATACCTGTCTCCCCCCCCCCCCCCGAGAAAAACAAGTGCCATTTTTATGTAGGGGACATGAGCTGCAGTAGGTGTACCAGAATTTTTGTAGGAATTTTTTACACCCCTAACACGAAACTGCGAATAAAATATAAAAAAACTCATAATTTCTCTTTTAAAAGTGGGTTGTTTATTTTCTTTATGGATTATACTTCCAAAATAAACTATTAAAGTTGTTTTAAAAGTAATAGAAATATTTTTTTTTATTTAAAAAAAAAAACAGTAATGAAATTAATTGCATTTTACGAGTTCAGTATTTTTCAATTTTTAAACTTTAAAAATCTATCAAAATTTTTCTATTGATTCTATTTTTACGATATTTTCAGAGTCAATGTGAAATTTTATGCTCTTTCCAATAAATCGAATATAATATTTTAGACAAACGTTTTTTTTTTTTTTTTTTTTTTAATTCACGCCCCCCTAATTTTAAACGTTTATTAAAAAGTAAATAATTAATTTATGTGCCAAAGTTTTATATATCACAAATTGAAGACAAAAGATCAATAAATAATATATTCTAATTTAAAATTAAAAAAAAAAAACAGGTTTTGGAAATTTACTTGTAAAGTCCGAAGTTTAAAACCTTTAACGTTTTTTGTATTTAAAAAGATTTTTTTTTAATGAAACCTTTGTCCTTGCCCCTTTAATTGAAAAAAAAATTAGGGTTTGAATTACATTTTTCGATTAGTTATAAGCTTGGAAAGACAGGGGATCGAATTATTCAATATTTTTCACAGAGTTTCTGACACACCTAAAGCTGCAGGGATACTATATAGGGAGTTTGGCAGTCTGTACACATTACACTTAAACTTCTGTATGTCAGTACAGTTGGAACCAGGAAGGGAATTCCAAAGTTCTAAGGAAGAAACTATTAGGGTAGAAGGCTTTCTTACATCTAGGGATCTCTGCTGTGTAGGGGTGGGACTTTGCTGCTTGTTGGGGTTGTCGGGGGTATTTATGTCTTAAATTTACATACAAGGGCTTGTAGTCCGTCAGAGCATCCACCATTAAAATACTTGTAAAACGGGCAGGGATGCAAAGTTTCATTGATGGGACAGAGGCTGACGCTTAGATGACAGTTCAGGACTTATCAGGTTGGCAACTTTTTTTTTTAACCCTGTCCAGGAGTGAGAAACTAGTAGCAGATGCACTAGCCCAAATGTGACAACAATACCTCATAAATGGGCGAGTGATGGCTTTGTAGAGGGACAGGATACTTTCAGGCATAGGTAACTTTCTAGCACGGTAGAGAGAGCCCACCTTCTTAGCAGCAGCCTTGTTAGTGTGTACGTCCATAAGCTTGTGTAGAAGTGCGTTCGTTTAACAGTGTGCATATGCTGATGCTGTGTTTAGTAGTCACTGAAAATCTCAGAGTTGATGCTTCTCATAACATGATGGTTTCTGGTCCTCATCCAACAATAGCAATGGAAGGAGACCCATTTAGCCTCTACCAACCTACCCACACGTCGCACAACATCGGCGGCTGACCCAACGGATGAATGGGTTTAGCTGAGCCAATAAATAACATCTGGAAATTGGATTCTATTACCAGACCATGGCCATTAAGGCAATCACCACTCTCCCCCGAAAGACGAGAATTGCAGATCAAGGAAACAAGATAATTAGCGGAACGTTGCAAGTTGATCGGCCAGATGTAAAATAGGATTTATTGTTTGTCCAGCCAACCAATCCTATTCCGTCTGATTCTTTAATCACAATGAGACCCTCTCCACTCCATCTGCATCACCATCCCCACACCTTCAGCAGAACCAATACAATTTTGGTAAAAAGAAAATCTTGGAATCATCTGTAAATTATTTGTTTTTCTTAGTGTTGTGTAACTTGGCCATCTAATAAAGAATGGAAATAAATTGTTTCAGACTATTTTATAGACTTTGGTTCATAGTTATTTATTTTTTTTTATAGATTATGTTTTAGAACTTGTTTATAGTTTTTATTATATAGGAGTGGAAAGAAGGCTTTGCAGTTTTGAAAGTTTTATCTTCTATATATATAAAAGCCAAACGTCTGTGTGTATGTATGTATGTTTGTTTTTAACGCTAAAACTTTTGAAAGACGGAACCAAACTTGACAAATTTGGTATCATATCGAAGTCCCATCACCCGGATGACAAATATCGAAATTTCACGTCAAACGGATCACTAGAAGTTGGTCAACTGATCAGTTATCTTCGAGGGGGGCCCCAAAAAAACCTGTCATTATCTCTATATATAAAAGACAAATGTTTGTTTGTAACGCTAAAACTTGAGATGAAAGATTCCTCTCCCCTAAGAATAAAACATATGTTCAATATCTGCTTTTGTTTTTTCATTGTTTATACGGTCCCGAGCAACGCCGGGTAGCCCTGCTAGTCTATTATATAAATCTCACCTGTCTGTCTGTCTGTATGTATGTATGTATGTATGTATCGCTAAAACTTTCGACAAACTCGACGGATCCTAACGAGATCGGTATAGTTTTGAAGCTCGACGTCTTGGACGACAAATATCGAAAGATTGGCCTAAAATATTAATTCCTTCACCCTAAACGCGGCTGTTTTGTACAAGGAGGGGGTCGATTTTTTTCGCCGACATTTTAGCAAGTCATCGTCACCTTTCAATTGACTTCGGTTAATTAAATTACTCTTTACTTTCGGTCGGACCATGGAGACATCGACTAAGATGTCACATGTTTTTTTTTGGGGGGGGGGGGTTATAACTTTTTTTCTCCTTCGCATTATGGGTTTGATCCTGCCGGCCTACTACCACTTTTTTTTTTTCAGGGTTCCTTAACTATACAACCTACAGAAACACACCCGTCACCTCTGCTACCGTTGTTCGACCCCCCCCCCCGGGGTACTTGCTACACCAGCTAAACACCCAGGCAACGCCGGGCACCTCAGCTAGTTATTTTATAAACGTTAACAGAAAATAATTTTTAATTCAATAAATGTTCTCTCTCGCGCTCTCTCTCTCTCTCTCTCTCGCTCTCTCTCTCGCGCTCTCTCTCTCGCGCTCTCTCTCTCTCTCGCGCTCTCTCTCTCTCTCGCGCTCTCTCTCTCGCGCTCTCTCTCTCGCGCTCTCTCTCTCGCGCTCTCTCTCTCGCGCTCTCGCGCTCTCTCTCTCGCGCTCTCTCTCTCGCGCTCTCTCTCTCGCGCTCTCTCTCTCGCGCTCTCTCTCTCGCGCTCTCTCTCTCGCGCTCTCGCGCTCTCTCTCTCGCGCTCTCGCGCTCTCTCTCTCTCGCGCTCTCTCGCTCTCTCTCTCGCGCTCTCTCGCTCTCTCTCTCGCGCTCTCTCGCGCTCTCTCGCTCTCTCTCTCGCGCTCTCTCGCGCGCGCGCGCTCTCTCTCTCGCGCGCTCTCTCACTCTCTCGCGCGCTCTCTCACTCTCTCACGCGCGCTCACTCTGTCTGTCTCTCTCTCTCTCTCACGCTCGCTCACTCTGTCTGTCTCTCTCTCTCTCTCACGCTCGCTCACTCTCTGTCTGTCTCTCTCTCTCTCTCACGCTCGCTCACTCTCTGTCTGTCTCTCTCTCTCTCTCTCTCTCTCTCTCTCTATATATATATATATATATATATATATATATATATATATATTAATGATTGCAGAAATTACCCTCTGGACCAAAGTACTGTAGGTTTCCAACAAGATTCCATATACAATCAATACATTTACCCTGATAGCCACTATCTTATGTAGCTTACGACCACCATTTCTGCCACCTTCATTCGTGATAATAAAATACTACATTACATCCGATGAGCAACATCATCATAATCGCCACATTTACAGAGGAAGAAGTTCCTATTTTTCTCTTGCTATTTAATGCTCTTACCACTACCAGTTGTCATCGGGTTCAATTCTACATTTTTCAACTATATTGTGATTACACATAATTGGCTAAGACATACATAGACTTAACATATTCTTTCCAATTTTCGAATCTTAAATAATGACTCCCTATTAATGTTCTGCTCTTTCTGATTGGCTGAGACCTGACGTTCTCATATTCTAGAATGTAGCAAATTCCTAAATGAACAAACACTTCCAACAGTTTACAAAAATGGCGTTGCTCTCCACATGACACTAGCACTAAAATAATAAATACAAGTGTATTAACCCTCACAAACAGACAATACTGATAACCTTATTTCTGGAACAAACGTGCACAAGTAAAAAAAAAAAAAAAAAACTTTATATGCATAACGTCATCTATCTTCACTTGCCTGTCCAGAACACTAAATAAAATGTAAACCCATCAATGGTTTGGGAATGGAAGCATGTACAAAATACAAACACGGCTCTATCCCTCCCCCCAAATAAAAACCTGCCTAAATAAAAAAAAAAAAAAAACACTTGCTTTTTGGGCTGATTAGATTACACTAATTACCTATGCTACATGGAAACACTTATTTGTTATACCAATTTTTGAATTCTGTAGAGTATTTTATTTATTTTATTTAATTTATTTTATTTACTTTCCGTTTTCAAACTGATTCTCGAGATTGCGCTCACGTTAACTTTTTTGGAGTGGGGGGGGGGGCGGTAAATTTGTAAATTAGGTCCACCTCCACAAATTTTCTTTAGAATGACGACCCTTACAGGTCTTCGACTATGCTGATTAAGAAAATCTCATTCACAATTTGCAGAGACAAGTATTTATAAAGACCTATATGCACTATAATTTACTGGCTTCCAGATTTGTCCACACATGTGATAAACAATCTACTTCCCTTCTACTGACAGTGCCACCCAAAACTTTTTTTCTTTTTTAGCATTTGTGGGTGGGTATGTTGACAACGATTATCATGGTTAAATTTGTGAGGATTATTCGCCCCCCCCCCTTCCAAAGGAGGTTGTCTACTCTGAAAGCCATGGGGAGGTTGATGGTGTCTATTCCGAAAGCTGTTCTTAACATGAAAATATTCAAAGAAGCAAAGTGAAAAAAGTCGTTATTGTTTTGCTTTACATGTTAAAAAAAAAAGATGGCCTAAAACTGGAATTTAATTTAAAACTATTCGTGGAAGAGTTGAAAAGAAGAGGAAGACTTGAACAAAATATGGAAACAGCAAGAACTGCTGCTGCTACTGATTTCGGTCACTCTATACAATGAGAAACCCTACCTTCAAAAACTTCTGTTTTTACTTTCTATTCTAATAGACCATTTATACTGATTTACGCATTCCCTTAATTGCTTTTTTTTAATTCAAGCAGTACCTGCATGTTATCGCCCTAACCCAGCACTAATCGCGAGTTAAAGCCAGATTATTTCATTTCGGCCACGGCCACCAGTGTCTGCAATTGTTCAAGGACGGCAGTAGCCACCAACAACAACTGTAGTTTACTTTTTTTTTGCAGCGGGGGGGGGGGGTCTGCCAGGCAATGCCAGTTAATGGGTCCTGAGAGGACGTGTCTTAAGAACTAAACCTAAATGGAAAGACAGTATGGTTGGCAATATGCCAGTTAACTGGTTTTTGCTCATCTATTCCCATTTATTTGCGCCTTTTTTTTTTTTTTCTTTTTTTAGTTTATGGGCTGCTCCCTACGGAACTGTAATTATGTACTTAGATATGTTAGTTTTGTGTGTGTGCATGTCTGGTTGGAAGAAACGACATATATATACCAGCTCGGTATCAAACACTTTTGGAATGGATATATACGAATTTATTAGACTATAACAAACCTAAACTAATCATACTAACAATATATACAGACTGATTTTAGTGTTGTGGGAGGTCATGTTGGTAATGTTCTCAATGTATGACTAAACAAAGTAGTCCAGTGGGTTCAGGTCAGGGAATGAGGGAAACCAGTGAGAGAAAGGTACAACAAAGTTGTAACATTCCTAAAGCCGATGCTGGTTATCTTTGACTTGTGGACCGGATCTGAGTTGTGTTGTGGGAGGTCATGTTGGTGATGTTCTCAACGTATGACCGGATCTGAGTTGCACCAGGGGATCACCACACTCTTCAGTACAGAGTAGAGCTCATTATAAGAGAAGGAAAATTAAAATTTATTCTTCGACTGAATACTCAAAAAAAAAAAAAAACAATTTACAAAGTCCTTATTCCGCGGAGTTTCAAATCATTTTGGATCAACTTGAATAGTTTCATGCAAGCTGAAATATTATACACGGTGTGTGTGTGTGTGTGTGTGTGTATATATATATATATATATATATATATATATATCCCCAAAACCTTTGGCCTTGATGGAAGGGAAACTAAAACTTGTTGCTATGGTTTCAAATGATCTGAAATAACAGCAAGGGGAAACTTGATTCCAAATATTTCTCATATATTATATCTTCCTTCTTTGGTTTTCATACATAAAGTAAATTTCACATTGTCTAAGGATAATTTGATACGGGAGATATTCATAATCGTACCCTATTTCTAACTAAAAGACGGGAGATATAACATGAGAAATATTTGGAATCAAATCTCTCTGTGCTGTTATTTCGGATCATTTGAGACCATAGCAGCAAGTTTTAGTCTCCCATCCATCAAAGCCAAAAGTTTTGGGGAAAAATAAATATAGACTCTCTGGTCGATTTTGGTGTATGAGTTTCTGACACAACAACTAAGTTGCTCGGAAATCCACACAGATGATTTGTTTATAGTGGTGAAGGCTTTGTGTAATACCAACCACACTTTTTGCTGTTACTGCTAATCCTTGTTGGTGCATATGACAAAGCACACAGTTCAACGCAGGTTTTTACGTTAAAGTTACCTTCTCCTAGATGCATGTCTTTACTAAGACACACACGGATCATAGTATAACGATTTGATCACTATCTGTCTGACGTAATGAACATTTAAATTAAAATGTTTAAAATTCAACGCTATTTCACACGGTTAATGGTAGGCGAATGGATACGGCCTCCGCTAATCAAGCCAGAGATGTCTCGTGTCGCGGGGTTCGAATCGTTCGACTGGTAGTAATCGTGACACCCTGCACTGAAGAATCCCGAAAGGATGAAACACTAGTGTCTGTAGGTATTTAATTATTATAGTAAAAAAAATAATTATATATATATATATATATATATATATACACTAGCATTTCCGGCTGATGTTGCCCAGGTGTTTTGGAGGTGTATGTTGAGCAAAAAAAAAAAAAAAAAAAGCGATCAATTTTTTAAGTTTGACCCCTATTATGACCCCTTAACATTTGTTTTGGGTTAATCAAGTTATTAAGTTAGATCCATGTTCAAGGAACCTATATCTAAAATTTCAAGTGTTTAAACCCAAATTCGCGGAGGAGTTTGGTAGACTTCTTGAAGGTCAAATCGTTGAACTTTGACCCTTTAAGAGCCCAATTTCTGGCCGAAAACCGATCACAAAGATTTTTCCAAAACTCAGTACCCTGTATATGAAATTTTGAGTCTGTAGACTTAAGTTATTGCATAGGGAAATGTACACACACACACGTTCACTTATATATATGACATAATCATGTCCACACACTGGTTCTTGTTAGATCACCGAAGTTAAGCAACATTGATCCAGGCCAGTACCAGATGGATGATGCTGTATGTACTGTGCTGGGACATAGAAATTTCCAGGTTTGTATCTGCAGATGTGCTTCAAACCGGAAGTGATGCACACTGACGAATAATTGTGTGTACAGTTCCCACACTGACATCAAACTCTGCACTTAATGCCTCTGTAGACACACAAACGTTCTTATCCATGAAATTCTTTATTTGGCCAATCATCTCTGGTGTTCTGACTTTCTAACTTCTCCCACACCTTTCATATGCTCGATTCATGCAAGATGGTCCAAAAACAGTCTGAAGCATTCCATACGTTTCCGCGGCATTTTTTCCACGTTTAAAACGGAATTTTATTGCATATCGCTTTAACGTGTTCTCAAGTCCAGATTGTATTTTTTAAATTCACCAGCCGTGACAATTCGGTTAATTAGGGTGTGTATTACAATTCCAGCAGTAACTGTTCATTTGAACCTGAAATCATAAAAATTGTCCAGCCATCTCATAGTATGTATAACAATAACATACTGAATTTTCAAGCGTCTACGACAACTGTAAATGCGTGTACGAGAAAGTCTGAAAACTTATTGAATCCACCATTGAACGTAACTGTTGTTGGGTCTATAAATCATGTGTACCAAAATTTCATCTTGTATTATTTCACCACCACATATCAGGCGAGAAGTCATCACCAGAATGGAACGGTACAAACAGCTTAACGACCACAGCCACTCACTGTTTGGCCATCAATCAGTGAGACAAAGACTAAAATCTCGCAGTAGCTTCATCAATATAGAGGAAATCGATCCCAGGCAAGCTGCCTCTTATAGGATGGAACGATGGCGAGACTATAACAGCAGGAATAAAAATGAAGCCCTACTAGACCCAAAAGAAACACTCCCTCAGGGTTCAAACCTTGGTAGAAAAAACTGGGTGACTCTAAATAGAGCCAGAGCCAAAGAAGACAAAACAAAAGACAATCTCCACAAGTGGGGCCTAGACACCTCACCTTTATGTCCATGTGGAGAGGTACAAACGATGCACCACCTTAGGGAAAACTGCCGATTGGGTCCTCATTGCTCAAACCAAGACCTTAAGGAGGCAAACAGCACCGTCATGCGATGGGTTAATCTCTATTGCGATAAGATATGATGGTCTTGTATTATTGATTTGAATAACTGTAACCAGTTTTGATGGGAATATGTGTTGTAAACAAAGGAAAAGAAAAATGCCACATTTATTCATTCGGATGTGAGGAAAGAATCCCCCACCCTCACTTATTGGATGCTCATGATTGATTACTGAAATAAATTCAGGAAGTTTTTATTTAAAATTTAGTATTGGCCACCATCTTAAGCCGTCTGGGAGTCGCATCAACTGATTTCACAAGCAACTGATTTGTTTTTTGCTTTTATCTTTTCCTATGCAGTTGTCCCTCACGGTCACATATGTTAGCGTTGCGTCTTTCTAGAGTTTAGTCTACTCGGCCAATGGCTGCATCTCTAATCAAATGTGATCAATTAGTTCTATTACGAAGATTGTTCACCAGCGCTGACTCTCTTGGATGTCCAGGCTGCATGAGTCATAAGCAATGAATATCCATTGTTTCATAGCAAATCTATAATCCAGATCCAAGTATCTCTATAGTATTATCTCCTTAATTAGTGGGAGTGACAAAAACCGTGCGGATCGATTTCAGAGAATCATTTCATTCCCATGTTCATAATATTTTGTATTTTAAGATACCTTTCACTCTCTCTCTCTCACTCGGTCTGGCTCTCTGGATCCCTCTCTCTCTTCTCTCTCTCTGTTGGTGTGGCTCTCTGGATCCCCCTCTCTCTCTGTTGGTGTGGCTCTCTGGATCCCCCTCTCTCTCTGTTGGTGTGGCTCTCTGGATCCCCCTCTCTCTCTGTTGGTGTGGCTCTCTGGATCCCCCTCTCTCTCTGTTGGTGTGGCTCTCTGGATCCCCCTCTCTCTCTCTGTTGGTGTGGCTCTCTGGATCCCTCTCTCTCTCTGTTGGTGTGGATCTGGATCCCTCTCTCTCTCTGTTGGTGTGGATCTGGATCCCTCTCTCTGTTGGTGTGGCTCTCTGGATCCCTCTGTCTCTCTCTTGGTGTGGCTCTCTGGATCCCTCTGTCTCTCTCTTGGTGTGGCTCTCTGGATCCCTCTGTCTCTCTCTTGGTGTGGCTCTCTGGATCCCTCTGTCTCTCTCTTGGTGTGGCTCTCTGGATCCCTCTGTCTCTCTCTTGGTGTGGCTCTCTGGATCCCTCTGTCTCTCTCTTGGTGTGGCTCTCTGGATCCCTCTGTCTCTCTCTTGGTGTGGCTCTCTGGATCCCTCTGTCTCTCTCTTGGTGTGGCTCTCTGGATCCCTCTTTCTCTCTCTTGGTGTGGCTCTCTGGATCCCTCTGTCTCTCTCTTGGTGTGGCACTCTGGATCCCTCTGTCTCTCTCTTGGTGTGGCACTCTGGATCCCTCTGTCTCTCTCTTGGTGTGGCTCTCTGGATCCCTCTGTCTCTCTCTTGGTGTGGCTCTCTGGATCCCTCTGTCTCTCTCTTGGTGTGGCTCTCTGGATCCCTCTCTCTCTCTCTTGGTGTGGCTCTCTGGATCCCCCTCTATCTCTCTCTCTCTCTCTTGGTGTGGCTCTCTGGATCCCTCTCTCTCTCTCTGTTGGTGTGGCTCTCTGGATCCCTCTCTCTCTCTCTCTTTCTCTCTCTTGGTGTGGCTCTCTGGATCCCTCTCTCTCTCTCTTGGTGTGGCTCTCTGGATCCCTCTCTCTCTCTCTTGGTGTGGCTCTCTGGATCCCTCTCTCTCTCTCTCTCTCTCTCTCTCTCTCTTGGTGTGGCTCTCTGGATCCCCCTCTCTCTCTCTTGGTGTGGCTCTCTGGATCCCTCTCTCTCTCTCTGTTGGTGTGGCTCTCTGGATCCCTCTCTCTCTCTCTCTTGGTGTGGCTCTCTGGATCCCTCTGTCTCTCTCTCTTGGTGTGGCTCTCTGGATCCCTCTGTCTCTCTCTCTTGGTGTGGCTCTCTAGATCCCTCTGCCTCTCTCTTTGTGTGGCTCTCTGGATCCCTCTGTCTCTCTCTTTGTGTGGCTCTCTGGATCCCTCTGTCTCTCTCTTTGTGTGGCTCTCTGGATCCCTCTGTCTCTCTCTTTGTGTGGCTCTCTGGATCCCTCTGTCTCTCTCTTTGTGTGGCTCTCTGGATCCCTCTGTCTCTCTCTTTGTGTGGCTCTCTGGATCCCTCTGTCTCTCTCTTTGTGTGGCTCTCTGGATCCCTCTGTCTCTCTCTTTGTGTGGCTCTCTGGATCCCTCTGTCTCTCTCTTTGTGTGGCTCTCTGGATCCCTCTGTCTCTCTCTTTGTGTGGCTCTCTGGATCCCTCTGTCTCTCCCTTTGTGTGGCTCTCTGGATCCCTCTGTCTCTCCCTTTGTGTGGCTCTCTGGATCCCTCTGTCTCTCCCTTTGTGTGGCTCTCTGGATCCCTCTGTCTCTCCCTTTGTGTGGCTCTCTGGATCCCTCTGTCTCTCCCTTTGTGTGGCTCTCTGGATCCCTCTGTCTCTCCCTTTGTGTGGCTCTCTGGATCCCTCTGTCTCTCCCTTTGTGTGGCTCTCTGGATCCCTCTCTCTCTCTCTCTTTGTTTGGCTCTCTGGATCCCTCTCTCTCCCTTTGTGTGGCTCTCTGGATCCCTCTCTCTCTCTTTGTGTGGCTCTCTGGATCCCTCTCTCTCTCTCTTTGTGTGGCTCTCTGGATCCCTCTCTCTCTCTCTTTGTGTGGCTCTCTGGATCCCTCTCTCTCTCTCTTTGTGTGGCTCTCTGGATCCCTCTCTCACTCTCTCTCTCTTTGTGTGGCATTCTGGATCCCTCTCTCTCTCTTTGTGTGGCTCTCTGGATCCCTCTCTCTCTCTCTTTGTGTGCCTCTCTGGATCCCTCTCTCTCTCTCTCTCTTTGTGTGGCTCTCTGGATCCCTCTCTCTCTTTGTGTGGCTCTCTGGATCCCTCTCTCTCTCTCTCTTTGTGTGGCTCTCTGGATCCCTCTCTCTCTCTCTCTCTTTGTGTGGCTCTCTGGATCCCTCTCTCTCTCTCTCTTTGTGTGGCTCTCTGGATCCCTCTCTCTCTCTCTCTTTGTGTGGCTCTCTGGATCCCTCTCTCTCTCTCTCTTTGTGTGGCTCTCTGGATCCCTCTCTCTCTCTCTCTCTTTGTGTGGCTCTCTGGATCCCTCTCTCTCTCTCTCTTTGTGTGGCTCTCTGGATCCCTCTCTCTCTCTCTTTGTGTGGCTCTCTGGATCCCTCTCTCTCTCTCTCTCTTTGTGTGGCTCTCTGGATCCCTCTCTCTCTCTCTCTCTTTGTGTGGCTCTCTGGATCCCTCTCTCTCTCTCTCTTTGTGTGGCTCTCTGGATCCCTCTCTCTCTCTCTCGGTGTGGCTCTCTCTGGATACCCCCCTCCTCCCCGTCTGTCTCTCTGGATACCCCCCTCCTCCCCGTCTGTCTCTCTGGATACCCCCTTCCTCCCCGTCTGTCTCTCTGGATACCCCCCTCCTCCCCGTCTGGCTCTCTGGATACCCCACTCCTCCCCGTCTGGCTCTCTGGATACCCCCCTCCTCCCCGTCTGGCTCTCTGGATACCCCCCTCCTCCCCGTCTGGCTCTCTGGATACCCCCCTCCTCCCCGTCTGGCTCTCTGGATACCCCCCTCCTCCCCGTCTGGCTCTCTGGATACCCCCCTCCTCCCCGTCTGGCTCTCTGGATACCCCCCTCCTCCCCGTCTGGCTCTCTGGATACCCCCCTCCTCCCCGTCTGGCTCTCTGGATACCCCCCTCCTCCCCGTCTGGCTCCCTGGATACCCCCCTCCTCCCCGTCTGGCTCTCTGGATACCCCCCTCCTCCCCGTCTGGCTCTCTGGATACCCCCCTCCTCCCCGTCTGGCTCTCTGGATACCCCCCCTCCCCGTCTGGCTCTCTGGATACCCCTCTCCCCGTCTGGCTCTCTGGATATCCCCCTCCCCGTCTGGCTTTATGGATACTCCTGTCTATCTAGCTTTATCGATCCCCCTCTCTTGGTTCAGATCCCTCTCCGCACCTCTAGGGGCATCTTCCCTTCTCCCTTTCTATTTATCTATCCCTCCCCTCTCTTTCTCTCTCTATCGCTCTCATTTTATATCAACGACTTCTACATAGCCTGTTTTAATCAAATGTAAATAATTGCCTTCATAAATACAATAAACAATTCTTCCAAGATGAAAAATGTTCCGTGCATATGCGTCATTCTTCAAAATGCTTGTCTTATCTCCTGCCTGTTGCTATCCGCACAATATCCGCCATATTGCCTTTTTTTTTTTTTTCGACCAGTAAAAACACATTCATGTATTTCCTTATTTGACCACGCCAGAACTGTGTCACATGGTCATCTCGTTATTTCGGCCACTTGCCTCATCCCGAACCATTGAGTGGTTTTGCAAACTTTATTGTGGGCGTGTCTAAGTTGGACACCTCCTCCTCGACTTCTTTCTCTCTGCAATTTAAATCATATCCTTCAATGTCAGAGGCTGGTCTGCCCCAGTGCATACTTGCCATTTTATGTTCTGTTAATTCATCTGTCTGCCTCTCTTCATGCGTCTCACTACCTACCCTAACTATCTAATTCTCTTTCTCGCTCTCTTTTTATATTGTCATGGTTGATAGCATTCTTCGACCTAACCTTCACTGGCAACAGTAATTGGAAAAAATACATTAAAACTACTGCCAAGTTTTCAAGTATAGGGTGTTTTTTTTTTTTTTTTTAATTACTATTACTAGCATGGATGGCCGGTATTGCCCTGGTATTTAGAGTTGTGTGTTGAGCAAAAAAAAAAAAAAAATTAAATAAATGTGGTAGTAGGCAGGCAGGCAGGCTCGAATCCGTACCGCAAAGGATGAAAAAAACATGTAAAAAAAACGTGACGTCTTTGCCGTTGCGTCCGTGCTGAGCATGTGCGAAAGCCCACAAGTGTATGAGTCGGGCCTACCTGTGGTGAAAAGTGAACCCGAGACCTTTCGATTACAAATCAAGTCCACTAATGAACTATACCCATCTTACCCCAAAGTGACGATTTGGTTTCGCCCAACAGCTATGAAAAGAAGCTAAGTGATTTGCAGGTTTTAAAATACACTTTAATAACGCATGATTGGATTTTCGTATCATGGCGTGTCAATTTGGTGATATTGTTCGATTCTGCTTGGGAACGTGTGGGTCAATTCGGCAGTATTTTTCGTGGTGTGGCATATCGATTCGGCGGTGGTATTCAGAATTGCATGAACGAATTTAAGGACCGTGCCGTCACATGTGAAAACAAATATATATATATTTTATTTTATTTTTTTTTTTTTGATGCTCTCTCTCCCTCGTGTAGTGACAAGCTATCCTGACCTTCGACCCGAACCTGTATTTGATGGTAGTGAACTCGGACAGTCAGTAATGGAGTGGTTGGAGAAAGCTGAACTAATATTTCAGCTGAGTGGGGTGAAGCGCATCGAGTGCGTCATTCCGATGCGCTTGTCAGGCAGCGCATATGCTGTACACAGCGTTTGCTTTGGATCCTTTCGCTGCATGGGAGCAGTTTGCAGCACGCAGCCTCCAACCTGGTGAAACAGTTAACATTTTTGGCAGAACTATACAGGCTTACGGTCCTGTTTGGCGATGTATCGGATCAATGCCTACAATGTGCATTCATTGCTGGATTGTCGGAGCATGTGGAAGGCTTATCACGAGCATCCTCCGAGATTGAAAACCAAGATCTCACATGTGCTGGCACACGCTCGTGCCATTTTAAAGAACAGCACGGGAGTTCCACAGCAAGCTGCCTTAACTGCACGGTCAACACAAATTACACCTAAGGAGACTGACACTTCACAGCGGTGTTGCAAGCGTAATGGACTCCATCATAGAGCAAGCGATTGCTTACTGGATCGTGCGATGGAAAGGGATGTTAGTGTTAAGCCTCGACAACCTATCACATGTTACCGATGTAAGTGGCAAGGGCACATTGTCAGATATTGTTCGGAGCAAGGGAACGAGAATTCAGCACCAATCTCATCCCCCAAACTGATGTAAGTGGCGCATTGCCGGTTATCACTGTTTACATCAACGGACTACCGCGTACAACTCTAGTGGATACTGGATGCACACAGTCACTGGTCCGCAAGTTGTGCGTTTAGATTTAGGCACAGATAGAGAATGAGTGGTTGTAGCTAGCCGAGTATTTTTGTGAAAATTTGGCAAGGGGGAGCATAGATTGGAGTTCAATCATGAATGGGCAAAAAAAAATTGTTAGTACTGAAGAATTTGTTCGAAAGTTAACAGAAACGCTAATGTAATATTTCCACAAAGGTACTCATTGGTTTCAGAATTCTTTGATGGTAATGATAAAGAAATGTGCATGTCCAATCTCAACAGAGCACGGACTGACAACATGTATGAATCCAATTGGTTCCATAGCACCAATTCAACTTATGGATGTTGGCAACCTTCACGTAATCCCTTCTGTAAGTATTTAATTCTAGAAAGAATCGGGGAGGGGGGGACCAATGTCAACAATGGGATCAAACAGGTCCAAAAAAGTTGTATGATGCCAATTCAAACGAATTTATTTTAAAGCTTAATCATGAGGTAAATGATACGGATTGACAACCTTGGTGTGCAACATTCAGATTCAGTTGATTCCGCAGTACCATTTTCAATTTTGGATGTTGGCAACCTTCATGTGGTTATTTTGGTAATACTGATTCTAGAGAGAAGCGAGAAACTAGTAGGTGATGTGCTTTTCTCCTCCCAGCATCCTCTTTCACACAGAAGAAGTGTCGCTATCTTGTCTCTGCTTTATCCTTATTTTTATGGCAAGTGCTCGACTGAACTCCTATCTATGCTCCCCCCTTGCCAAACTTTCACAAAAATACTCGGCTAGCTACAACCACTGTATATGATTTCCCTCATTCTCTGTCCGTGCCTAAATCTAAATGCAGATTCCATGAACGAAGCTTTTCCAGAACTGCCTGCCTTTGGAACACTGGCCTGCTTCCCAGTTGAATACAACATAGTAGTTTTTAAGTTCAGTGTAAACAAGTTCTTGATGAGCCACCACCATAATCAAATTCTACCCAATTTACACCATTAACGATTACTATACTACCACCTTACATTCATTAATCCTTATCCTCGAGTGGCCTTTGGGCCTTGATAAGTGAATGAAACCGGATTAAAAAAAAAAAAAAAGTCGTACGATGCTGATTCATACGAATTTGCTTTTTAATCTAAATAAAGTGATTATTTCAAAGAAATCATAGGAAATACTTTTGATTTTTTTTTTTTTTTTTTTTTTTTTTTTTTTTCGTCGGTGAGTGGGCAAAATCTTGGATTTTTTTTCTGAGTTTTTTTTTTTTTTTTTTTTTTTTTTTTAGTACTGCAAAACTCGTTTTAAAAGTTAACAGAATCGTTAATGTTTCCACAAAGGAAATATATTTGGTAGGAGATGCGTTTGGCTGATAAGCAACACGTCTTAACGTTGACGTGTCGAATAAAGCCGCGTTTCATTATTATTTGTGTAGGTGGTTTTGTTTTATCTATTTTTTTTTTAATTTTGTTTTTATTGTTTTATTTTTGAATTTTGATTCATCCCCAAAATCACCACATCTTCTTATAGATGTTGGCAACCTTCCTATGTAGTCTGCTATTTAAAATAATTTAAAATAAATGCATCCACGCAGATGCATACAAATGTGAGGAGGGAACAAAACCTGTAATAGAATAAAATCTCTACTCGTATATAAAAAAAACACTTTGCACGTGTCTGTGAGTTCGTTCCATATGGACTCTGAAACTGCTGGGCCCACTTTTTAAAAAATTACACACAAATATACTTTGTGTCTGGGAGTCTTCTTAAAAAAGGTATTGTATCGGGATGCGTCTGATAAGTATTGATGATTGAAAAGAATCCGATTAAAGAAGGTATAGTCCAGTTTTGACCAAAGTTAACACTCTTCTACAGCTTAACACTGCAAGTGCATTTGAGAAGTTTTATCACCGCACAAGAATGGCCCAGTGGATAAAATTTACAGTATGTTCTTTGATAAGACAGAGGTGAATTCAAAATGTGTTTGTTTAGAGCACAATTTAACCATGTTACTTTTGTATTTTAGACTTTGATTCAAGTCATATAAAATTTTATAAAATCAACAGTAGGTTCTCTACAGTGCAATGTAGACTAGAATTTATTGTGGACGGTCATTGCAGGGAGACATGTAAAGCTTCCTCCCAATGCACTGCGGTAAATCCCTGACTAGAGCAGGCAATCAAACGATATAATTGAAAAGTGGGTGATTACATGGATCTCGGTGGCAATAAATATATGGAAGTGTGCAACGTTTGTTGATCTTCATTCGATCTCGGGCAACGTCGGGTCTCCCTGCTAATGCTTGATATATGAAACATTAGGAATCGGGCCTGTATTCTATCACACACAGATAAACAGGACGCAGCATAATTTTTTTTTTTTTTTTTTTAATTTTTTTTTTTTTTAATTTTTTTTTTACACATTGATCACCACTTATCAAGGCCCGGAAACGAATGGACTTTTTAATTAATAATATAACACTCTTCTCTTTTTTTAAGTCAAAAAGGTGTCAAAATTGAACATCTCGTTAAACATTTTTGTACATCCATCTTAGTGTATTTTATTTTTTTTATTTTTAATCGATTCATATGAGTGTCATGTTGGTACAGTGGTAACGTCACCAGCTTTGAATGCTACAGTTTTGATTTTGGTTTCGATTCTAGCTGATGGCACCTAAAATACATTTCTTTTTTTTATTATTATTTTTTAAATCACGACTCTATAATAATATATGAAATCTGGACAAATTAAAATGTTTCAGTGTATTTTACGCCCGGGCAAAGCCCTCCACCCCATCCCCCGCTAGTCTAATATAAATGGGAAGCTCGCTCATTTCCTTTTTAACATGATCCCAAACAGTATCCCCTCACATCCAAGTGGCAACATGCCTTGTTTGGGGTGAACATGAACAAAAAACGAAAATTCAATATCTTTTTCATTAATAAATAGATTCTCTTATCTATAAGTGAGTGTGTGTGAGAACACTTCTCAACCTATATGCTCAACGAATGTTTGATCTACGATCTTGAAATTTGGTATATAGGATATTCGGACATGTGGAGAACTTTTTAATCGGTTTTTGTCTGATAAAAAAGGGCTGCTAAGGGGTAAAAATTGAAAAATAAGTACATGGGGGGGTCATTGGATTTTTATTTGTTACATGTTTCATGACCGTGCATGCGCAAATCAGTCACATAACGGATTCCTTATGTTAAGAGTAAGTAGGTTTGAACATTTTTTAAAGTGTTACAAGCTGGCCTAATGGTTATTGTACTTACTGTCTTTAGGTTTTGGTTTCGATCTCAGCTTTTATTTATTCATTTTTTTTTTTAAATTATAATAAAGTGAACGGAGAAGACAGTGTCTTAATTGTAGTTTCTTCTTGCGACTGGGGTAATAACATGAAAGGAAGTTGAAAAATGAAAGTTCTTGGTTAGAAATAACCAGTTGTTTTTTTTTGTTTGTTTTTTTGTTTTTTTTTTAGGAAGAATTAAACAAGAAAAGGTCCATTCGCTTACTTTAGCAAAGAGATAGAAAAGGGTAAAAGTCCATTTCTGTGGAAAATTAATTATTGGATATGCGCGCGTTTAACGTCCACATAGACGGAAATAGACGTTAATGCTTGCAGCATGCTGGTTGAGGTCGAATGATTCGTTTTGGCGCAAATTGCCTTTTTTTTTTTTTTTTTTTTTATAGATCCAAACCAGCTCCACGAACGCTGTCAGCAAAAAAACATTTTTTTAAATTTGTTTTCTTCGTAATCCGATTGGATGAAAAGAGCATCTTTGTGACGTAAGATGCTTTGGACTACGTCCGCGTGAACAGTTTCGTTTATATGCCCACCAAATCTGTGTGCGCATAGAAAGACGATGTGGGCACGGCTGAAGTAATTTTTATACAGTCGTGCGCGTGCATCTTTTTATCGATCCGGTAAATATCTCACTGCTGATGCTATTCTCTATCTATATAAGAGCCAGGTACGTCCAAGGATGGAATACTGTTGCCACATCTGGGCAGGAGCTGCTAGAAAGGACTTGTCCTGCCTTGATAGAGTTCAAAATAGACTTCGTAGCCTCGTAGGAGATGTCCTTTTCTCCTCCTTGCAACCTCTATCTCACAGAAGAGATGTTGCGAGTTTGTCTCTGATGTATCGTTATTTTCATGGAAAGTGTTCGACTGAGCTTCAATCTATGGTCCCCCCTCGCCAAACTTTCACAAGAAACACTCGTCTAGCTGTAAACACTATCAATAATTTCCCCCACTCTTTATCTGTGCCTAAACCTAAACGTAGATTCCATGAACAAAGCTTCTTTCTTAGAACTGCACGCCTGTGGAATTGTCTTCCGTTTTCCTGCTTTCCGGCTGACTACAATATGGTTGTGTTCAAGTCTAAAGTAAATAAGTTCTTGATGAGCCGTTCTATATAAGTTATCAACTTTACCAAATGTTCATTATTAATGATTACTATATTGTCCAATTTCTACTGTACACTCTTTAACCCTTATCCTTGAATGGCCTCTTGGCATTGATAATGTGGTGATGCCTATGTAAAAAAAAAAACAAAAAAAAACTAGGTTTTACAGTTGGAGCTGTGCGCCATTATTCTATTTGAGTAGACCTGACGGTGGCAAGGCTAGGATATTAGTTTGTACGGTATGTTTTGAAAAAGCTAAATACAATATTTGAAGGTCAAACCTCTTCAAAAGAGGCTAAATTCACAAAATTTGGCTTTATAAAGGCCAATCTGACAACCATGAACGAGTGACCTCCCTTTGATGTAGCCTCGTTTTCGAATATCATAATATATGATCATCGTTGTAATGATGTGAGGAAGGAAGTCATGGTAATTGGGCAGCGTGTCTTTACCAAAGAAAGTAGTAAGAGAAATGTCACATAAAAAGGGAAGATTCAAAAGAAACAGGGAATAAAAAAAAACATTGCCTACCAAGAGGTGCTGAACCGAAGGAGTAAATTAAAGATTCTTTTGCGACGTGATTTTATTTTTTGTATTGAACTTTGTAGCACGATGTTATTTATTTTTTTTTTTTTTTACACAGGCATCACCACATTATCAAGGCCAAGAGGCCACTCAAGGATGAGGGTTAAAGAGTGTACAGTAGAAATTGGAAAATATAGTAATCATCAGTAATGAAAATTCGGTAAATTTGTTAACTTATATGGAACGGCTCGTCAGGAACTTGTTTACGTTAGACTTGAAGACAACCATATTGTAGTCAGCTGGAAAGCAGGAAAACGGAAGACAATTCCATAGGCGTGCAGTTCTAAGTAAAAAGCTTTGCTCATGGAATCTACTTTTAGGTTTAGGCACAGCTGAGTATTTATTCGTATTTATTAATTTATCTCCTTTGGATCAGTTCTATATTTAAAATACAATGGACATTATTTTCATACAAATGTTAATAAACTCATATTTGCTGCGTTTTATTTATTTTTTTTTTTTCTGTCTAAAACCAACAATTTTTTCGCTATCCAGAAAAAAAACAACTTTATCAAAACCTGTGTTGATTCAATATATATTTCTCGTTCTCTGGAATTTCCACGCGTCCTGTTGCTGTGATTTTCTTTTCTCATTCCAAATGAGAGTGAAATTTGAAATATATAGTATCGATTATATTGCCCTCCCACCCCCGCCTTTTTTCTTTTTTTTTTTTTTTTTTCGAAGCAACCACAAAAGCGTGATCGAGCACGTGCTTACAAGACTGATGGGGGAGGGGGCGGGGATACAGTGTACAGCAGGGGTTGGTATCTGCGTTTGGCGCGTTTATTACAAGTCTGCCAATACACCAGAAATAACTCGTGTAAAATAAGAATGAATATATAATGAAATATAAAAAAAAAATTAAAAAAAAAAAAAAAAAACGATCCTTGCCTCCAGTTTTCCAGTGTAACGTGTTTCTTGGTGTCATATGACCGAAAACCTTTCATTTCGTTACTTGTGTTTTCTGTCTCTAGTTTCTTTTGGATTATGATGAGGATGATGATGATAATATTAGTGACAGTTTTAGCAATAGTAGTAATATTTATGATAATAGTGACCAAGTCAGTAATGTTAGTGATACTAGTGGCCATGTTAGTAATATAAGTGATGATAGTGATCATGTTGGTGATGAGTGATCATGTTGGTGATGATGGTGATCATGATGGTGTTGATGATCATGTTGGTGTTGATGATCATGTTGGTGTTGATGATCATGTTGGTGATGATGGTGATCATGTTGGTGATGATGGTGATCATGTTGGTGATGATGGTGATCATGTTGGTAATGTTGGTGGTGATGTTGATGATCATGTTGGTGATGGTGATCATGTTGGTGATCATGTTGGTGGTGATGTTGATCATGTTGGTGGTGATGTTGATCATGTTGGTGATGTTGATGATCATGTTGGTGGTGATGTTGATGATCATGTTGGTGGTGATGTTGATGATCATGTTGGTGGTGATGTTGATGATCATGTTGGTGGTGATGTTGATGATCATGTTGGTGGTGATGTTGATGATCATGTTGGTGGTGATGTTGATGATCATGTTGGTGGTGATGTTGATGATCATGTTGGTGGTGATGTTGATGATCATGTTGGTGGTGATGATGCTGATCATGTTGGTGGTGATGTTGATGATCATGTTGGTGGTGATGATGCTGATCATGTTGGTGGTGATGTTGATGATCATGTTGGTGGTGATGATGCTGATCATGTTGGTGGTGATGTTGATGATCATGTTGGTGGTGATGATGCTGATCATGTTGGTGGTGATGTTGATGATCATGTTGGTGGTGATGTTGATGATCATGTTGGTGGTGATGTTGATGATCATGTTGGTGGTGATGTTGATGATCATGTTGGTGGTGATGTTGATGATCATGTTGGTGGTGATGTTGATGATCATGTTGGTGGTGATGTTGATGATCATGTTGGTGGTGATGTTGATGATCATGTTGGTGGTGATGTTGATGATCATGTTGGTGGTGATGATGCTGATCATGTTGGTGGTGATGTTGATGATCATGTTGGTGGTGATGATGCTGATCATGTTGGTGGTGATGATGGTGATCATGTCGGTAATGTAGGTGATGACCAAGCAAACCACGACAAAATCCGACGGTGGATTGAACTTACCTCGTATGTACTGAACAAGGGACGTGGTCATTGCAACCAACTATAACCCAAGCCGACGTCGTAGGAATTTTAGACGATGTCATCCTACACGCTAGCTAGCAAAAAGGAACATTTGTCATTAAATGCAAAATGATTATTCGCGGGATCAAAATAATCATTGGATTTAAAAATAAAATGTGGACTTGTTAATAGAAGAGAGAGAAACCTTCCTCCATTCTTCCATGTCAATTCTCATGATTTCTAGCTAACGATGTTTGTTCAATTTAAATAATCTCTTTAATATTAGTGAACAAATATTTATAGAAAGGTTTTAGTAAATTATATTTACTGTGAATACCAAAAAAAACTATTGAATACATATAGAAAAAAAAAGGAAGATAAAATTACAAATGAATACCGCCAAACATTTATTATAAACTGTTTAAAAAAAACTACGGGCCTTTCGTCCGTGTTTGTATATACATTATATCAAAGTAGTATGATTTTTTATTTTATTCAAATAACAATAACTCGTTTAAATGGCTATATGGAATTGTTTAAAAAAATATATTCATTTAGATAACCAAAGATAATAATGCAAACTTTCATCCATAATTAGTGCTTGCCAGCTTAGGAGAAAATATAACCCCAACGATCAGAGAAGGCGCAAAAGAGAACTCCCGCCCTCCCTACCACTCGTTATTTATAGATGTACATTTCCTGTTGCATATGAGCTCAGGTTGTTAAAAGGTGGAAGGGGGTGTAAGGAGTGGGATAACACCCTTCTAACCCCCACTCTCGTTTTGTTAGACTCTCCCTGTTTTCTAACTTCTTAACCTCAAGGTCTATAATTAGTTTAAACATTAATTCATTCCTTTACTCCACCCACTCGTAGATATTTTTGTGTGCTTATATATAATTACACAATAAAGTTCTTGTGAAATAAAGAAAAAAAAAAGATTCTATTACAAATCTGCCCTTGTTCAGTTTTAAGCTCTGAAGTTTCTTATTACACACACACACACACACACGCACACACACTGACGTTACGTATAAAACTCTATAAGAAAAATATATAAATGTTTATATCTTTTCTGTATTTATTTCCTATTTGTTGACTTGTATGAATACAAAAGGTCTTTCGAAAGAAACGAGAACGTTTTTTTTTTTGTTTTTTTTTTTTCAAAAGCACATAATTTTCGACCTTCGGTCTTCTTAGGTATGAATTATATATGTATATATATATATATATATATATATATATATATATATATATATATACCTAGCAAAGGTACCCGTCGTAGAACAGCCCACAGAAAATGGACTCTGCTTTATGAAAGTATGATAGGTTATGAAAAGGAAGGGTTGTAAAGAGATAGCTTCGAATTTGGGGATATCAAAACCAAAGCAAAATATGATGAAAGTAAAAATAAAATAGATAAACCCCATAATTTATTATACCATACCTGTTCACACTGAAACACTTATCACAATATTCTGTGGATCTATATTAAAAAACCTTGTTAAACTTTGTGACATATTTCCATTCTATGGAGGTCAGACGCGAACGAACACTCCATAATTTTATTATACCATATTTCTTCAAACTGAAACATAATTATCAAAGTATACTTACGCAGATAGATATGAAAAGTCTTTATTAAAGTTTGTGCTTATTCCCATTCTATGGAGGCCAGGCGCGAACGCAGACCTCACAATTTTATTATACCATCCCTATTTAAGTTAAAACATACGTATCAAAGTATTATGTACATCTATATCAAAAACACTTGTAAACGTTTTTTTTTTTTTTTTTTTTTTTTTTTTTTTTTTTTTTTTTTAAATTTTTTATTTCCATACTTTGTGGACCAGGCGCGTACGCAGACCCCACAATTATTATGAATCATCATTATGCCAGATCAAACATACCCATTCCTGTGTCTCGATACATCTATCATTATATGTGATCAGTTTTCTATAATAGTCAACCATATAGGAGCCTATTCGTGACCAGACACATACAGACATTCAACTTTATATATATATATATATATATATATATATATATATAGGGATTTAGACTTGAAGTCTAGAAGAGCGAAGTTTAATTTAATGTAGTGATACTTTAAAAGAACAGTGCTTATAGTACTGTAGATATATAATAAGCTCAATAGGTATATATTTATCCTAGAGCTATATTGATATTAAGTATGAAGATTAATAATTATAAATTATGAATCAGTTTCAAAAGGAGATTTTATTTTGTTTTTTCCTTTTGAAACTGATTCATAATTTATAATTAATAATATTCATCATTCAAACACTATATATATATATATATATATATATATATATATATATATGGTTAAGTGGCAGTTTTAGTTATTTAGAACTGCTTTAAAGCTTCACCGCTCACTCATTATTCAACCAACTTTCCAACAATTATCACAGTTTATAAATCACCATCTCAGCTATATTGTGGAAAAAGTTTTTCAATTTTCGTTCATTAAAACAAAAGTTATAAATTTTCGTTCATTAAAACAAAAGTTATAAATTTTCGTTCGTTCAAAATCGTAAAAGTATGTAGGGAGTTGAGCGACGCTTTTTATAGCAACCACCTCGCTTCAGCGACCACTGTTGCTATTAATTCACTGCTGTCACGAAAAGAGAAGTAACAAGTGAAAATAGAATGAAAGCATGGAAGGGAGATAATTGGGGGATTTTATTAAAAGCAGACGAGTGCCGTACATTATCACATGTGTTTATGGGGGCAAAAATAAGACTAAAATTAAACCAAGAACAAGTGAATTTATTGGAAACCTGGAAAAATCATGGATTTTAATGGAAAAATGCGAACATGAAAAGTAATATGGTTAAGCTTAAACATGGAAAAGTAAAGGACTAGTTGTTAAAACTGTAAAAAAAAAGGACAAGATATTCTAGTAAAAAATATAAATTTATAACTTAAAATATTGCAGCATTAAGAATTTTTTAAAAAAAATTCAATTTGCAACATATAACCAATTCTTAATACTGCAGTATTTTAAGTTATACATTTATATTTTTTTACTAGAATATCTTGTTCTTTACTTTTCCATGTTTAAGCTTAACCATATTACTTTTCATGCTCGCATTTTTTTAAGTGTGTGTGTGTGTGTGTGTGTGTCGATTGTGGGTATTTACTTCAACAGTAATCGCTCAATACATAAGTACAAGTTCGTAATACAGCGAGGTAGTAAGTTAAAATATATATGGCAATCAAGCTATAAAGAATTTACAGCTTTTTATCTCTTTAAGGAAAATTTTGCATAACTGAATTGCTTTAGATACTTTCATAACATGTACGCACACACGCAAACGTGTGCGTATGTATGTGTGTGTATATATATATATATGTATATATATATATATATATATATATAAAATGACAAAAGTCTATATTCCAAATTTCAAGATGTTGACCATCTTACCGTTTATTTCTTTAAGTACGTTGACATGCACAATTCTTGACAGCACCTGTTTCGTAGCACAGAATCATTCATGTATTTATGTCAGTTTTTTAATTTATTTCGCTCTTAACTCATCAGAAGAAAAAGAACTCAACTTTTAAAGGAAAATAAAGGCATGATTGCAAAATCCGAAAATTAGAAGAGAAGTTGCAATTTTTTTTATGTTACGCCAGCTTTGAATTTTAATGTAAAGTCACCAACTTTAAATTCTTGTATGAACAAATTGTATTCATTTTGATATACGTTAACATAAAAATATTTTATTAACTTATTAGTCCGTATTTGTTTACTTAGATAATATTGATAACTGTCAAATTTTATGTGTTTATTAATGATGGAACGATTCCAATACAATTACCGATTCCGATTCTTTATAAATCTCTAAATATATAACTCTACAGTTGTATTTCTCTGATTGCCGTAAAAACATGTTAAATATGCAAATATTTTCATAAAAGTATACTTATGGGGGACAATATATCGATTTTAGTTTCTCTGATCGCTTAAAATCAATAAATATTTATTATTTTATCATTACCAGCAATGGAAGATTTAGCTTTAAACAAAAGCAATTAAAAAAGACAATTAAAAGAATCGTTTTGGCATCGGAAAAAATTGTTCCAATTTTTTCCGATACCGATTCCAATACCCTCAAATATCGGATTTTTTTAGAATCCGATTAATCGTCCCAACACTAGTATTTACGTTTATTTTTATACGAAACTAATTATCTAATCCATTGATTTGTTTACGGTAATAACCTTTGATTAATTAGATCTAAACTTTGCATGTATAAATGTTTTTAAATGGTAAAATGTTAAAATGGCAACCATCTTGTAATTTTAATACAGACCTTTGTCATTTATTTGTATGTCTTGTAGTTACATCGAGCTTCATACGTTAAACGAAACGGGAAATATAAACTAGAAGGGTCCTTTAACCAGCGTTGCCCAGTGGAAGCATGCCCCCCTCCCCTGTAGAAAAATTAAAGCACGATTGTTGTTGTTGCCCAACCTCCAACCTCCTCATATTAAGAACAGCTTTCAAAATGGTAACCCTCAACATCCCCAAGAACGGCTTTTGGAATAGACACCTCATCTTGTGAGTGTTTGGGGGTGGGGCTTGTCAAAATATATGCTCCAACTTTAACCTTGAAAATCACTGTCAGGATCCCCACGCACAAATACTATGAACCAAAAGAAAAATTTGATGGTGGTAGGTCGGATTTTTTTGTTGATGTCTTGCAGTTTTTTTTTTTTTGTTGATGTCTTGCAGTTTTTTTTTTGTTGATGTCTTGCAGTTTTTTTTTGTTGATGTCTTGCAGTTTTTTTGTTGATGTCTTGCAGTTTTTTTTTTGTTGATGTCTTGCAGTTTGTTTTTTTTGTTGATGTCTTGCAGTTTTTTTGTTGTTGATGTCTTGCAGTTTTTTTGTTGATGTCTTGCAGTTTTTTTTGTTGATGTCTTGCAGTTTTTTTTGTTGATGTCTTGCAGTTGTTTTTTTTTGTTGATGTCTTGCAGTTGTTTTTTTTTGTTGATGTCTTGCAGTTGTTTTTTTTTGTTGATGTCTTGCAGTTGTTTTTTTTGTTGATGTCTTGCAGTTGTTTTTTTTTGTTGATGTCTTGCAGTTGTTTTTTTTTTGTTGATGTCTTGCAGTTGTTTTTTTTTTGATGTCTTGCAGTTGTTTTTTTTGTTGATGTCTTGCAGTTGTTTTTTTTGTTGATGTCTTGCAGTTGTTTTTTTTGTTGATGTCTTGCAGTTGTTTTTTTTGTTGATGTCTTGCAGTTGTTTTTTTTGTTGATGTCTTGCAGTTGTTTTTTTTGTTGATGTCTTGCAGTTGTTTTTTTTTGTTGATGTCTTGCAGTTGTTTTTTTTTGTTGATGTCTTGCAGTTTTTTTTGTTGATGTCTTGCAGTTTTTTTTTGTTGATGTCTTGCAGTTTTTTTTTGTTGATGTCTTGCAGTTTTTTTTTGTTGATGTCTTGCAGTTTTTTTTTGTTGATGTCTTGCAGTTTTTTTTTGTTGATGTCTTGCAGTTTTTTTTTGTTGATGTCTTGCAGTTTTTTTTTGTTGATGTCTTGCAGTTTTTTTTTTGTTGATGTCTTGCAGTTTTTTTTTTTGTTGATGTCTTGCAGTTTTTTTTTTTGTTGATGTCTTGCAGTTTTTTTTTTGTTGATGTCTTGCAGTTTTTTTTTGTTGATGTCTTGCAGTTTTTTTTGTTGATGTCTTGCAGTTTTTTTTTTTTTTTTGTTGATGTCTTGCAGGTTTTTTTTGTTGATGTCTTGCAGGGTTTTTTTTTGTTTTTTTTTTTTTTGTCTTGCAGTTTTTTTGTATCGGCGTCTTGCAGGTTTTTTTTTTTTTTTTTTTGTTTTTTTTGTCGACGTCTCTTCATTTCTGAAGGCTGTCTTGAACCCTGTCATAATCCATGACTCAATCATCCAGACTCAATATGTGAAACCTCATCAGCATTTACCCATGAATCATTTCAGGTTTCTACACATGCTAACAACTGGTGCGTAACCCCACCTCTACCATTCCGAAGAAAATTGCCTCAAATTATATAACATTTGCTTAAAGAGAAGTGATTTTTCAGCCATTTTTTTTTTTTAAATTTTTTTATTTATTTTGTATTATTTGGATCACTGACTGAAAGTAATGAACGCTTGCACACTGGCAGCCATTTTGTAATATCATCTAACAAACGAAAACACTTCTGATGATTCAAGATTTTAAGAAAAAGTGGGAAATGTGTTTGTCTGTTCAGTTTTACCAAACTCTCAAAAGAAAATTCATTATCGATATTCGGAAGTTTGTGATATGTAGTATTCTTTCATTTAGACATGTTTTAATTAAAATAGTTTGAATTGGAGACCAACAAAAGCAATCTGACTTTTTTTCTTTTTTTTTTTTTCTCGTTTGAGGACAAATAATTTTTTTGTATTTGCCGAAACTGACCAAAAACTGGAGAAAATCTTTAATGTCCAGAACTTTTGGTATTTAGTTTTTTTTTTTTTTTTTTTTTTTTTATGTTTGATGAAAATCAAGATTTTTGTTGCCGGTTTCTTTTTGTGCATCTTTTTTATAACAACTGAATTTTTTTTATAAGTTTAATAAAAAAAATACTTTTTTTTTTTTTTAAATCGCCTCAGAAAATAATAATGAAGCCACTTGAAGGCTGTTAGCAATGTAGAATACCAGGATGTTAAAGTGACGTATGAACAAAAAGACAAACGAAGGTGTTACCATATTATAAATATTTCTATATCGATTTTTTAATTCTTTCATAAATATAAGTAAATATGAAATTACTGTTTAATATAAATGCCTTTTGATGATTTCGAGAACCTACTTCTCTTTTTTTAAAAAAATCAATAAATAAATAATGATGTAAAAAAAAAAAAAAAAAAATGGCGTAAGTACGGAACAAGAAAACTGAATCAGGTCAGCTGGCAAATAAAAAGAACATGTTTGGTGTTTATTTTAATATTAATTCTATATTAACCCCATTATTTTATTTATATTATAATGTATATTATTAAAAAAAAAAATGAAAACAATCTTTTCGAAATTGAAACCTTGGAGATGTGCGTAACGATGAAAATTAATCCAGGAGAGCCATCCCGCACAAAACAGCTAAATATATACAGGGTGTTCAGAAAGTCACTGAGGGGTTTTGAACTTAAATAGATTCTTTACTGTTGATATTTTTCTGTGATTTTAACACCATTTGACTAAGACATTGGGAAATTTAAAAAAAAAAAATAAAAAAAAAAAAAAAAAAATAAAAATTCAAGTAATGTCTTTTAAATGTTGCTCATTTTTAGCTCTGCATATTTATGCTCTTTCCAAAACATTATTCATGACAGATTGCAGAATCTCTGGATTGCGATTTAACTCCCTTATTTCATTCATAATGTTTTCCTTCAATTCTTGCAGGGTTTCGGATTTGTTAATATAGATTCTTTAAGGTATGCATACAATAAAAAGTTGGGGCTAGTCAAGTTTGGGGAACGTGGTGGCCATTTGACATTGCCATAGCGAGAGATATGTGAAGCTGAAAATGGGCAACATTTAAAAGACATTATTTTTCACAAATAAAGATTGTTTGAATTTTGCATTTATTTAATTTAATATTCTACTGTCTTAGATTGTGTTAAAATTACAGAAAGATATTAAAAATAAAGAATCTATTTAAGTTCTAAACCCTTCAGGGACTTTTGGACATCTTATTTAAATAATAGCAGGCCGTCAAGTGTTATCCAGTCACTTATATGATATTTTAATAACAAGTAAAAACAAAAAACAAAAAAAACTTCAAGGTCAAAATCAAGGGAACAATAAACCTAGCGATTGGCTTTAAAAAATATGGGCGGAAATAACAAAGAATCTGATTGGTTAGTTAGAATACTTCACAACGTGTCTATATAAAAAAAAAAAAAAGCATCCGGTAACATGAATTTGATACATTTTAGTTTAACACATGGATGAAGCAAAGAAAATTCTCTGTAGCTTAATTGTCCTATGTATTTTTATAACTTACATGGGTAGATTATAACCCAATAAACAATTCTTCACTCTTTGTCAGAAACATCGCTCATGGAATGTGAGGACCAAAGAACAGAAGCGAACGTTGACGAAGGTAAATTCAGGATCCACTTTCTAGTCTTCATTATTTTTAATATTCACAAGAATTTTTTAAACTCCCAGAGTCATCTTCAAAAGTAATCTAAAGTTTGTAGATGATATTTGGACATGACCGATTGATTTTGAATGACAATGTAGTTCAAAGACTTGCACCTTACATGTAAATTTTATATGTGCTTCTAGAGGAAATTTGAATTCGTAGTTAACCCACCTTGGGAATTTAGGAAAATATCTTGTTCTTTTTCTGGCTGGTCCTTCAAAGCTGTCTGACACATCCCAACCTGATGGAACAAAGTTCGACAAAGTTTCTAGAGTTTGTTACATTGTGTGTTATGAAAATTATACTTAAGTTGAGAACAGTAGTCAGAAGAATACAAATACAAATGCTTATGCACTATTGTCTTGCTTTTGTCAAGTGTGTGTGTGTGTTATCTATGACTAGCAGGGAGACACCACGTTGCTCGGGATTGAACGAGGATCAACGAATGTTCTATGTTTCCAATACTTCCTTTGTCATCGAAATCTGAAATTGCCAATTCGTCAATTGTCTGCTCTAGTCAGGAACCCACTGCGGTACGCTGGGAGGAAGCTCCCCATCATATCTTAGTCCACAATTCATTATCGTTTATGTTGAACTTTATGAAATTATTTTTACATAATGACTTGAATGAAAATTTTAAATACCAGAATCAAGTATCATGGTTTCATTGTGCTCTAAATAGAAACCTTCATTTTGAATGCGCCCCTGTCTTATAAAAGAGCATACTGTGGATTTTTATACAACTTCTCAAATACATTTGTGATGTTAGGCTGTATAAACGTGTTAACATTTTTTGTCAAAATGGGATTGTTCCATCTTTAATCAGATTTCATCAATTATTGATTTTTCAACACGTGGTCGCCCTTCGCCAATCTTTCACGAAAAACACTCGTCTAGCTGAAACCATTGTCAATAATTTTCCCCACTCTTTATCTGTGTCTAAATCCAAACGTAGATTCCATGAACAAAGCTTCTTTCTTAGAACTTCACGCCTGTGGAACTCTCTTCCGTTTGGCTGTTTCCCACCTGACTACAACTTGGATGTCTTAAAGTCCAACATAAATAAGTTCCTGATGGACTGCCCCCTTAAGTAATTCAATTTATCGAATTTCCATTTCTAACGATTACTACAACACTATCCTATTGACTATTGTACACTCAATAACCCTTATCCACGAGCGGTCTCCGGGCCTTGATAAGTGGTGACTCCTTTTTTCTGGCATGAGGATACTTTTTCCTAGAAGTAAACCCTGACCAAATATTAAAAATCACAAAAATATTTGCAGCCCAAAATATTGGGAGTATTAAGATACAAAACCTATCTAAGAACAGTACCAGGCACATAAAGTACATTTGTGTGAAATTTTAGAAACAATCGGCCCAGCTATTTTGGAGTCTGTAGGAAACTCACTCACACTCTCACACACACACACACAATGGCTTTTATATATAAGTAGAGATAATACGACATGGCGTCCTCATGTATGGAGGCGGGGGGGGGGTAGGCGAATATGAAGTTGCTAAAACCTTAGAAGCTAGGATGTAAAATACTAATTAATTTTCGCCCACTGCTCCCACTCACACACACACACACACACGCCAATTTACTTTTTAGTTTTAGTTTTTTAGTAACCACTCCTTTTTTTTTTTTTTTTTTTCTACTTCTAAGACACACTTATTTTAGGAATGTTACACTTGGAAAGATCGACTGCAGCCGTTTTATTTGAATGTACAAATTATGTGACAAGATAGGGCGAGAACTTGAATGCCTACTAGACGCTATCCTCGAGTTTCTAAACGTCTCTCTGTACAGGGGTTTGTCAGAACAACCTGGCATGAGGATACTTTTTCCTAGAAGTAAACCCTGACCAAATATTAAAAATCACAAAAATATTTGCAGCCCAAATAAGATCTCATCGGTATGGCTGACCCACGATGGTTTTACGAGGAATGGTGAACCTTTACCTCGAGTAAGAACACGAAGCTGGATACTCAACCACACTAGATGAATTTTTGTCCTGGAATCCAGAAGAACCAATAAATCACAAAGAAGTCAGTTTTTGAGATGTAAAGTTGGAACTTTGATAGAATATTTAAATATCTATGTATCTTGTATATTATATATATATATATCAAGAGGTTCCTTGATTTTATTTATTTTTTTTGTCCCCCCCCCCCTGACAAAAGGAGGGTTAGGGTTAAATTTACCCTTGTCCGTTCATCTATCCTCACTTTTCTCAATAACTATACCTTGGAATTTTTTGAAATTTTGCACAAACATTAAACATGATATGAGTAAAAAAAAAAAAAAAGTAACAGATTTTTCAGGAAAACTCAGGTTGCTCCCTTAGGGGTCCCTTTAGGGTTAAAATGTTTAAAATTGAAACTTTTATGCTTATTTAAAAACAATTTATGCCTTGCATTTTTATAAAACTTTCTGAAAAGTTATAACTAACTGATTTCTATATAATTTTGTTTGTCTATACTTCGTGATAACTCCTGAGTGTGCCCCAGAGACTCTTTTAGGGCTAATAAAAACACTCCATTTTTGGGACTATTTTACCATATTTGTCCAAATTTTTTGTGTATGTCTATTTAGCAGTTTTGCATGGTGCTGAACTCAAATTTAAATATGTTAAGGGCTTGGGGACTTTGGGGCCTAAATGGGGGGAGGGGGGGGTAAATGATGGACTTAGTCATTGTCATTTCTTTTTTTGCATGGTGCAGAACTCAAATTTACATATGTTAAGGCCTAAAACTGCACCGTTTGTTCATTTTCACCAGGATTTGACGTCCCCTGCGGACTTTTGGGGCTAAATGGGAGGGGAGCACAAATGCTGAACTTCGTCATTTTTTAATGCTTCGTTCACTGTGCACTCACGGGGGACCATGCAGGCTTAATTTTTTTATTTTTTTAATTAAAAAAAAATTTTTTTTAGAACCGTGAAGTAAAATGAAAAAAAACAAAAAAAAAAAAAACGTGTAAATACATAAAAAAAAAAAACTGAAATAATGTGGCCATTTTGCAGTGTAGACAAAGTGATATATTCATATCTTTATATCTACAAAGTGATCAAAAAAATAAATATATAACAAATAAATGTTAACGAAAGTAAGAGAAGTTACCTGGATAAATTTTGGGTTTTTTAACTTATTTTAAAACGTTTATTCAGTTCGAAAAACAAGTTGTCTATAGTAAAAAAAAAAAAAAAAAAAAAAAAAAATGCTCCCAACTACTTTCATTTCAATAAATAATCGATTAATAGTTAATAGGATTGTTTAAACTTATTTTAAAGCGTTTATTTCACTTAAAACACAGTCTTGCATCTTAAAATTTGTAAAACAGGAAAAAAAAAATGGCCGACATTAGTCATCTAAGAAATATGGATAATCGCTCAAAAATCGAAAATTAAAAAAAATGCTTGTAGAAACCCACGCAATAAATGTCACCAATCATGCGAAAATGTAATTTGATTTTTGTACATGCATCTATGCAGCAGCACACTAAGTGACCCTGTTCGACTGTTTTGGTGTCACCTATTTTAAGAGAACACTAAACCCTAACCTATCGAGACCATGAAGTTCTGTTACCTGGCAATTAACCGTGCATATCCAGCTTATCAAACTTCTCGGACCCACACGTTGTCGGATACCGTCACAAAGGAACAAAAGGAAAGAAATAAAAATCCGACTGTATTTTTTTTTTTTTCAGTGCAAATGAAATGCATTTATTCGTGATTCTTCCAAAACGGCGCATTTCATTATTTTTTCCAAAGTCTTTTTGCACCTATGATTATTTTTTTATTTTATTTTTTTTTTTTTTAAGTCTCTCTCTCTCTCTCTCCCCCTGCCACCTCACTCTGAAGATCACCCTCGTGTTCACACGTCCATCTTCCCCGGTGACACTTTCCTTCTCTTTTTGCTTAACCACGTGATGTCCTTTTTTATTTTCTTTTTCTTTTTTTTTTTTTACATGGGGGTCACCACTTATCAAGGCCCGAAGGCCACTCAGGGATAAGGGTTATTGCGTGTACAGTAATCAATGAGATAGTATTGTAGTAATCATTAGTATTGGGGGTTTTGATAGTGTCTTAAGGGGGCGGTTTGTCAGGAGTTTATGTTGGACTTGAAGACGTCCAAGTTGTAGTCAGGTGGGAAACAGGCAAGCGGCAGAGAGTTCCACTGGCATGCAGTTTTAAGAAAGAAGCTTTGCTCATGGAATCTGTTTGGATTTAGGCACAGATAAAGAGTGGGGAAAATTATTGACAGTAGTTTCAGCCAGACGGGTGTTTCTTTGAAAGATTGGCGAGGGGGGGGGGCGAGGGATTGGAGCTCAGACGGGCACCTGCCATGGAAATGTGGGAGAGAGGTTGCAGAGCATCCCCGACTAAGCCATGAAGTCTATTGATTAAGAGGCAGAAAGTAGCAACCCTAGTGGAAGTCAATGTCTTTGGCGCTTCTACAGAATTGGGACGAGATTTTGTAGTCGATAAATGGAGTTTTCAGATAAAAAGAAACAATGGTTTCAACTGATTTTTTTTGTCAATTCTAATAAGTTACAATGGTAGCTTCCAAATCATGCAGTCGGAATTATCCGAATATTACTGAATTATCAAAAAATAAAAAAAAAAACCAACTTTAATCGTGTTCGCAGATGAAAAATTACCGCCATCTTGTTTGAATCAAGACATAAAATTACCTCCCTTTTTTTAAATCTCATATGTCTTACAATCGTTTTTATCAGATCCTATTTTTTTATTTTTATTTTTTTTTTATCCTTTTATTTATTTTTATTTTTTTTATTTTATATTTTTATTTTTTTTCTATTTTTTTAATTTTTTCTATTTTTCTATTTTTTTAATTTTTTTATTTTTTCATTTTTTATTTTTTCATTTTTTCATTTATTTTTTCATTTTTTAATTTTTTTTTTATTTTTTAATTTTTTTTTTATTTTTTTATTTTTTATTTTATTTTTATTTTTTTTTTATTTTTTATTTTATTTATTTTTTTTATTTTATTTTTTTTATTTTTATTTTCTTTAATAATTTTCTACCTTATTGATTTTCATAATTTTTGGATATAATCATCTTAAAAATACAAGGAGTACGTAGATACCATCGTTTTCATGTGGAATTCAGTATTACGATTTCTGAAATTTCGTCCCAATAGTGTAGAAGCGCCGTGTGTCTAATTATGCTAGTTTAAACAAGGTTAAGGAGAAAATAGTGAAATACCAAGATTCTTATATACAACATGAAAAGAAACTGGAATTTTAGGAAGATCTTTAGGAAATTGAGGAAGGTCTTTCATTCCAATTTTATAGGTGCAACTAGACTTTTTAAAAAGAAATTCAAAAACTATCTTACATAAGAGGTTTAAAGTAGCAGCCCTAGTTGAAGTCTGTCCATGGAAGAACATCTCATACAAGGCAAAATTGGACGTGTGATTGGCTTGCGCTAAAAGGTACGTTACGGACTTGCGAGATGTTGGGCATCGCTAGAGAGTAGATAGCCATAAGCTCTTGGTATTTGGTTAACATGAAAAAGAAACTGGAATCTGAAGAAGATCTTCATTTTAGTAATCATAGGGTCTACCAGGCTCATGGAAAAGAATTTTGAAAGCGATCTGTCAAAATATATCCAGTGAAATAAGTGCACGATAGATCAGAACTATTGCACTTAAAGTGATGGTTTGTATCCGAAAAAGACACTTCAGATCAGGCATCTGAAATAGAGGGTGAATATCTGCCTTCCAGTAGGATGCCCCATCTCCAGCAAAAACAAAAGAAAATTGCCAAAAAGAAAATATTAAAAATGGCTGGAGTGGACCTTTTATTTATTTTTATATATATATATATATATCAGTTCAGCCCGACTTTGCTCAGAACTTTATGTGCATATATATATATATATATACATATATATATATATATATATATTAAAAAGTTTGATTCAGGTTCTGGTAACCTACTTCTGAAATTTCAAGTGTTTAGACCCAAAATTGGTAGAGGAGTTTGGTAGAGTCTGCAAAGGTTAACTTTTTCAACTTTGACCTCTTGATAGCCAAATTTTCGCCTATAAACTAATCAAAAAGCTTGCTGCATGTCTGAATACTCTTTATGTAAAATTTCAAATGTTTAGACCTAAAAGTGACTGAATAGTTTGCTAGAGACCGCAAAGGTAAAATCTTTTGAACTGTGACCCCTTGGAAGCCAAATTTTCGGCTAAAAAACGATTAAAAAGCTTGTCCTATGTCTGAATACACTGTATGTAAAATTTCAAATGTTTAGACCAAAAATTGGCTGAGTAATTTGGTAGACTGCAGAGGTCAACTTTTTTTTTGTTTTTTACTTTGACCCCTTAATATTTATTGTTTTGGGCTCAAATCAAATTAAAAGTTTGATACATGTCCAGGTAACCTACATTTAAAATTTCAAGTGTTTAGACCCAAAATTGGCAGAGGAGTTTGGTAGAGTTTTCAAAGGCCAAATCATTGAACTTTGACCCCTTGACAGCCAAATTTCTGGCCGAAAACCGATTAAAAAGATTTTCCCACATCTCAATACCCCTTATGTCAAATCTTGAGTCTGTAGACTGAAAATTGACAGAGTAGTTTGGTAGGGAAATGTACACACACATTCTTTTACTTTTCTAGATATAAATATATACATACTATAGTCAACGCTTACCAAGGCCCGGATGCCACTCAAGGATAAGTGTTAATGGGTGTCAGGTGCAACAACACTGATTGGTGATGGTGGAAATTGGATCGGAGTTAATTTATTTTAGAGGACAGCCCATCATGAAAGTGATTATGTAGGACTTGAAACTACCATGTTTTAGTCAGCTAGGAAGCAGCCCTGCATTATTGTGTTCTACAGACGAGCTCTGCACATGGAATTTTCGTTTCTATAGGCAAAGATAGAGTAAGGAAAACTGCCAATAGTGGTTGCACCGGGTATTTGCTGTGAATGTCTTCCGGGGAGGGGGAGGGGACCATAGAGTGAAGCTCAGTCGAGTACCTGGCATTACATGCATAACATTCCTCGAATAAGGACATTTCAGGACTGGAAGAAAGAAAGGGAGTGGGTCACTTAAAAAAAAACAATGTGGTCAATTGGCAAAAGTGTTTGACCAAATCGTAGATAAACAGTCATTAGAGAATGCAGCAAATGTTGGTTTTCTGATAACGAACGAGGATTTTATTGCTTAGAAATAGAAACACACACACACACACTGGCAGGCTGCCCGGCATTGCCCAGTTGTAAAATACGCTTGAATACGACATTTTAATTAATGCAGATTTTGTATATTATATTGGACCCAATATATAGTATTAATTAAAAATTAAAAAAAAAAAAAAAAAAAAAATGAATTGTGTGCCACTACCAAGAATTGAAACCAAAACGTTTAGTTTACTATTTAATTTTTTTTTTAAATTTTTTTTTTCTTTTTAACATGGTAGTCACTCGGGGATAAGGGTTATTGCGTGTACAGTAATCAATTTACTTTTTCCTTTGACGTTAATGCCTGAGCTATGAGGACATGTTTGCTGCAAGATTAAAAATTAGAACATGAATCAATAGCTATTACGTTGGGCATGCATATTCGTAATGCCATCGTTCGAACTTCACCTGGCAAATTTCATTTTTAAAATTTTCACACTTTTACACCGATTTTCCCCAGCTAAAACCCAAATATAAAGTTTTGCATGGGGTTGAATACCCTATATATCAAGTTTCATGTCTGTAGACAAAAAACTGACAGGAGTTTGGTAAGCAAAATTTTTTAAACAAATATATATATATATATATGCATCCATAAATATATATAGAAAGAGGTTTGTGTTTGCTATAAACTTTTTACGCAAATATTAATCATGTAGAATATCTGCATGAATATAATTACACGTAAAAGTTGGGGAATTAATTAATAAAAAAATAAAATGATTTGCTGAAATTTTATCTCCCTTGACAGGTGTAACATAAAATATTCCCCCCGTAAACGTTCTTCTTTTTCATCTATAAGAAAGACTATTTTTAGGATCGGATTTTTTTCGACTCACGATACTTATCTGATGAATTTCTGTACAAAACATATCTAAGAACACTGCCAGACATATAAATTGTCTTTGTGTGAAATTTGCAAAAGATAGGCTCAACTGTTTCGGAACCTATGAGGAAGGAACTCGCACACAGTGACTTTTATAGTAGATATACTAGTTTTGATCAAATTCAATGCAAATCTTGTATATGAGTTGCCTTCAATAAGTTCCCAGACTTTTTTCATATGGGCACTTTTATTGATAGTATATGTATGAAACTCTAATTTCCTTGGAAGTAATCTCCTCTGGCTGCAATGCACTGGTTGTACCGTTCTAAGAACTTCTGGAAGGCCCCATGGAAGCTCTCTTTTGTGAGTGTGTCGATGACCCTCATCACAGCCTCTTTCATATCTTTAACTGTCTCATAACGACAGCCTTTCTTGGAGCTTAGGGAATAACCAAAAGTCACAGGGAGCAAGGTCTAAAGTATAGGGAGGGTGAGAAACTGTCTTGATGCCCATCTTGATCAAATAGTCTGTGATATGGATGGAGTTGTGGACTGTTGCATTTGTGCAAATCTTCCGCATCTTCAATTGCTCGTATCACTTATTTTTGTCATCATTAATTCTGTTTGCGTTTGATCTTCATCTTCTAATCTGAAATTTCTGCTGGTCTTCCATGGTATCATCATCAACCAATCCAATACTTTATGAATCGACACAATCCGATACATTCATTTTCACATCTGAATTGAATGAAATAGTATTTTATGTTTATGATCTGATTTGCAAAATGTTATAATATTTGATTTAAATTCCCTTTTACATGCTGCCTTCAATAAGTTTCCAGCCTTTTTTTCATATGGATACTTTTATTGATAGTTCACACATGAAGCTCTAGTTCCTTTCGAAGTAATCTCCTTCGGCTGCAATGCACTTGTACCGTTCCAACAACTGGAAGGAACCATGGATGTACTTTTGTATAACCATATCAATGACCCTTATCACAGCCTCTTTCATCTCCTCAATTGTCTCATAACAACAGCTTCAAAGGTTTTCCTTGAGCTTAGGGAATAACCAAAAGTCACAGGGAGCAAGGTCTGGACTATAGGGAGGGTGAGGAACTATCTTGATGCCCATCTTGGTCAAATAGTCTGTTACAAGAATGGAGTTGTGGACTGGTGCATTGTCCTGGTGGAAATACCACTGACTCGATTTGAAGAATATTGGCCTCTTCCAACGGAATCCTCCTAAACTCCCTTCAAACCCTCAACATAGTATTCCTTGTTTATTATCTGTCCAGTGGAAAGTACTATCAAAAAAAAAAAAAAAAATGGTTCTCTGTGGTGGCACATGAGTCTTTAAATCATTACTATATATTGGATCCAGTATAATATAATAATAAATATGAAATCTGCATTAATCAAAATATCATATTTAAGCGTATTTTGCGATCGGGCAATGCTGGGCAGTCTGCTAGTACTCAATGAAACTGCAGTTTGGAGAATATTTATTAATCGATGTTTAATACATATATTTCAGAGTAATAAACATCAGAAGAAAAAAATATTATACAGAAGAAAGAAAAAAGCAATTCTGTTTTTCTTGACGTCTTTCTTTTTATCCCCTTTCAGAAATGATCTTTTAATCCTCCTTTCAGTTCAGGGATTATCTGTTAATAATCCGTTTGCCGTAAAGGATTACCAGTTTCGCAATCTGATTCAAGTCCAATTAGCTTTCTTCCGTTGACGTTTTTTTTCGCAGAAAGATTAACTTTGAAATCAACCTGTTAAAACTTTTTTGTTGTACAAGTACTTCCGCATAATCTGGATTCCCCCACCCCCACTATGATGTACATACACCTGACGCAACAGATTAGCAGCAAAATCACACCCCTTAACTGTAGAGGTCGCTAGATGGTTTACTCTAATAGTTTCTTTCCTGAGATCACTTGCCTCTAAAATTCTCTGCTTCCCTAGCAGTGTAAACATGCAGAAATTCAAATGTAATGTGAACAAACATCTTGCTACACAGCTCCTCACCCAGGTTGCCTTCTCCCTTAATCACGATAGTTTTTGATACATAAGCAGCATTCTGTTGTGTTTAAGATAGATACAAATGGTCTGTGTTTTATACTTTGTGTGTTTTTTTTTCTTTTTTTTTTTTACATAGGCATCACCACTTATCAAGGCCAAGCGGCCACTCAAGCATAAGGCTTAAAGAGTCTACAGTAGAAATTGGACAATGTAGTAATCGTTAGTAATGGAAATTCAGTAAATTTGTTAACAAGTGGAACGGCTCATCAAGAACTTGTTTACGTTAGACTTGAAGACAACCATATTGTAGTCAGCTGAAAAGCAGGAAACCGGAAGACAATTCCACAGGCGTGCAATTCTAAGAAAGAAGCTTTGTTCATGGAATCTACGTTTAGGTTTAGGCACAGATAAAGAGTGGGGGGAATTATTGACCAAAAAGTACAATTTTTATCACCCTTTGTGGCCCACAGCGCAGTGGATAGATGCGTTGAATCTCTACAGTTCCAGGTAAGAATTTGTCTGAAGATAGCAGTTTCAATCCTACTCAAAGTTGGCCAGAGGATTAATTGACCAAAACATGGAGAGACGACAACTATGGAAGACAGTAATTACTGAAGATACAGTTGAAGATTCAGCATTCCTATCCTGTTGCGGTTAACAATCTGACGAAGGCCAGAGGAATAGTTGGCCGAAGCGTCGTTAAACAACAACTATAAAATATGAGGATAATAGTCTGCAAATAACTAAAATTATGCATTAATGACCTGAAATTTTCATCTCTCTGTTGCAGATATTGACGGTGTAAGACACTAAGAAAGTACCCCCTGTCATGGGCTTGCATCAAGAGCAGAGATGCGTCATTGAATTTCTCCAGGTAGATAAAATTGAACAGATCAACATGCATCAGTTAAACATTAGCAGTTGATGTCAACACTGTTGGATGGGTTTATCGATTTCAGAGTGGCGACAGATGCGAGTTACAAAGAGCATTCCAGACTTTTATGACCGAGGCATCAAAAGAGGTTGGCAAAAGGGCATTGAGAATGATGGTGACTATGTAGAAAAATAAATTCTGGATCACAAAATGTCGCTTGTTTTAATGGTACCACTCCTATCTTTGTAGCTCTTCAATCAAAAGAGGCTGGCAAACGAGCATTAAGAATGGTGGTGACTATGTAGAAAAATAAATTTTGGAGTGCACAAGGTCGCTGGTTTTAATGGTACCACTTCAGTTTTTGTGGTTCTGCAACTTTTTAGTTTTTTTAATTAAAAAAAAAAAAAAAAAAAAAAAAAAAAAATTAGGCGGCCTTACACTTGGAATGGCTCTTGTAGCGACCCAATAAATTTGATTCATTCTTACAACATGGCCATACCATCAAAGTTCCCTGTTTTGCATATGGCTTCTTATACTGTTCAGGTTTGATCTTTCTTCAGAGGCCATCCAAACTCTGTTTATCTTTAAGACATGCGTTACACAAAAAAAAAATAATCTAAAAAAAAAAATCTAGCCAGGTTTTTATTTTAGACTAAATTTAAGACTAATCTTACACATCGTCACACTTTGTACACATGCTTGATAGTCTTTCCTTTGCTCAGCGCTGATGGTGTTCTTGTTCATCTAAAAAAAAAAAAAAAAAAAAAAAAAAAAAAAAATCTGAGACCCGAGACAAAGCCCTGTAACTAATATTACAAGTTGATTTTTTTTTTTTTTTTTTTTTTTTTTAGATAATTATTTTATCAATTCGCATGAAAAGAGCTATGTAAAAGATGCTTAAAACCGTTTGAATTATGCAAATACCACCAGTAGTTCAAAAGTTATGAGAATTGTAAGCGCCAACATTTATGCTTTTCCCTGGACATTTTTCTTTAGAAAAAGTGGGCTAAATTACGTTTCAAGAAATTCGGTAATTTCGCCACCATTTATTTATTTTTCAAGCTATTCTCATGAAACTTGGCACTCTTATGTAAAATTGTGTGCCTTTTATGATTATGCAGTCAAATCTGATGTATCTCTTTACTATAAGCCATGAATTATAAATTTAGATGTACAAATTTCAATTTTTTTTTTTTAACTGGTGCATGGTATCATACAGTGGGTGTCTATTCATGAACAAAACTAAGTATTATAGTAGTATTTAAATATAGCTTTATTGCGAGGATTGAAAGGAGAGCTTAATCTGGGGTGTAGCCATTGAATGCCTAAAGAGCATTCATGGCCGGTATTTACTAACACCGTTTTTCTAGAATAAAATTTCCTGAGGAATCCAAGTTTAGTATTTATCATTTAATTTTGGAGATAAATTCTGTTGTACTTTTATAAATGGCAATGAAGATTTCATCTTTGACTGAAACCGAAGCTATACTATTATTACTAAAGTCAAATTATATTATTTCTATGACTAATGAAGATTTTGTATCTTTTTTTTAATTTTTTTTTTATTCATCCTAAACAAGGCACAGAACCACTAAGTCGTAAAGGGCTACTATTTGCGATCTATTATATAATAATTATGTTATATAATTATAATTGTTATAATTATACTATTACAAAGCCAAACAAGACACAGAACCACTAAGTCGTAAAGGGCTACTATTTGCGATCTATTATATAATAATTATGTTATATAATTATAATTGTTATAATTATACTATTACAAAGCCAAACAAGGCACAGAACCACTAAGTCGTAAAGGGCTACTATTTGCGATCTATTATATAATAATTATGTTAAATAATTATAATTGTTATAATTATACTATTACAAAGCCAAACAAGGCACAGAACCACTAAGTTGTAAGGGGCTACTATTTGCGATCAGATTTGTCAGGATACTATATAAAGAGTTTAGCAGCAAGATGTCTGTTCATATTACGCTTGAACTTCCGAATATCGGTACAGTCAGAGAAGCAGGGGCTTGGGAGGGAATTCCAAAGTCTAGCAGTTCGATGGAAGAAGCTATTTGAGTAAAAGGTTTTACGACATCTAGGGATCTCTACAGTGTATGGGGTGGGATTTTTCTGCTTTTCTGGTTCGTTTGAGGGTATTTACATCAAGAGGGTACTAGTGCTTTGAGTTCGTCCGAGCACTTACCATTAAAGCACTTGTAAAACAGGCACAGGGATGCCACATTTCAGTGATGGGACAGAAGTTGGAGTTTGGCCGACAGTGTGGGACCTGTTAGGTTGGTGACTCTTTTTTGAACTTTATCTAAGAACGAGAAACAAGGGGCAGATGCAGCAGCCCAGATGTGACAACAATACTCCATGCATGGGCACATCATGATTTTGTGGAGACAAAGGATGCTCATAGGTGCGAGTAGCCCACCTCCCTCGCGGCAGCCTTGGAAACTACCTCAATGTATTTGCTCCAATTCATGTTTGTGAATGTTAAGTCTAGGAGCTTGAGGGAATTTCTATTACTAATGGAGATTTCACTTACGTTAATGCTCAATTCAGGAGTCATGTGGGAGGAGGGGTGGACGTTTAATGTATCTGTTCTGTTGTCATGTTATATATTAAGCATTTCTTTGTTTTTCTTTGTAGGAGAGTTCGGACAGTTTCACTAGTTCCTATCAGAGAGAATTACTGGTAAGTTTCTTTGTTTTTACATAAGCATATTTTGTGGGGAATACACATACTAGGATACATACAGAGATTCTCTCTCTCTCATATATATATATATAACCCTATACCCCCTTTCACCAGGGGCCGCATCTGTTGCTATCCTGGTCTACAGGAGCAAACTTGTGATATATCTCTGGGCATGTTCATCACTCCTGGTTCACAGACCATAGATGCAACTCGGCAGGGCTACATTCTTAATCGTCTAGTGGTGGACCTCTCAAAATGCAACCAGGTGCTCTTTAGTCCCTAGAAAATAGCACTCTGATACTCAGAGCATACAACACGCACAACCCCAAGTCCGGGAGGTGGGGGCAGAACCTGTGGTACTGTTGGGTAGTCGTCTGATGTCAGCCTCTGTGGTTAAATTTCTTCTGCCGGTGCACTGGTGTCAACAGATGGGTGCAGTTGCAGCTGGAATATCAGTGTTCAGGGCAGAGCTGAAAAATCAATTGGTCCTTCTCCACAAGCACAGATATCAGTAATGACAACGCTGGAGATGATTTTCAGATAACAAAGTTAACTATCTGACAAAACAAAAACAATTCAATATATATCTCGTACAAAGGAAGAGTTTAGATCATTAGATTTAAGCAATTGTTTCTAGTCATAGGTGCTTCTCCTTTAAGAGGTAAAATAAAATCTTAATTTCTTTTTCCAAAAGTTTTCTTTCACTTCGCAATCTTGGGCTAGTTCTCAATGACTTTCTGGTGCAGCTTGTACAACTTAAGTTCATCTGGCTAATTCCCCTGCTAAGAACAAGAGCTTTTCAACTTAGCTCTTATGGGGGTTTCTGACTCCCCGCCCCCAGGCGGGGCAGGCAAGGGCGATGTGCACATCTCGATGTCAGCCAGTAAAAGACCCTATTTCTAAAAAGACAATCGTTTTTATAAAACTGGCCTCTTCTCCCCTCTGTCTTTTGAAAATTACTTTTTTTTTCTCTGAACCTCTTCTTTCTCCTTCCCATTATTTTATATTCTTTTCATTTTCTCTTTTCTTGTGAATCTCTTCTTTCTCTTTTGTAACCATTTCTCTTCCTAGGTTCAATTTATTTATTCATCTGTCCAACTAACTTATCACTGGCTTGGTGGCCTGGTAGTTAAATACAACAGGTGGACCAAATGACAATCTTTTCCAGCAAATAGAGCAGACCTCTCGTCGCCATGTCAACTTCACTTCTCTTTTCTGTTTATCATATCAACAATAAAGCATATTCCAAACTTTAGAAGAAAAAGATAAATTTCTCATACCCCATGTCTAACACCCCCCCCCAACTCTTAGCCTCATCCTCTCTCATCTTCATCTAGCTGAACGGCATACCTGGCATTGCCCAGGACCCATTATATATATATATATATACTCATAGCTAAATTGAGTATTGGAATGTTAATATCTTTGATTCTATGGGACGAAACTACATGAAAATTTGCATGTTTTTTTAAGATTATAATACTGTTCTATGGTTAAAATTTTATGACAATTGGTAAAAAAAAAAAAAAAAAAGCTATATTTTCGAACCAGTAAAATATGCCCAAATTTGCCTACATTTGTATATATAGTGTCCTGGCAGACCAGCTTCAGTTTTTCTGCTTCGGTTGTCTCCCCTGTGGCCTTGCCAGGCCACAAATATATAAACATCTTTTCTTTTACTTACAAACTGAATTGCCCGGCCATATAATAATTTTAAATACGTTCATTATTACTAATTCTTTATTGAATGCTGTATTTAATATATAGGACTTATTACTCGTGATCACCTCTTACAAAGCATATCGCCACTTGGACGTAAAGGGGCTACTATTTGGGGGCATGTCTAGGAAAGATTAACAAGATATTTGTTTATGTTACATTTAAACTTCTGCATATCAGTACAGCCAGGGAAGCAGGCAGCAGGAAGGGAATTCCAAAGTCTAGCTGTTCGAGGGAAGAAACTGTTAGAATAGAAAGCTTTCTGGCATTTAGGAACATCAACAGTGAAGGGGTGAGATCTTATTGCTAAGCGGGTTTGTAATGGGATATGTACGTCGAGGGGGGGTACAAGTGAAACAAGTTCATCAGAACACATTCCATTAAAATATTTGTAAAACAAGCACAGTGATGCAAAATTGCAGTGATGAGACAGGGGCTGAAGCTTAGTTGATAAAGTGGGGCCGATTGACAACTCTTTTTTGGACTTTATCTACTACTGATCTCAAATTAAAAAAAAAAAAAAAAAAAAAAAAAAACAAATGACTTTGGTGCCATCATCTAGAATCGAAACCAAAACATTTTTATGTACTCCCTAAATCATAATATCTACGATTTGCGAACGGATGTCGTCTCTAGATTTATTTTGATCAACTTTTATAAAATTTACGCTATTCCATCCTCTCGCGTGTTTGTTCACGTTTTTCGTATAAAAGCGAAACTACATCGAAAGCCAAGGCAGCTTCCCGGCCTTTCGTGCCGGGATGTTCAGAAAGCAATCAACTTTGATCAATGTAAGGGAAACCCCTTATATCAGACAATTGCTATTCATTTGGACACTCCCTTTTTGTGGGGAGCTGGTTTTCCCCAACATCATGGGGAAACAAACAAATAAATGAAACGGTGGAAAGCTGAACTGGCCTCCAGCCAACGTTCGTTTCTGCAAGTCAACTTTTTGATTGACATTGCGAAATTTCAATGCTTTTCACTTCCTATGGCCTCCTAGCGTAACAGTAAGATCTCGCATTTTCTTTCACTTTCTTTTCCACCTTCAGGTTCGTCACGGATTCGAAACACTTTTTTTCTTTTCTTTTTTTTTTTACTTTTATACCTACAAACACCCAGGCAACGCCGGATACCCCTGTTAGTTCACTAAAAACATCTTAACTGTTCGGTATTTCCTAATTTCACCAAAGTGTATGACGTCATTTTCGATCAAGCAGGCCTTTGCTTAACAAAGGTCGTGCCCTGAACCCCTAAAATATTCCATGAAATAATCATTTACCGACTTTCACAAATGTTTCCAGATGTGAAGGGAGGTAACTTCGTCGGCTCATAAAATTCTATTTATAAAACGGTTAGTTTTCCTGGTTCAGAAAGAATGGGTAGAAATGTTGCTGAATTTTCTGCTGATTGTCTTTTCAGAATGGAGACCCTGTTTTTTTTTTTTTTTTTTTCTCTTTTACTTCCAAACAAAGCATATTACCACTTGGAACATAAGGGCCTACTACTTGGGATTATGTCAAGCAGGGGAGGGTGGGGAGTTACGCAGTGAGATGTCTTTTTACATCACATTAAAACTTCTGCAGGTTAATATAGTTAAGGAAGCATAAAACAAGGAGAAAATTCCAAAATATAGCAGTGCACAGGAAGAAACTATTAAAGTAGAAAGCTTTCTGGCATCTAGGGATCTCTACAGTGAAAGGGTGGGATTTTGCTGCTTATCTGGCTAATCAGAGCTATGAATTTATTAGAGCACATTCCATTAAAATACTTGTAAAACACACCAGGGTGTGACATTTTGGTGATGGGACAGACGTTGGAACTTGGTCAATAGTGCTGAACCTATTAGATTGGAGACCTTTTTTTTTCTTTTTTTTTTTTTTTTTAACTGAGAGACTAGTGTTGATGCACCAGCCCAGATATAGCAACAATGTTCCACCTATGGGTGCATAAAGTTTTGTGAAACTTAATTTTTGGTTGATACCGACTCGTAGGGGTTCTCTATGGCAGGATCAAATCTGTAAGTTAATCTACTGGGGGGGGGGGCTTTGCCTGCAAGTAAAATACCCTTAAACATTATATTTTAATTTGTCCAGATTTTGTATATATTATTATAGTCGTGATTTCAAAAGTAAAAAAAAAAAAAAGTATTCGGGTGTCATCAGCTCCAACTGAAACTGTAGCATTCAAAGCTTGTGACGTTACCACCGCACCAATGTGACACGCTTATGAACTGATCAAAAATAAACTAAGATTAATGTACAAAATGTATAACGATTTTTTTCAATTCTAACTCCTTTTTAACACCTTAAAAAATACTTAAACCAGCTAAAAACTCATAAAAGAATGATCCGTAAAAAAAATCCAATAATCCTAGCGCCATTCTGCGACTTAGTTTCGGAGGAGATAGTTTGAAAAGATGGAGACAGACAGACAAACATGGTTTTGTTGCCAGGTTAGAATCTATTAACCAGTGTTAATCGGGACACCCTGCACTGATGATTCCTGAAAGGATGAAACACTAGTGTTTGTAGGTATTTAATTATTATTATAGTAAATAATTATGTCAGCCTCTTTAAGAAACTCGTTTCTTATTGTTGAGCACTTTCAGTTGAATTAAAGTCTGTCAATTTAGCGCCTATGCGCAGATCATCATATTATAATTAGATCACTCTGACAGATGTTAAAAACATTTAAAAATGATTAAATTTCAACTGCATTTCTCACGGTTAACGGTGGCAGAATGGATTGGGTCCTTGCTAATGGAGTCAAAGATGGCTTCGTTGCCGCGTTTGGATCTATCAGCCAGTGTTAATCATGACACCCTGCACTGATGATTCCCGAAAGGATAAAACACTACTGTCTGTAAGTATTTAATAATAAGGCTCCTTCAGTCATTACCAGACTATGGATACCCAATTTAGGTGTGTCTGTGCGTGAAATTTTTGTGGCAGGATGTGAGCAATCTCCAACCACACCTCTCCTGAGTCGACATTGTTAAATACCAGTGGCAAGTGAAGTGTATGTTCAGGTCGACTGGAAACAAATGCCGAGATAAGCGGAGAGAACATACAGTGCCTAGAATTCCCAAATGGTCACCCATCTGGTACTAACCAGGCTCAACGTTGCTTAACTTTGGTGATTTGACGAGAACCGGTGTGTCAACGCGATTGTGCCGTATGCAGGTATTTAATAATTATTATATATATATATATATATATATATATATATATATATATATATATATATATATATATATATATATATATATATATATACACACACAGGGTGTTCCAAAAGTCTTGGGCACATTTTGACTGAATATCTTAAAAACTATTAAGATATTGGATCTAAAAAGAAATGAAAAATATCAAAAGCCTTACAAAAAACTTAATGCATTTAGCTTTAAAATGGTACCACTTCCATCTTTCTACTATTCAGAGTTATGAAGATATGAGGACTTGAAATGTGCCCAAGACTTTTGGAACACCCTGTATATTACTAGCAAAAGTATACGTCGTTGACTGGGTTCAAAAACAGCCTACAGAAAATGGACTCTGATTTATGAAAGTATGATAGGTTATGAAAAGGAAGGGTTGTAAATTTGGGTTGAATTTGAGGTATCAAAACCAAAGCAAAATATTATAAAAGTAAGAATAAAATATATAAACCCCATAATTTATTATACCTACCTGTTCACACTGAAACGCTTATCACAATATTCTGTGGATCTATATTAAAAAAACTTGTTAAACTTTGTGACATATTTCCATTCTATGGAGGTCAGGTGCGAACGAACACCCCCTAATTTTATTATGCCATATTTCTTCAAACTGAAACATAATTATCAAAGTATACTTACGCAGATAGATATGAAAAGTCTTTATTAAAGTTTGTGCTTATTTCCATTCTATGGAGGCCAGGCGCGAACGCAGACCCACAATTTTATTATACCATCCCTATTTAAGTTAAAACATACTTATCAAAGTATTCTTATGTACATCTGTATCAAAAACACTTATAAATGTTTTTGTTTTTTTAATTTTTAAATTTTTTATTTCCAAGCAAGGCACATTGTTACTTTAATGTAGGGGGCTACTATCAGGGACATAAGCTACAGGGGTACTATGTCAGGAGTTGGGCAGCAAGATGTCGGTTCATGTTACACTTAAACTTCTGCATGTCAGTACAGTTGGGGAAGCAGGAGCCCAGAAGGGAATTCCAAAATCTAGCGGTTTTGGAGAAGAAACTACTGGAGTAGAAGGCTCTCTTACATCTTGGGATCTCAACTGTGAAGGGGTGGGATTTTGCTGCTTGTCAGGTTTGTCGGGTTATTTACGTCGAGGGGAGTACAAGTGCTTGCAGTTCTTCGGAGCATTCACTGTTAAAGTACTTGTAGAACAGGCAGAGGGATGCTACATTTCGTCGATGGGACAGAGGCTGAAGTTTAGATGACAGTTCAGGACTCGGGTTGGCGACTCTCTTTTGAACCTTGTCTAGGAGTGAGAGACTAGTAGCAGATGCACCAGCCCAAATATGACAACAATACTCCATACATGGGCAAATGGTGACCTTATAGAGGTACAGGATACTTTCGGGCATTAGTAGCTTTCTAGCACAGTCGAGAGAACCTACTTTTTCCGCTGCGGTCCTGGCAATGTTCTCAATGTAATTGTTCCAACTCATGTTTCCTTGGATTTTTTCAAATACAGACTGAATTTGATGAACGACATTATTTTATTTTGCGATATTCAATAGAAGGTTAATTCTATACTATATACACAATCTGCATAAATTTAAATATCATGTTTAAGTGTGTTGTACGCCCGGACAACGCCGAGTGTCAAGCTATTAATAAATAAAAAAGAAAACCAAAAAATGTTGCGTTTATCGAAATGTTGGTTATCTGAGCCATCTGAAAAAAAAAAAAAAAAAAAAAAAAATCACGAGTCTGTCAAATTTGATTTGGCTTGTGTCCATGTTTGAGTAGAGAAGGACCGACAAACTTCGTGACCTTTTTTAGCAAGACCGAAGTTTGCTCTAAGTAAACAAGGTCGAAGAACCGTGTCGGGGGAGGCGACCAACATGAAAGATAACATTCCACCTGACTTCAGTCACCTTGAAGGATTGTTACACTTTAATCTGACTAATTTAAACAGATGTTAGACCTTCCTATTAGTCATTGCGACAAGTTTTTTTTTTTTAAATTTCTGGATGGAGTGGGGCTGTTCGGAAAGTGAGTTAGCTGGATGACATTAATGATGGCAATCCTGACACCGATCACATTGTATTGCTGTGTGATCTTCAGTTTAAGGGTGATGATGTCATCTAAGATGAATTCTTTGATATTAGATAAGGTTTTTAACTTTCATGCATCCTATAATCAAAATGATTTTTTAAAAATAATAGACGTTGGGAAACGTTTCGGGTGTTAAGTCAACGGTTTTTTTCTCCACTTTATTTTCGTGTTTTTTATATTTGCATATTTTCTGTCTTTCTCTTGTCTCTCTCTGTCTGTCTCTCTCTCTGTCTGTCTCTCTCTCTGTCTGTCTCTCTCTCTGTCTGTCTCTCTCTCTCTTGTCTTTCTCTCTCTCTCTTGTCTTTCTCTCTCTCTCTTGTCTTTCTCTCTCTCTCTTGTCTTTCTCTCTCTCTCTTGTCTTTCTCTCTCTCTCTTGTCTTTCTCTCTCTCTCTTGTCTTTCTCTCTCTCTCTTGTCTTTCTCTCTCTCTCTTGTCTTTCTCTCTCTCTCTTGTCTTTCTCTCTCTCTCTTGTCTTTCTCTCTCTCTCTTGTCTTTCTCTCTCTCTCTTGTCTTTCTCTCTCTCTTGTCTTTCTCTCTCTCTTGTCTTTCTCTCTCTCTTGTCTTTCTCTCTCTCTTGTCTTTCTCTCTCTTGTCTTTCTCTCTCTCTTGTCTTTCTCTCTCTCTTGTCTTTCTCTCTCTCTTGTCTTTCTCTCTCTCTTGTCTTTCTCTCTCTCTTGTCTTTCTCTCTCTCTTGTCTTTCTCTCTCTCTTGTCTTTCTCTCTCTCTTGTCTTTCTCTCTCTCTTGTCTTTCTCTCTCTCTCTTGTCTTTCTCTCTCTCTCTTGTCTTTCTCTCTCTCTCTTGTCTTTCTCTCTCTCTTGTCTTTCTCTCTCTCTCTTGTCTTTCTCTCTCTCTCTTGTCTTTCTCTCTCTCTCTCTTGTCTTTCTCTCTGTCTCTCTTGTCTTTCTCTCTCTCTCTCTTGTCTTTCTCTCTCTCTCTCTTGTCTTTCTCTCTCTCTCTCTCTTGTCTTTCTCTCTCTCTCTCTCTTGTCTTTCTCTCTCTCTCTCTCTTGTCTTTCTCTCTCTCTCTCTCTTGTCTTTCTCTCTCTCTCTCTCTTGTCTTTCTCTCTCTCTCTCTTGTCTTTCTCTCTCTCTCTCTCTTGTCTTTCTCTCTCTCTCTCTCTTGTCTTTCTCTCTCTCTCTCTCTTGTCTTTCTCTCTCTCTCTCTTGTCTTTCTCTCTCTCTCTCTCTTGTCTTTCTCTCTCTCTCTCTTGTCTTTCTCTCTCTCTCTCTCTTGTCTTTCTCTCTCTCTCTCTCTTGTCTTTCTCTCTCTCTCTCTCTTGTCTTTCTCTCTCTCTCTCTCTTGTCTTTCTCTCTCTCTCTCTCTTGTCTTTCTCTCTCTCTCTCTTGTCTTTCTCTCTCTCTCTCTCTTGTCTTTCTCTCTCTCTCTCTCTTGTCTTTCTCTCTCTCTCTCTCTTGTCTTTCTCTCTCTCTCTCTCTTGTCTTTCTCTCTCTCTCTCTCTTGTCTTTCTCTCTCTCTCTCTCTTGTCTTTCTCTCTCTCTCTCTCTTGTCTTTCTCTCTCTCTCTCTCTTGTCTTTCTCTCTCTCTCTCTCTTGTCTTTCTCTCTCTCTCTCTCTTGTCTTTCTCTCTCTCTCTCTCTTGTCTTTCTCTCTCTCTCTCTCTTGTCTTTCTCTCTCTCTCTCTCTTGTCTTTCTCTCTCTCTCTCTCTTGTCTTTCTCTCTCTCTCTCTTGTCTTTCTCTCTCTCTCTCTCTTGTCTTTCTCTCTCTCTCTCTCTTGTCTTTCTCTCTCTCTCTCTCTTGTCTTTCTCTCTCTCTCTCTCTTGTCTTTCTCTCTCTCTCTCTTGTCTTTCTCTCTCTCTCTCTTGTCTTTCTCTCTCTCTCTCTTGTCTTTCTCTCTCTCTCTCTTGTCTTTCTCTCTCTCTCTCTTGTCTTTCTCTCTCTCTCTCTTGTCTTTCTCTCTCTCTCTCTTGTCTTTCTCTCTCTCTCTCTTGTCTTTCTCTCTCTCTCTCTTGTCTTTCTCTCTCTCTCTCTTGTCTTTCTCTCTCTCTCTCTTGTCTTTCTCTCTCTCTCTCTTGTCTTTCTCTCTCTCTCTCTTGTCTTTCTCTCTCTCTCTCTTGTCTTTCTCTCTCTCTCTCTTGTCTTTCTCTCTCTCTCTCTTGTCTTTCTCTCTCTCTCTCTTGTCTTTCTCTCTCTCTCTCTTGTCTTTCTCTCTCTCTCTTGTCTTTCTCTCTCTCTCTCTTGTCTTTCTCTCTCTCTCTTGTCTTTCTCTCTCTCTCTTGTCTTTCTCTCTCTCTCTTCTCTTGTCTCTCTCTCTCTCTTGTCTCTCTCTCTCTCTTGTCTCTCTCTCTCTCTCTTGTCTTTCTCTCTCTCTCTTGTCTTTCTCTCTCTCTCTTGTCTTTCTCTCTCTCTCTTGTCTTTCTCTCTCTCTCTTGTCTTTCTCTCTCTCTCTTGTCTTTCTCTCTCTCTCTTGTCTTTCTCTCTCTCTCTTGTCTTTCTCTCTCTCTCTTGTCTTTCTCTCTTTCTCTCTCTCTCTCTCTCTTTCTCTCTCTCTCTTTCTCTCTCTCTCTTTCTCTCTCTCTCTTTCTCTCTCTCTCTCTCTCTTGTCTTTCTCTCTCTCTCTCTCTCTTGTCTTTCTCTCTCTCTCTCTCTCTTGTCTTTCTCTCTCTCTCTCTCTCTTGTCTTTCTCTCTCTCTCTCTCTCTTGTCTTTCTCTCTCTCTCTCTCTCTTGTCTTTCTCTCTCTCTCTCTTGTCTTTCTCTCTCTCTCTCTTGTCTTTCTCTCTCTCTCTCTCGTCTTTCTCTCTCTCTCTCTCTCTTCTCGTCTTTCTCTCTCTCTCTCTCTTGTCTTTCTCTCTCTCTCTCTCTCTCGTCTTTCTCTCTCTCTCTCTCTTGTCTTTCTCTCTCTCTCTCTCTTGTCTTTCTCTCTCTCTCTCTCTTGTCTTTCTCTCTCTCCCCCCTCTATCTTGCCTCTCTCTCCCCTCTATCTGCCTCTCTCTCTCTTCCGTTTTTACCCCCCCCTCTCCGGCTTCTCTACTTAATCAATTTAATACTGCTTAGATATTTTCCGACTTTCTCTTTTCTTTCCGAAAATTAATATTTTTATATATTACAAAGTTAACGCATATAAACTTTCTACCAAAATAACTACATTTGGCATTAAACTGGTTTCAAAAGTATTGATATGCCGTAAACCAAACAATAACTGACCCCTGACCGGTAAACGATAGTGAAAATCACGATATTCTAATTACTGGCCAGCGCAGACAACCGGAAATGTGACCGCATTTTAATTCAATGGTACTTCCCACCCACCTTATCCCACTTCTGTATTTGAAAAAAAAACAAAAAAAACACGCAACATATGGCGATCAATATTTAAGTATTCATAGATTACAGATAAATGTCATATATATATATATATATAATTTCAAAGTTAAAAATATCCAAAAGTAAAAACCATTGTTGATATTGCTCAATAACAAGAGCAAGGTATTTTATTCAATTTAGGTAAACAAAATTAGAGTTAGTTGCGACAATAGATCTACTGTTTCAGTCTAAAAAGACATCACCAGACGACAAAAACAGTCCCTGATCTTAGTCGAGACATATTTAAAGTCTTTTAAGATTGAAACTGTAGATTTTATTGTCACGACTAATGGCCATTTTGTTTACCTAAATTGAATAAAAATCATGTGGCGGGACCTCTTTCATATGTAATATATTGATGTTGGCATTCTGTGGATGTTCAGTGTCAATGGAGACGTCCTGCTTTATTGTGCCTACTTACAATGTCTCCCCACGGGACAGAGTTAGACACCAGGGTCGTTTTTTTTTTTTTAACGTGGAGAAAAGGTACAAAAATAAAAAATTGTCTCAGTCATGAAGGATTTCTCCTCCACTGAAAGAGAACGAGAAATGGAAGTGCCGCATCTGAAGAACAGACATTACACTTTGATCTTGGCCAAAAGGCCAACTGTAGCTCTTTTGTTGAAATTGCAAAAGTATTTATCTAAACTAGTAGGGACGCCCGGCATAATCCGCTCATAAAATACGCTTAAATATATTTTATTTTATGCAGATTTTGTATATATTATTATGGAGTCAAATTTTCTATCGCAAATGCTTCATCGCATTGTTTGCATTTATTCGTCACGTAGCAGGTTTTATATTCGATGACAGATCAATAAAAAAATTTTTTCATCAGCAAATTTTATTGGTGTCGTAAAAATATCGATTAGCTGACACAGTTGTATTCCAAAAGCGGCTTCTACCCTCACCCTTGATCTAATAGCGATAAGTGACATTATTTTGAAAATTGTGTTTCTTAATCCACAAGATAAATAATGAAATATTTATATTTTTATTTTCGTCCCAACCTTGAAATTATCAAAATGATGATAGTCGTCGCATTGCAAATACGATTAAAACTCACACTCCTAGTCTACATCTTGTCATCATCTAAATTAGTTATTATTCACTGTCTCACCTCAACCAAATCTTGCTCTCCCATTACCAATTTTCTCTCCATCTGGAAAATAATTTTTAAAATTATTTTTCTTAATCTACGTAGCTCAAAAGATAAATAATAAAATGTTTATATTTTCATTTTCGACCCAACATTGAAATTAGCAAAACAATCATAGTCGCATTTTAAACGTGACCTCTGACCTTATATTTCATTACCATATAGATTATAATTCTTAATCATTATCCTAGTCTCTCTGTCTCTCTGTCTTTCTGTGTATTTCTCTGTTTCTGTTTGTCTCTCTCCGTCTGTCTTTCTTTCTCCGTCTGTATCTGTCTCTCTCCCCTCTCTCTGTCTGTCTGTCTGTCTGTCTCTCTCTCTCTCTCTCTCTCTCTCTCTCTGTCACTCTTTCTGTCTGACTCTCGCTTTCTTTTTTCTTTTCCTCTCTCGTTCTTACTCTTTTTCTCTCGTTGTCTCTCTCTCTTTACTCTCTCTCTTTACTCTCTCTCTTTACTCTCTCTCTCTTTACTCTCTCTCACTTTACTCTCTCTCACTTTACTCTCTCTCTCTTTACTCTCTCTCTCTCTTTACTCTCTCTCTCTCTTTACTCTCTCTCTCTCTTTACTCTCTCTCTCTCTTTACTCTCTCTCTCTCTCTTTACTCTCTCTCTCTCTTTACTCTCTCTCTCTCTCTTTACTCTCTCTCTCTCTCTTTACTCTCTCTCTCTCTCTTTACTCTCTCTCTCTCTTTACTCTCTCTCTCTCTTTACTCTCTCTCTCTCTTTACTCTCTCTCTCTCTCTTTACTCTCTCTCTCTCTCTTTACTCTCTCTCTCTCTCTTTACTCTCTCTCTCTCTCTTTACTCTCGCTCTCGCTCTCTCTTTACTCTCGCTCTCGCTCTCTCTTTACTCTCGCTCTCGCTCTCTCTTTACTCTCGCTCTCGCTCTCTCTTTACTCTCGCTCTCGCTCTCTCTTTACTCTCGCTCTCGCTCTCTCTTTACTCTCGCTCTCGCTCTCTCTTTACTCTCGCTCTCGCTCTCTCTTTACTCTCGCTCTCGCTCTCTCTTTACTCTCGCTCTCCCTCTCTCTTTACTCTCGCTCTCCCTCTCTCTTTACTCTCGCTCTCCCTCTCTCTTTACTCTCCCTCTCTCTTTACTCTCGCTCTCTCTTTACTCTCGCTCTCGCTCTCTCTTTACTCTCGCTCTCGCTCTCTCTTTACTCTCGCTCTCGCTCTCTCTTTACTCTCGCTCTCGCTCTCTCTTTACTCTCGCTCTCGCTCTCTCTTTACTCTCGCTCTCGCTCTCTCTTTACTCTCGCTCTCGCTCTCTCTTTACTCTCGCTCTCGCTCTCTCTTTACTCTCGCTCTCGCTCTCTCTTTACTCTCGCTCTCGCTCTCTCTTTACTCTCGCTCTCGCTCTCTCTTTACTCTCGCTCTCGCTCTCTCTTTACTCTCGCTCTCGCTCTCTCTTTACTCTCGCTCTCGCTCTCTCTTTACTCTCGCTCTCGCTCTCTCTTTACTCTCGCTCTCGCTCTCTCTTTACTCTCGCTCTCGCTCTCTCTTTACTCTCGCTCTCGCTCTCTCTTTACTCTCGCTCTCCCTCTCTCTTTACTCTCGCTCTCCCTCTCTCTTTACTCTCGCTCTCCCTCTCTCTTTACTCTCGCTCTCCCTCTCTCTTTACTCTCGCTCTCGCTCTCTCTTTACTCTCGCTCTCGCTCTCTCTTTACTCTCGCTCTCTCTTTACTCTCTCTCTCTCTTTACTCTCTCTCTCTCTTTACTCTCTCTCTCTCTTTACTCTCTCTCTCTCTTTACTCTCTCTCTCTCTCTTTACTCTCTCTCTCTCTCTTTACTCTCTCTCTCTCTTTACTCTCTCTCTCTCTCTTTACTCTCTCTCTCTCTCTTTACTCTCTCTCTCTCTTTACTCTCTCTCTCTCTCTTTACTCTCTCTCTCTCTCTTTACTCTCTCTCTCTCTCTTTACTCTCTCTCTCTCTCTTTACTCTCGCTCTCGCTCTCTCTTTACTCTCGCTCTCGCTCTCTCTTTACTCTCGCTCTCGCTCTCTCTTTACTCTCGCTCTCGCTCTCTCTTTACTCTCGCTCTCGCTCTCTCTTTACTCTCGCTCTCGCTCTCTCTTTACTCTCTCTCTCTCTTTACTCTCTCTCTCTCTTTACTCTCTCTCTCTCTTTACTCTCTCTCTCTCTCTTTACTCTCTCTCTCTCTTTACTCTCTCTCTCTCTTTACTCTCTCTCTCTCTCTTTACTCTCTCTCTCTCTCTTTACTCTCTCTCTCTCTCTTTACTCTCTCTCTCTCTCTTTACTCTCTCTCTCTCTTTACTCTCTCTCTCTCTCTTTACTCTCGCTCTCGCTCTCTCTTTACTCTCGCTCTCGCTCTCTCTTTACTCTCGCTCTCGCTCTCTCTTTACTCTCGCTCTCGCTCTCTCTTTACTCTCGCTCTCGCTCTCTCTTTACTCTCGCTCTCGCTCTCTCTTTACTCTCGCTCTCGCTCTCTCTTTACTCTCGCTCTCGCTCTCTCTTTACTCTCGCTCTCGCTCTCTCTTTACTCTCGCTCTCGCTCTCTCTTTACTCTCGCTCTCGCTCTCTCTTTACTCTCGCTCTCGCTCTCTCTTTACTCTCGCTCTCGCTCTCTCTTTACTCTCGCTCTCGCTCTCTCTTTACTCTCGCTCTCGCTCTCTCTTTACTCTCGCTCTCTCTTTACTCTCTCTCTCTCTTTACTCTCTCTCTCTCTTTACTCTCTCTCTCTCTTTACTCTCTCTCTCTCTTTACTCTCTCTCTCTCTTTACTCTCTCTCTCTCTCTTTACTCTCTCTCTCTCTCTTTACTCTCTCTCTCTCTCTTTACTCTCTCTCTCTCTTTACTCTCTCTCTCTCTCTTTACTCTCGCTCTCGCTCTTTACTCTCGCTCTCGCTCTCTCTTTACTCTCGCTCTCGCTCTCTCTTTACTCTCGCTCTCGCTCTCTCTTTACTCTCGCTCTCGCTCTCTCTTTACTCTCGCTCTCGCTCTCTCTTTACTCTCGCTCTCGCTCTCTCTTTACTCTCGCTCTCGCTCTCTCTTTACTCTCGCTCTCGCTCTCTCTTTACTCTCGCTCTCGCTCTCTCTTTACTCTCGCTCTCGCTCTCTCTTTACTCTCGCTCTCGCTCTCTCTTTACTCTCGCTCTCGCTCTCTCTTTACTCTCGCTCTCGCTCTCTCTTTACTCTCGCTCTCGCTCTCTCTTTACTCTCGCTCTCGCTCTCTCTTTACTCTCGCTCTCGCTCTCTCTTTACTCTCGCTCTCGCTCTCTCTTTACTCTCGCTCTCCCTCTCTCTTTACTCTCGCTCTCTCTTTACTCTCGCTCTCGCTCTCTCTTTACTCTCGCTCTCGCTCTCTCTTTACTCTCGCTCTCTCTTTACTCTCGCTCTCGCTCTCTCTTTACTCTCGCTCTCGCTCTCTCTTTACTCTCGCTCTCGCTCTCTCTTTACTCTCGCTCTCGCTCTCTCTTTACTCTCGCTCTCGCTCTCTCTTTACTCTCGCTCTCGCTCTCTCTTTACTCTCGCTCTCGCTCTCTCTTTACTCTCGCTCTCGCTCTCTCTTTACTCTCGCTCTCGCTCTCTCTTTACTCTCGCTCTCGCTCTCTCTTTACTCTCGCTCTCCCTCTCTCTTTACTCTCGCTCTCCCTCTCTCTTTACTCTCGCTCTCCCTCTCTCTTTACTCTCGCTCTCCCTCTCTCTTTACTCTCGCTCTCCCTCTCTCTTTACTCTCGCTCTCCCTCTCTTTTTACTCTCGCTCTCCCTCTCTCTTTACTCTCGCTCTCCCTCTCTTTTTACTCTCGCTCTCGCTCTCTCTTTACTCTCGCTCTCGCTCTCTCTTTACTCTCGCTCTCGCTCTCTCTTTACTCTCGCTCTCGCTCTCTCTTTACTCTCGCTCTCGCTCTCTCTTTACTCTCGCTCTCCCTCTCTCTTTACTCTCGCTCTCCCTCTCTCTTTACTCTCGCTCTCCCTCTCTCTTTACTCTCGCTCTCCCTCTCTCTTTACTCTCGCTCTCGCTCTCTCTTTACTCTCGCTCTCGCTCTCTCTTTACTCTCGCTCTCTCTTTACTCTCGCTCTCGCTCTCTCTTTACTCTCGCTCTCGCTCTCTCTTTACTCTCGCTCTCGCTCTCTCTTTACTCTCGCTCTCGCTCTCTCTTTACTCTCGCTCTCGCTCTCTCTTTACTCTCGCTCTCGCTCTCTCTTTACTCTCGCTCTCGCTCTCTCTTTACTCTCGCTCTCGCTCTCTCTTTACTCTCGCTCTCGCTCTCTCTTTACTCTCGCTCTCCCTCTCTCTTTACTCTCGCTCTCCCTCTCTCTTTACTCTCGCTCTCTCTTTACTCTCGCTCTCTCTTTACTCTCGCTCTCGCTCTCTCTTTACTCTCGCTCTCGCTCTCTCTTTACTCTCGCTCTCGCTCTCTCTTTACTCTCGCTCTCGCTCTCTCTTTACTCTCGCTCTCCCTCTCTCTTTACTCTCGCTCTCCCTCTCTCTTTACTCTCGCTCTCGCTCTACTCTCGCTCTCCCTCTCTCTTTACTCTCGCTCTCGCTCTACTCTCGCTCTCCCTCTCTCTTTACTCTCGCTCTCCCTCTCTCTTTACTCTCGCTCTCCCTCTCTCTTTACTCTCGCTCTCCCTCTCTCTTTACTCTCGCTCTCCCTCTCTCTTTACTCTCGCTCTCGCTCTCTCTTTACTCTCGCTCTCGCTCTCTCTTTACTCTCGCTCTCGCTCTCTCTTTACTCTCGCTCTCGCTCTCTCTTTACTCTCGCTCTCCCTCTCTCTTTACTCTCGCTCTCGCTCTCTCTTTACTCTCGCTCTCCCTCTCTCTTTACTCTCGCTCTCCCTCTCTCTTTACTCTCGCTCTCCCTCTCTCTTTACTCTCGCTCTCCCTCTCTCTTTACTCTCGCTCTCTCTTTACTCTCGCTCTCCCTCTCTCTTTACTCTCGCTCTCGCTCTCTCTTTACTCTCGCTCTCGCTCTCTCTTTACTCTCGCTCTCGCTCTCTCTTTACTCTCGCTCTCGCTCTCTCTTTACTCTCGCTCTCTCTTTACTCTCGCTCTCGCTCTCTCTTTACTCTCGCTCTCGCTCTCTCTTTACTCTCGCTCTCGCTCTCTCTTTACTCTCGCTCTCGCTCTCTCTTTACTCTCGCTCTCGCTCTCTCTTTACTCTCGCTCTCTCTTTACTCTCGCTCTCGCTCTCTCTTTACTCTCGCTCTCGCTCTCTCTTTACTCTCGCTCTCGCTCTCTCTTTACTCTCGCTCTCGCTCTCTCTTTACTCTCGCTCTCTCTTTACTCTCGCTCTCTCTTTACTCTCGCTCTCTCTTTACTCTCGCTCTCTCTTTACTCTCGCTCTCTCTTTACTCTCGCTCTCGCTCTCTCTTTACTCTCGCTCTCGCTCTCTCTTTACTCTCGCTCTCGCTCTCTCTTTACTCTCGCTCTCGCTCTCTCTTTACTCTCGCTCTCCCTCTCTCTTTACTCTCGCTCTCGCTCTCTCTTTACTCTCGCTCTCTCTTTACTCTCGCTCTCGCTCTCTCTTTACTCTCGCTCTCGCTCTCTCTTTACTCTCGCTCTCGCTCTCTCTTTACTCTCGCTCTCGCTCTCTCTTTACTCTCGCTCTCGCTCTCTCTTTACTCTCGCTCTCGCTCTCTCTTTACTCTCGCTCTCGCTCTCTCTTTACTCTCGCTCTCGCTCTCTCTTTACTCTCGCTCTCGCTCTCTCTTTACTCTCGCTCTCGCTCTCTCTTTACTCTCGCTCTCGCTCTCTCTTTACTCTCGCTCTCGCTCTCTCTTTACTCTCGCTCTCGCTCTCTCTTTACTCTCGCTCTCGCTCTCTCTTTACTCTCGCTCTCGCTCTCTCTTTACTCTCGCTCTCGCTCTCTCTTTACTCTCGCTCTCGCTCTCTCTTTACTCTCGCTCTCGCTCTCTCTTTACTCTCGCTCTCGCTCTCTCTTTACTCTCGCTCTCGCTCTCTCTTTACTCTCGCTCTCGCTCTCTCTTTACTCTCGCTCTCGCTCTCTCTTTACTCTCGCTCTCGCTCTCTCTTTACTCTCGCTCTCGCTCTCTCTTTACTCTCGCTCTCGCTCTCTCTTTACTCTCGCTCTCGCTCTCTCTTTACTCTCGCTCTCGCTCTCTCTTTACTCTCGCTCTCGCTCTCTCTTTACTCTCGCTCTCGCTCTCTCTTTACTCTCGCTCTCGCTCTCTCTTTACTCTCGCTCTCGCTCTCTCTTTACTCTCGCTCTCGCTCTCTCTTTACTCTCGCTCTCGCTCTCTCTTTACTCTCGCTCTCTCTTTACTCTCGCTCTCGCTCTCTCTTTACTCTCGCTCTCGCTCTCTCTTTACTCTCGCTCTCGCTCTCTCTTTACTCTCGCTCTCGCTCTCTCTTTACTCTCGCTCTCGCTCTCTCTTTACTCTCGCTCTCGCTTTACTCTCGCTCTCGCTCTCTCTTTACTCTCGCTCTCCCTCTCTCTTTACTCTCGCTCTCGCTCTCTCTTTACTCTCGCTCTCGCTCTCTCTTTACTCTCGCTCTCGCTCTCTCTTTACTCTCGCTCTCGCTCTCTCTTTACTCTCGCTCTCGCTCTCTCTTTACTCTCGCTCTCGCTCTCTCTTTACTCTCGCTCTCGCTCTCTCTTTACTCTCGCTCTCGCTCTCTCTTTACTCTCGCTCTCGCTCTCTCTTTACTCTCGCTCTCGCTCTCTCTTTACTCTCGCTCTCGCTCTCTCTTTACTCTCGCTCTCGCTCTCTCTTTACTCTCGCTCTCGCTCTCTCTTTACTCTCGCTCTCGCTCTCTCTTTACTCTCGCTCTCGCTCTCTCTTTACTCTCGCTCTCGCTCTCCTCTCGCTCTCGCTCTCTCTTTACTCTCGCTCTCGCTCTCTCTTTACTCTCGCTCTCGCTCTCTCTTTACTCTCGCTCTCGCTCTCTCTTTACTCTCGCTCTCGCTCTCTCTTTACTCTCGCTCTCGCTCTCTCTTTACTCTCGCTCTCGCTCTCTCTTTACTCTCGCTCTCGCTCTCTCTTTACTCTCGCTCTCGCTCTCTCTTTACTCTCGCTCTCGCTCTCTCTTTACTTTTGCTCTCCCTCTCTCTTTACTTTTGCTCTCCCTCTCTCTTTACTCTCGCTCTCGCTCTCTCTTTACTCTCGCTCTCGCTCTCTCTTTACTCTCGCTCTCGCTCTCTCTTTACTCTCGCTCTCGCTCTCTCTTTACTCTCGCTCTCGCTCTCTCTTTACTCTCGCTCTCGCTCTCTCTTTACTCTCGCTCTCGCTCTCTCTTTACTCTCGCTCTCGCTCTCTCTTTACTCTCGCTCTCGCTCTCTCTTTACTCTCGCTCTCGCTCTCTCTTTACTCTCGCTCTCGCTCTCTCTTTACTCTCGCTCTCGCTCTCTCTTTACTCTCGCTCTCGCTCTCTCTTTACTCTCGCTCTCGCTCTCTCTTTACTCTCGCTCTCGCTCTCTCTTTACTCTCGCTCTCGCTCTCTCTTTACTCTCGCTCTCGCTCTCTCTTTACTCTCGCTCTCGCTCTCTCTTTACTCTCGCTCTCGCTCTCTCTTTACTCTCGCTCTCGCTCTCTCTTTACTCTCGCTCTCGCTCTCTCTTTACTCTCGCTCTCGCTCTCTCTTTACTCTCGCTCTCGCTCTCTCTTTACTCTCGCTCTCGCTCTCTCTTTACTCTCGCTCTCGCTCTCTCTTTACTCTCGCTCTCGCTCTCTCTTTACTCTCGCTCTCGCTCTCTCTTTACTCTCGCTCTCGCTCTCTCTTTACTCTCGCTCTCGCTCTCTCTTTACTCTCGCTCTCGCTCTCTCTTTACTCTCGCTCTCGCTCTCTCTTTACTCTCGCTCTCGCTCTCTCTTTACTCTCGCTCTCGCTCTCTCTTTACTCTCGCTCTCGCTCTCTCTTTACTCTCGCTCTCGCTCTCTCTTTACTCTCGCTCTCGCTCTCTCTTTACTCTCGCTCTCGCTCTCTCTTTACTCTCGCTCTCGCTCTCTCTTTACTCTCGCTCTCGCTCTCTCTTTACTCTCGCTCTCGCTCTCTCTTTACTCTCGCTCTCGCTCTCTCTTTACTCTCGCTCTCGCTCTCTCTTTACTCTCGCTCTCTCTTTACTCTCGCTCTCGCTCTCTCTTTACTCTCGCTCTCGCTCTCTCTTTACTCTCGCTCTCGCTCTCTCTTTACTCTCGCTCTCGCTCTCTCTTTACTCTCGCTCTCGCTCTCTCTTTACTCTCGCTCTCGCTCTCTCTTTACTCTCGCTCTCGCTCTCTCTTTACTCTCGCTCTCGCTCTCTCTTTACTCTCGCTCTCGCTCTCTCTTTACTCTCGCTCTCGCTCTCTCTTTACTCTCGCTCTCGCTCTCTCTTTACTCTCGCTCTCGCTCTCTCTTTACTCTCGCTCTCGCTCTCTCTTTACTCTCGCTCTCGCTCTCTCTTTACTCTCGCTCTCGCTCTCTCTTTACTCTCGCTCTCGCTCTCTCTTTACTCTCGCTCTCGCTCTCTCTTTACTCTCGCTCTCGCTCTCTCTTTACTCTCGCTCTCGCTCTCTCTTTACTCTCGCTCTCGCTCTCTCTTTACTCTCGCTCTCGCTCTCTCTTTACTCTCGCTCTCGCTCTCTCTTTACTCTCGCTCTCGCTCTCTCTTTACTCTCGCTCTCGCTCTCTCTTTACTCTCGCTCTCGCTCTCTCTTTACTCTCGCTCTCGCTCTCTCTTTACTCTCGCTCTCGCTCTCTCTTTACTCTCGCTCTCGCTCTCTCTTTACTCTCGCTCTCGCTCTCTCTTTACTCTCGCTCTCGCTCTCTCTTTACTCTCGCTCTCGCTCTCTCTTTACTCTCGCTCTCGCTCTCTCTTTACTCTCGCTCTCGCTCTCTCTTTACTCTCGCTCTCGCTCTCTCTTTACTTTTGCTCTCCCTCTCTCTTTACTCTCGCTCTCGCTCTCTCTTTACTCTCGCTCTCGCTCTCTCTTTACTCTCGCTCTCGCTCTCTCTTTACTCTCGCTCTCGCTCTCTCTTTACTCTCGCTCTCGCTCTCTCTTTACTCTCGCTCTCGCTCTCTCTTTACTCTCGCTCTCGCTCTCTCTTTACTCTCGCTCTCGCTCTCTCTTTACTCTCGCTCTCGCTCTCTCTTTACTCTCGCTCTCGCTCTCTCTTTACTCTCGCTCTCGCTCTCTCTTTACTCTCGCTCTCGCTCTCTCTTTACTCTCGCTCTCGCTCTCTCTTTACTCTCGCTCTCGCTCTCTCTTTACTCTCGCTCTCGCTCTCTCTTTACTCTCGCTCTCGCTCTCTCTTTACTCTCGCTCTCGCTCTCTCTTTACTCTCGCTCTCGCTCTCTCTTTACTCTCGCTCTCGCTCTCTCTTTACTCTCGCTCTCGCTCTCTCTTTACTCTCGCTCTCGCTCTCTCTTTACTCTCGCTCTCGCTCTCTCTTTACTCTCGCTCTCGCTCTCTCTTTACTCTCGCTCTCGCTCTCTCTTTACTCTCGCTCTCGCTCTCTCTTTACTCTCGCTCTCGCTCTCTCTTTACTCTCGCTCTCGCTCTCTCTTTACTCTCGCTCTCGCTCTCTCTTTACTCTCGCTCTCGCTCTCTCTTTACTCTCGCTCTCGCTCTCTCTTTACTCTCGCTCTCTCTTTACTCTCGCTCTCTCTTTACTCTCGCTCTCTCTATAACATCTCGGAATAATCTCGTTACATTAATACAAGAGGGCAGAACACCATTACCAATGGTGCTGAAGCGTCTCTGCCAGTATCCTCATCACATGAACGCTTCATCACATTGTTAACATTTATTCATCACGTATCAGTCTCTATAATCGATAGTTGATCAATAAAACAAAATCTCATTCATCGGCAAGTTTGTTGGTGCCGAAAAGATTGATCAGCTGATGACGTCACTCTAATCTCCAAACTAAAAAGGGCCGATCTTTAAATTAGTTGGTCTTCAATTTATTTTAGCTTTGGCAAAAATATCAAAAAATCTACTGTTGATTTTATATGCTGGGCCTTTCTGCTTGTGTGGTAATAAAACTTCTCACATGCATGCGTGATATTAGGCTGTGTTAGGTGTTAACTTTGGTCAAAATCGCCTGTTGCTTCTTTCATCGGATTATTTCGATTATCGGTAATTATCGAAGACATTCTGATACAAAACCTATGTAAGAACACTGCCAGGCACATAAAGTACTTCATGTGAAATTTCATAAAAATCTGCCCAGTCATGTTATAGCCCATAGGGAACAAACTCACACACACACAAAGTTCCTTTTATTTATTTATATATATATATATATATCGGAAAACTATCATTTATATTTCATCGAACATTTTCATAAAACTAATACACATATATGGTGTAATATAATTCTCAAAGCGTGTCGGTTACATGAACCATATATATATATATATATATGCTTCGTGGAATTTAGGGACCTCAACAGTGAAGGGGTGAGATTTTGGTGCTAAGCGGGTTTGTCGAGGAAGCACAAGTGCAACGAGTTCATCGGAGCACATTCCATTAAAATATTTGTAAAACAGGCACAGAAATGTAACATTGCGGCGATGGGACAGGAGTTGGAGCTTAGGTGACAAAGTGGGACCTATTAGATTGAAAACTCTTTTTTAGACTTTATCCACACACACACAAAGTTCCTTTTATTTATTTATATATATATCGGAAAACTATCATTTATATTTCATCGAACATTTTCAGAAAACTAATACACACACACATATATATATATATATATATAGGCAGCATATCTTATTAAATAAAATAAACGTTTTTTGTCTATTAGTTTTATTTTTGATCCTTTCTAATGGATAACGGTCTTCACTTCTAGTAGGAACTGGCTGATGTAATCACCGTATTTATCGCAAGTCCGAGTACTTTCTAATCCTTCTGGCTTCATCGTCAGAAATAGATTAATCTCACTAGTTTTTAACAATATATATATATATAGTTTCGGCAGCCGTGTTAAAAGCATATCTTATTTTTCTTTTATTAATATTATTGGAATTTTTTCCCCTTTTCCTTGTACATATTTGTGAATTATTCCACGGATTCCGGCCTTTTGGATTATTTTGGATCATCTTCCAATTACCCAATTTCCTTGGATTTTACTTGTGCGAATGGAAAATTAAATTAACTTTCTTGGACTTACATTTTTGGATTTTACCGTCATTGAATACCTTACCTTTCACCTGACTATCCATTCACGTGAAATCACCTTTTTCTTCACCATATTCCCTCTGCTTCACTTTTTGTTATCAAGTAAGATCTTTGACTTACTTGCAGTTTCATCAAATACTTTTGTATGCAAAATCCGATCCCGCATTTTGTTAATTCCTACCCTCTGATGAGAAGGAAAGTATTTCTTCGAAACTCCACGGATTGACTATCCACTTATCAAGCGTTTCCTTTTCAGATTAAATATGTTTTTAACTCTTTTTCAAAGTGCTTTTTCACATGTTCTATTAACTATTTGCTCTTATTATAAGCTCTATCTCCTACTTGGTTTTATCGAGTTTTTACATCTGGTTGAGATTACTTTATAAATATTAATTCTTTAATATTTATAATATACTTTTGTTTTACCACCTTGGATCATTTTGGTAAATTTAATTGTAGTTTTATATATATATATATATATATATATATATATATATATATATATATATATATATATATATAATATAACGTGTGCATTTTTATTGGCTAATTATTTTAATAACTTCACAGTAATTTTAGGATATTACTACTATATAGTGACAGTAGGCAGACAGGCTCGAACCTGCGACGCGAAGGTGGAAAAGAAAGTGAAAGAAAGGCTGACGTCTTACTGCTACTCCATGGCGCAACCGGAAATTCGAAACGTTAAAATTAGGTAAAGTCGATCCAACCGATACGATGACTTGCAAAAATGGCTTGCAAAAAATGGACTCCTCTTTGTAGAAAACTGCCCAGTTGAGGGTGAAGGAATTAATGCTTTCGGCCAATTTTTCAATATTTG
>NC_136512.1:6609414-6721914 GCF_053919585.1 Euprymna scolopes | reverse complement strand
ATTCTGGATTCTAGAAAATGCCTTACATTTAATGCTTAAGTGTAACGCAAAACGTTAAGTTTAAGGAGACTTATGAAATTAAAATGCAGAGAATTTTACTGAAGTATTTAAATTTAAAAATGGGAGGTTGTGCCTATAATATGCCCCTTCAAATTCAAAAGTAACAGAACCGATTTTCTGGGAAAACTCCGGTTGCTCCCCTAGAGGTGCCTTCCGGGTTAAAATGGCTAAAATTGACACTTTTGTGCTCATTTAAAATAAAATTTGATGACTTGGATTTTTATAAAACTTGTTGTTGTTCATAGTATGCCTGAAGGAGGTTGGAAGTTACATTAACGAAAACGTTGTGAAAAAGACACTCAAGATGAGAATAGTAGTCCGAAGAATCCAAGTAATACGAATAACCAATCCTCGTCTTTAAAATCCCGAAACAGGTATAAAGAGGTGGGTATGACATTCTTTAAGGTAATGTACTTTCCCAGGCAACGTTGGGACATTGGTCAGCTAGTGTAATACTTAAATGAAAAAAAAAAAAATAATCATTGAATTAGAAACGAATAGCTAATTAAATTTTTTATAACTCACCTTCACCCCAAACAAGACACATTGCCACTTGGACATAAAGGGCTACTAATTGGGACCATGCCTATAAAAGATTAAGGTGTTGGTTTACGTTGCATTTAAACTTCTGTATATCAGTACAGTTTGGGAAATAGGTAGCAGGAAGGGAATTCCTAAGTATAGCCGTTGCTAGGGAAAAAGCTATTAGATTAGAAAGCTTTCTGGAATTTACGTTGAGGGGGCACAAGTGCAATGAGTTCATCAGAGCACATTCCATTAAAACACTTGTAAAACAGGCACAGGGATGTGACATTGCAGTGATGGGACAGGGGTTGAAGCCCAGTTGACAAAGTAGGACATTAGATTGCAGACCCCTTTTCTGGACCCTATCCAAGAAGGTGAGGCTAGTGGTAGATGTACTGGCCCAGATTTGGCAACAATACTCCATGCATGAGCGAATGGTGGTCTTGTATAGGTACAGTATACTTTCAGGTGTGAGCAGTTTTTTTAGCACAATAGAGGGAGCCCACCTTCCTCACAGCATCCTTCACAATGTCCTCAATATATTTGTTCCAGTTCATGTTTCCCATGAATGTTAAGTCGAGGAGAAGGAAGAATTCTCAGGTAGGAAGTTATTTGTCATGAATATCGGTGGTTATAATTATTAAAGGAGAGCAACTTGGTCTTACTAGTATTAAATGTTACCATCCATTTTCGTCTCCATTCCACTACGGTCTAGAGGTCATTTTCTAAGGATTCAGTCATCACCGTGGATCTGTGTATATCAGTTCTTCCCTCACGCATGTTATAGAGCGTTGTATCATCAACAAATATACTTATCTCGAACATATTATCAGGGAGGTCGTTTATAAATATCAGGAATAATAATGGACTAAGGATCGACCGCTGAGGCACTCCCACATTAATGTGATGCTGCTTGGATGAAAGTTCATCAAGGACAACCTGGATGGTCCTATTCTCTAAGAAGGATCTAATTATATTTAGTATTCGTCCAGTTATGATTTGATTTTTATTAGCAGCCCTTCATGCCAGATTTTGTAAAAGGCTTTGGATATATCGAGGGCTACAGCCCGGGTTTCACCCACCTTATTTACTGCATGGTATATGCGTTCAGAGATGACTGTCCTTTTGCAAAGCAATATGGAAATTAGTTAATCTTACTCCACAAATCGCATAGTGAGGTTCAGTATATTAGCACAATCACATTGACACTCCCCAGATCACTGAAGTTAAGCAACGTCGAGCCTGGCCAGTACCAGATGAGTGATCATTTGGGAAGTCGAGGCGCTGTATGTATTGCATTGGGAACTAGCATAGTCTGTCCTTCTCTCGAGGGTAGATGGGTCTTTTAAGCCATGGTAGACAACTCGTCTAGTAATGGCTTCATGATAACAAAATACCCTTGATAGCCCTGGCGAAGCATCAAGTATTCATCTACAGACAAGATTTGAATTACAAACTCGTGTAGTGAGTTCAATCTCGGCTGCGGCCGCATGTTACGTTATATTAGAAAGCTAAAATTTTAGAATTTTTGGAGATAAGGATTTGTCATCCATATTATTTAGATTCTTTGAACTACTGTTATCATCTTGAGTATTATCATCACGTTTCGGCCGATGTATCCTCCTACCTTCTTCATGTGTATCTTGTTGAACCCAGAGCACTTTTATGTCAAATTTAAAAACAGAATTTTAAACTGATCCTTTTATTTAACACATAGGGGTACCTTATCCTTGTTCTGTCAGCGATGACCAGATAGGAATCTTACATTTATTATTTTTGTATTTACGATATATAAAAAGTGTGTAAAAGAAAATATGTAATAGTAAAATGAAAACAATCTTTCAATTAGAAAAGAATAAGAATAAATTGTTAATTAATGAGATGTCCTTTTGCAAAGCCATATACAAATTAGTTAACCATATGATCTGGATAGCACACACCTCACGAGTATATTAAAAATATATACATATACTTTCATTTTGAATACAAATTTGGCGTTTTAATCTCATTGTCAGTGTTATAAATTGTCAAACTTTACAGCTGTGCTTTCACACGACCGAACATGTGACATTGACAGGATATTTTTCACTAAAATGCTAAGTTTCTATTCACAATTCTGCCTCTAGGTCAGAGAAATCGTAAGAGTCTATAATTTAAATGAGTAAAAAAAAATGTAAATAAATAAAAAAACAATGATTAGAGAGCAAAGTGTTCAACATGGTAGTGTATATGGACATCTATAATAGAAATCTCACCTGTCTGTTTAAATGTATGTATGTATGTTTGTATATCTTGTGGGGAGGTGTGGGCAAGTTTGTATATTTTGCGGGGGAGGTGTGGGCAAGTTTGAGGCAGATTGAACCCAGTATGAGCGGCTGAAACGTGATATCCGGAAAGGGAGGGTGAAAGGAGCAGTGGATGGGTGGGAGCGCCAAATTGGTCTGGAGTGTGAGGTGTGCGGAAGATTGTCTGAGCAAAGCTGGGCTGATAAGCCACCAGACTACTCATCGGCACAGTGGGCCACAAAGCAGTCTTGTATTGCCAGATCTAACCTGTGTCAACTGCGGGCAGATGTACAAGACAGCAGGTGGTTTGAAGCAGTATTTGATTATACATAGAAGTGACCATCAAGAACGTGCTGGTAGTGGCGCACATGTCTGCACAATGTGTGCCAAAGAATGTTGGAGTTTGGCAGGGCTTAAAAGTCACCTTCGTGTGGCCCATCACTGAATGTTTTCGTGTTTTTGTATATTTTCTTTTTTTTTTTTTTTTTTTTTTTTGTGCTATATAAAATGGCAATGTTCGAAAACGAATTTGCTGCCATCATATCTTGCAAAAACTTTCGACAGAGGCGATGGATCCTGACAAGATCAGTATCATTTTGAAGCTCGACGTTTGACAACAAATATCAAAAAATTGGCTAAAAACATTAATTCCTTCACCCTAAACTCCAACATTTCAGCAAGTCCTCATCACCGTTGGATTGACTTCACTTAATTTAATTGTTCTTGACTTTTGGTCGGACCATGGAGACCTCGGCGAAGACGTCGGATTTTCTTTCACTATCTTTTTCGCCTTTGCGTCACAGGTTCGAGCCTGCCTGCCTACAACCATTTTTTTTTTTTTTTCTCAACACACACCTCCAAACACCCGGGCAACGTCGGGCACCCAGGCTAGTCGTATAAGAATTCAGTCTGGTGCTATTATTGTAAAACGTCCGAACACAAAAGTTATACCACGATTGGATTTTTTTAATAAATTTTACTTGAGAAAAAGCAGTGTTTAATTTAAATATCAGTTTCATTGACACAAAATAAAGATATGAATACTTCCTGGCAATGACTAGTCGGGCCAGCTAGTATATATAATAAAAATAGAAGAAATATACTGTAAGATTGGAGATTTCCATGCAGATTCCAAAGTTAATCAAGATGCACCTGAAGAAGGTCGATGAGTTTCATCGACCAAAAATAAATGAATAATTAAATAATTATTCATTTTTACCTACTGACACTAGTGTTTCATACTTACGCAATTATCAGTGTAGAGTAACAATTCCTGATGGTTATGAGATTCGAACCCAGCAACAAAGCCACCTTTTTGCTCCATTTGCTGAGTCTTTACCTCAGGGTCATCAAACAATTAATACAGCCATGGAAAGAATTAATAACTATTAAGTGAATTCAGGTGAGTATAATGACAATCTAGAGTGTTCACACAAGCGAACCTTGCATAGACCCATTAGTGTAGAGAACATTCTTTACATGGAACTGACTTATAATTAATTTAATGACTGCCTTGGTTATAATTCCACAGACAGTGCCCATCCTTAAATATTCTTGAATAGTGACTTATGTGCGAAACGGTCTCTACCAAACTACTGTTAATTTTTTATCTACAGACTTAAACCTTGATATATAGGGGAATTGGAGCTGTTGAAAGAATTCAATTTGGTTTTTAGTCAGTAAAAATTGCTGATAAAGGGTCAAAATTTTTAAAAAATTGGAATTTAGTAGGCATAAGTCGGCTAAACGTTATTTTTATACATGGGCAAATATACAGTTATACCTTTTTAAGAAGTTTATTAAGTTTTCATGTGTGTATGGATTTAGCTGAGATGGTGACAAATAATGCTGGAGAGCTGACTTTATCCTTGTTGACTGAGATATGGCTTGATCTTGCGCAGTTCTATGAGGTCTATCTTCCCAGGCTTTGCCTTCTCCATTTCATAAGGAGTTTATTGTTAATGGCCTGGAGTGTCCTTACGAAGCTGCCCAGGCATATTTTGCCGGCCAGAGTCCTCTTCCTTTTGTGAGTGCTGGCTATTTAAATGCTACTTTTTTACTCTTTTGTCACATCATCCCACTGTGAGAGGGAGATAAATGAATCAAGCACTGTTAGATGTGAATTTTCCATTTTTATATATATATATATATATAGCAATTAAGCTATACTGAAGATTCTGTGTAGCTTAATTGCCATATATATTTCCAAAACATACTACCTAGCTCTATTTATGTATTGAGCACTATCGAAATAAATACTGAAAATATTTACATAAAATTTTGTAGATATATAAAATATATATATATATATATATATATATATACACACACACACACACACTATTATATAAAAACAACTTTGTATGAGTTCGTTCCCTATGGACTTGGAAACAGCTGGGCTGATTTTTTGAAATTTCACGCAAGGGTACTTGATGTGTCTGGGAGTGTTCTTAGGCAGGTTTTATATTGGGATGCATCTGATAAGAATTGATTAAAACAGAAAATCCAATTTTGAGCAAAGCTAACACTTTTATACATCCTAACATCATAGGTACTTTTGAGAAGTTTACCACTGCACAAGCAGAAAGGTCCAGCCTATAAAATTAACTGTAGATTCTTTTAGAAGAAATGGGCGCGTTTGAAGTGAATGTTTCTGTTTAGAGCACAAATGAACCCTGATACTTGACTTTTGCAGTTTAAACTTTAAGTGAATCTATTATTTAGAGATAATTTTATGAAATCAACTGTAGATTCTCCACAGTGCAATGTAGACTACAATTTATTGTGGACTGGGAGGCATGTGAAGCTTCCTCCCGGTGTACTGCGGTGGGGGAGGGATCCTTAACTAGAGGAGGCAATCAATCGTCTTAATCAAAAATGGGCAATTTCACAGATTTCGATCACAATAAAAGTCTATGAGGATGAAACATCTGTTGATCCTCATACAATCCAGACAATGCCGGGTCTCTTTATATATATATATACTAGCTGTACCCGGCCACGCGTTGCTGTGGCTCAGTTTGTGAAAATGGAACACATGTGAAAGTAGAGAAAAGTTTGATTCTTTTTTTTCAAGAGAATGTACAAATTATTTTTTTTTTTTAACAGATGTTAAGAAAATAAACAGAAAAATACTTCCATCATTAATTATGCAAAAAAATAAATAAAATGTTGATTTAGTGTTTCAATATGCTTATAAATTACGATAAAACTTGCTGAGTATGTACTGTTTACGGTTGTTGTAAAAATGGAACGGAAACTTAAATTTCGCTTCATTTTAATCTTTCTTAATTTTTTAATTGTGCCCCCCCCCAAACGAATATAATCAAAACAGTAACATTCAACAATTGTACTTTATGTATATAAAACACAAAATATTTATTAAAAAAAAATTAAAAAAAAAAAAAGTTAATAACGAAAGGGAAATGATTCCATTTTTTAAACGAAAAAGTCAGTTTACCTAACTTACTGTATTAATGCTATTTTTTTTAAGCAAGAAAAAAAAAAAAGGTAAATATCCAGATACGCTACTACAGAACACCGACCACTCTAATTTGTTTTTGTATAGGTAATTGAGGTCGCTGACAACGAATCTGATAGTCAAACTTGGGGCAAATTTACCGTTTGCATGGTATTTACCCCTGAACCCACGAACTTCTTTCCACCATTTTGCAGCTTCCATTTATGCTACGCGCATGCACGCTGTAGCATAAACGACGGCTTCACCAAGCAAACTACGTTGGTGGGAGGGGATTTTTTTTTTCCAGGACATAGAATTTTCTAATTTTCAAAAATACATTATAGCGCTTTTTGGAAAATTTAAAATTAGCTGAAAAAGAAATAAAATAAGAAAAGGAAAGCACACCAAGTTGGAGTAGGGGGGGGGTAATTTATCTGGTTTTTTTTTTACCTGGAACATCGAATTTTCAAATTTTCCGTAAGTAACGCACAGACATTTACCAATTAGAACACCATTTAACATTTTCCGAAGATTTTACTTTGTACATTGGGGGGGGATGTGATGTTGGGGCGCGCGCGCCCCCCAACATACCATTTCCCCCCCGCCCCCCCCCCCCAAACAAATTAGAGTGGTCGGTGGGGTTTGTATTACTGTACACATAGATTCGAAGAAGTTGTCAAAAAACAAATATATAACAAATAAATGTTATCAAAGGCAAGATAAGTTACTTTTCTACCTAACTGGATATATTTTTCGTGTTTTTGTTCAATGTAACATGTTTATTCAGCTCGAAAACCATACAGTGTTTACCGATGTATTGGAACATTCAAGATGGAGTCTGATTCTCTCTTTAAAACGGTAAGTTTGGGAAAAGATGTTATAAATAAAAAAACGGATAAAATACTGTTAAAAACTCGCTGAATACATGTTACTGTGACATAGGTTGACTTATAATCGGCGGGTTTTTAATAGTATTTTGTATAGTTTTTTATTTATAACACCTTTTTCTAAACTTACGGTGTTAAAGAGGGTGTGAGACGGCATCTTGAATTTTCGAATACATCGGTAAACACTGTATGTTTTTCGAGCTGAATAAATATGTTACATTGAATAAAAACACGAAAAATATATCCAGTTTGGCAGAAAAGTAACTTATCTTGCCTTTGATAACATTTATTTGTTATATATTTGTTCCCCCCCCCCCCCCAAAAAAAACAAATTAGAGTGGTCGGTGTTCTGTAGTAGCGTATCTGGATATTTACCAAAAAAAAAAAATATTTAGGTTTGGCTATAAATTCCTAAACTCATTTCACCCTAAATAATTTAGGTGACTGAAATAGGAATCTAATTGAATCTTTAATTTCCTGAATAGTATCCGATAATTCATTTTTCTTCGAGTTATATTGAATACATTAATACGGACTTTAGGGGCTTTTTTCGTAATGTTACTGTAAAAATTATTTTTTATTGTTACAAATTACGATGCTTTAAAAAAAGCAAAAATAAATTCTTGCGTTTTTTATTTACTACTGAAAACCATAACTTTAGTACAGGTATTTTTGTTTAAACAAAATAAAACATTTTCACTAAGAGTTAAGTAAAAATAATTAGTTAATTATATTCTGCAATCATTATTTGAAAAATACTGCAATTTTCATTAAAATTCGTTAATTTCCTGATTTTTGGTGAATTTTTAAGTAAAGGGAGGAATCAAAATGTGTATACACTTTGAGCGTCGTCATTCATTTTGAGACCACGTGTGGTTAATTTAAATATCCAGTTTGACAGAAAAGTAACTTATCTTGCCTTTGAAAACATTTATTTGTTATATATTTGTTTTTTGACAACTTTTTCGAATCTATGTGTACAGTAATACAAACCCAAACTTCGGAGGTTGGAATCCCCCCCCACCTAAAATGTACTTGGAAAAATCGATTTTATAGTGAGATTTAAGAATGGTTAGTCGAAAAAAAGGTGAAAAACAAAACAAATAATCAATAAATAATTGTTACCAAAGGCAATAAATGCTACTTTTTTTTTACTTACATTGAATATTTTCAAGCGCTTTTCTTTATTTTTTAATAATCTAATGCGGGTGTGTGGGTGCCAAATACCTCCAGATTTTCTAGAATTTCCCGCTAGATTGCAACCGAAATCTCCAGATATAGCAGGAAAACCGCTAAATTGTAACACTGGTCACATGACAGGAAGCGGTAATAAATAATTGTCCCTAAATAAAAAAAATGGCCTCTCGGTAAAAAGAAATCCACCTATTTATCATAGAAAAATTAAGTATAATTGTTATAATTAAAAAGAAATATATAAAAACACACATGGATATAGTAAACATATTATGCCAAAACGTGGAAGCCATCCGTCCAGTGGTTTTTTAGACAATTAACTCCGAACGAACCAACATTTACATTTTTATATATATAGATACATAGTAATTGGAATCCTAGAGTGGATGAAACGCGGAATATTCAGTGTAGCTTAATCGCCATATATATTTTATAAATTACTAACTAGCTCTACCTACATATTGAGCACTTTTGAAGTAAATACTTAACGTTTACGCATAAATTTATACTTTCGTATATTAATTTTATGTGAGTAAATGAAGTAGTTATATATCTTGTCTCATCTAAAAAAAATTTCTGTAAACAAAATATAAATACGCTGTTATTTTCGTTATAATTGAGTACTCTGCTGGATTTCTTTTTCAAAAAAAAACAAAAAAACTAATTATATATAATGTGTGCGTGTTAAAAATACTTAAAAGGGTAAAACTAGTAATTTGGGAATGGTTGCTTTTTGTTTTATTTGATTTTTTGTTTTGCGTGTGGAAGCTATTTTTTTTATTTTACGACTTAGCCAATGTGGGTGTTGTAGAAAGAAAAAAAAAAACAACAAGCAAATCGCAACTGAAGAAGATTCAGAAAAAATGGTGGAGATGATGGAGAGGAGGAAGGCACATACCCCCCCCCCCCCAAAAAAAAAACATTTCAATCTCTCCTCTGCATCCACCCACCCTACTCTCTCTCTCTCTCTCTCTCTCTCTCTCTCTCTCTCTCTCTCTCTCTCTCTCTCTCTCTCTCTCTCATGAAGGCTTCTGTCAAAACAAACCCTAACCGCTTTATCCGTTACTCAAGACAGGGTGGGTCCCTACTTCTAAAAGCCTTCATTACATTAGCAGAAGTATTTGATGCTTCAATTTTGTACAACTTGCACAGAGGTACATATTGTCATTAATTGGCACTAGATAAGAGACAAGCATATACCTACATAGACAGTGGATTTGCCTGCCTGGTGCAGCATCGATCCTGGAAGACTTGAGCCAGCTCTCTTCAGTGGGTGGGGGAGGAGGAAGAAAAATTCTAGGGAATATTAAATTCGCAAACAGTTTCCAGTCGCATGTATCGCGATCATTCTGATGTCAGTTTTTACAGGAAAGTGTCAATATTCACCCACCTGATACTGACCAAACTCAACGTTGCTTAACTTTGGTCATCTAACCATGATTGAGGTGTCAACATGCTTTGTAAGAATACGAATGAAGCAGTTCACCGTCGCATATATCCTGGTTAGGAGGAAGATAATTTTGACGGGTTGAATTTTTGCAGGAAGGTGTTGATAGTCACTCATCTGATAATGACTAAGCTCAACGTTGCTTAACTTTGGTAATCTAACGAGAACTGGTGTGTTAACATGATTATTCTGTAGACAGTGGAGTGTAATCGGTGAAGAATATATCGCAAGACTTTGAAATCTTGCCTTCACTCGAACATCTTAAACGTTATCACTCTGCCTGATATAGGTAGTGCATTGGTAGAAATCAAATAAAATATTTAGCTTGTAGGAGTGAGGCGGTGATATGTGCTTGGTGACTATTGCTGTATTTTATAGAATTTCCTTTTTTCCCCATTTTTCTTTTTTTCTTTTAATCTGTTTTTAACTTTACGTATGGTTCGCTGTTGCATGTAGATTCTGGTCCGGTGATAACATGATTTTCACCATGTTAGTCTTTAAGCTTTTTTCTTTCAGGGAAGTGTCGAGATGGTCACCCATCTGATACTGACCAGTCTCAACGTCGTTTAACTTTGGTCACCTAACAAGAATCTGTGTAAACATGAGTATGCCACAAAGATTGGTGAAACTGGCCATTTTTTTTAATTTTTTTATTTTTATTAATTTTTAAAAAAAAATTTTATTTTATTTTTATTTATCTTATTTTTTTATTTATTTATTTTTTATTTTTATTTGTTTCATTTTTATTTTTTATTTTTATTTATTTATTTTTTTAAATTTTATTTTTATTTTTTTTATGTTTAGAAACGGGATTAAATATTTACCGCCTGAATTGTTTTTAATCATAAAACCAACACGTGACGGAAGTTCGCATGCAACTGACGCACGAACAGAAACAAACCACTCATTCACTTGCTGAACCATGCATAGACATGTACTTTGAAGACTAGTTGAGATGACAATCCATAAGATAAAGAAATATTTCCTATACAGGTGTTTTTTTTTTTTTTTAAACGCGACTTGAAAGTGCAATTTGGCAATGTATGAAAGTGCAATTTGGCGATATATGAAAGTGCAGTTTGGCAATATATGAAAGTGCAATTTGGCGATATATGAAAGTGCAGTTTGGCGATATATGAAAGTGCAATTTGGCGATATATGAAAGTGCAGTTTGGCAATATATGAAAGTGCAGTTTGGCAATATATGAAAGTGCAATTTGGCGATATAGCTTTGGTAGAAACGGAATTAAATATTTTGCATTGTGGTGTCATATTTCACAGACGGTTAATTTTTGGAGCTTTTAGAAGTTTCATTTACCTTTAGATACACGGAAAGAGACAGAAAAATGATCTACAGTTGTTGTAGCTAGATGAGTTCTTATTGTGACTGTTTTACTTGGCAGATCCATAATGAAGCTCAGTCAAGCGCCCACTGTGAAACTTACGAAAGAGCAGAAAAACTGGCAACATCTCTTTGGTAAGAAAGAGGCTGCGTGATAGAATCTCCTCCAAGTGAGTTGGTTTCGTAGTCTGTTAAAGCAAGAAAGGATTGATGTGGCAATAGTACTCCATCTGTAGGACATATTTGATTCTTGTATAAATAGTAGATTGCGTCAGTTGTGAGATGGTTTCTGGAGCGATAGAATGATCTAACCATTTTTCTAGTAACCTTGGCAACAGATTTAATGTAAGTTTTCTATTTGAAGTCTGGCATGAGGATTAGTTCTAGGAGCTTATCAAAGCAGATGGCTTCCTTAAGGAGACAGCCATTCATTTCAGTTTATGCAAAGTGAGAATCCGAGCATCAGAGGTGAAAGAAGAGATGCTTGATTTTTGTATTAAAAGTAACCTGCCACTTCCCCCCCCCCCACCTCCAACAAACGAGGGATTGGACTTAATGATTTACTCCCGTTCGTCCGTTCGCACTTTTCTCAATAACCCACGCCTTGGATTTTTTTTTAATTTTGCACAAACATTCAATACCTCCGTTCAGTCTCGAAGGATAAAGGATAGCCATGTAGGAGCAGCTGCGCATGTAATTGTGAGGCAAGGGTTGTGCAATCCCCAACCACACCTCTCCTGAATCGGTACTGTTTGAGTTCAGTGGCAAGAAGTCTAGGATGATTGGAAACAATGCCGAGATAAGTGGAGAGCACATACAGCATCTGGAGTCCCAAATGGTCACCCATTTAGTACTGACTAGGTTTAACGTTGCTTAACTTCAGTGATCCAATGGGAACCGGTGTGTCAATGTGATTATGTTGTACACAAACATTAGTCATGGTGAAAGTAAAATTTTCCCTCGGCTTGTTTCTTCATTGCACTGCGTGCTCCAGGTCGGAAGAGAGAGCAACGAAAATCTTGATTATTAATGATCTTTCCAATTTCTTTGGATTAACCTCGTTTGCTTTCCTTACCGCAACAGAAGAATTGATTACCGTTTTACTATTTAATTACTGTTTACCATTTTTGGGGTTTGTCTTTTGGGAATAAAGCATCAAAGAAGCAGGAAGTTGTATGTAGATCCCAAAGAGCCGTCTATAATATAAGAATCAGGTAGGTTTAGTTCTGTGAATGATTAACCAGAAAACCGAATCTGATTCCCATCTCGAAGACTTTTTTTAGATCAATTTGCAGTTTATTTCCAACCGAACACTCACCTTTCAAAATGACGACTTTTACAGGTTTTCAGGTCTTCTGAAAACGAATATTTTTTTTTTTTTTTTTTTTGCTTGGTAGTCACGACTTATCAAGGTCCAAAGGCCACTCGAGGATAAGGGTTAATGAATGTAAGGCGGTAGTATAGTAACCGTTAATGGTGTAAATTGGGTAAAATTTGATTTATGGGGACGGTTTAACAAAAGAACTTACATTGGATTTGAAGATTATCATGTTGTATACAACCAGGAAGTAATCCAGCATAAGTGTTCCACAGGCGGGTAGTTCCGGGAAAGAAGCTTTGTTCATGGAATCTGTATTTAGATTTAGGCACAGTTAGAGAAATTGTTGATAGTGGTTGTAGCTAGTCCAGTGTTTTTTGTGAAAGTTTGGCAAGGGGAAATGATAGATTGGAGTTCAGTCGAGCATTTGCCATGAAAATAACAATAGAGCAAAGACAGGCTCACGATGTCTCTTCTTTGGGAAAGAGGTTGCAAAGAAGAGAAAAGGGCATCACCTACCGGTTTTGAATTTTGTCAAGGCTGGATAGGGCATGCCGAGCAGCTCTTACCCATATGTGGCAACAGTACTCCATTTTAGGGTATACCTGGCTTTTATACAAATTGAGGATTTTTTTTTAATTGCATTTTCACCCTAAACAAGGCACAGTACTACTTTGATGTAGGGGCTACCATCTGGGACATAAATTGCAGGGGTACTATGTAGGGAGTTGAGCAGCAAGATGGCTGTTTACATTACATTTGAACTTCTGCATGTCAGTATAGTTCGGGAACCAAGAACCTGGAAGGGAATTCCATAGTCTAGCAGTTCTAGGGAAGAAACTATTAGAGTAGAAGGCTTTCTTACACCTAGGGATATCTATGTAGGGGTGGGATTTTGCTGCTTGTCGGGGGGTGATTATGTCGAGGGGTTACAAGGGCTTGCAGTTCGTCGGAGCATCTACCAGAGGGATGCAACATTTCATAGATGGTACAAAGGCTGAAGCTTAGATGTCAGTTCAGGACTTATTAGGTTGGCGACTCTTTTGAACCCTGTCCAGGAGCGAGAGACTAGTAGCAGATGCACCAGCCCAAATGTGGCAACAATACTCCATGCATGGGCCAATGGTGGCCTTGTAGAGGTACAGGATACTTTTAAGCGTAAGTAACTTTCTAGCATGGTAGAACGAGCCCACCTTCTTTGCAGCAGCCTTTGCAATGCCCTCAATATATTTGTTCCAACTCATGTTTCTTGTGGATGTTAAGCCGAAGAGTTTAAAAGAAGTACTTTCAGGTAATGTATTGTTAGCCATAGCTATTGGTGGTTGAGAACGTTTCTTGTAATTATTGAAAGAAACTTCGTCTTGGCAGCATTGAATGTTACCATCCATTTTCGACCCCATTCCACTACAGATCGTATGTTTTCCTCTATGGTTTCCACCATTGCCTTGGATATGTTCATTCGTTTTCCCCTCGTGAATGCTATAGAACGTGGTGTCATCAGCAAATATACCTATCTTGGAGACAATTTTATCAGGGAGGTCATTAATGAATATCAGGAATAATGAAAGTCCAAGGATCGACCCCTAAGGCAAACCTGCACTTATATAATGTTGTTTTGACATGCGACCATCGAAGACAACCTGGATTCTCCTCTTATTTAAAAAGGGTTTAATTATGTTAAGTATTCATCTAATACAGGGTGACCCCCCCCAAAAAAAAAACAAAAGCTAAATGGAGGCCATCTAGAACATATGCTGTAGAACGGAGAAAAAAAGGCCAAAGACCCCAGTGTTTGATGTGATGTTTTGAATATAATAAACTATTTATGCTAAAGTTTCATTTCATTCGGATAAAACACTAAGAAACAGGGCCTAATAAGAGTTGGGGCCCGTTTTTTTTTGGGGGGGGGGTCACCCTGTAATACGATATGATCTGATTTTCTTGAGAAGACCGTCGTACCATACCCTGTCAAAAGCCCTAGATATATCTAGGGCTACTGCTCTACCCTCCCCTGCCTTATCCAGTGTGTGGTATATATGTTCAAAGATTAGTTCCATACTGAGATACCTACTGGAGCAGTAAAGTGATCCAATCATTTTTCCAACAATCTTGGCAACAGATTTGATGTATGTGTTCCATTTCGAATCAGGAGTGAAGGTCAGTCCCAGAAGCTTGTCACGACATGAAGCTTCCTTAAGACAAGAGCCATTCATTTCATTGGGGCATGATGGAGGTTTGAGCGATTATGATGAAAGGAGAGAAGTTTGGTGTTTGATGCATTAAAGTTAACCACTCACCTTTTTCCCCATTGCACCACAAGATCAGAACAGAGAAAATCAGAAAGATGTTGGTCATTGCTGGCCTTTGAAGTGTTGTCATAGATTGAGGTGTTGTCAGTATAAATGTTTACGAATGATCTAAGAATCTGATTTAGATCATTGATGAAGATCAGGAAGAGAATGGAACCTTGAGGGACGCCAGCATTAATACTATGAGTTCTGATATCTACTCTTATAAGCCTATGAGAGAGAAAGAATTTAATAATTGAGAGGACATTTCCAGCTATTCCATAGCTGGCGATCTTGTGCAGTAAACCTTTATCCAAAGCCTTCAATATATCATTACTCTAGAAATAAAGCCCCTGCCAAGAGATTCACTAATCCTGTGTGATATAATAGTTAGTACATCAGCTGTAGATCTTGCAGAACAGAAGCCATATTGCATGTCACTGAGCAGGTTATTTTTGCCGAGGTGGTTGATCACTTCTCTGTTTATCACAAATTCCATCAACTTATGACGTACAGGAGACTGATTGGTCTGTACTGAGAGAGAGATGACCGATCTCTGGAATTTTCAAATATAGGGCAAACTGATGAAGTGTTCCAGGGTGTTGGGAAGCATTTCTTAAGGGAACGTTTAAACAGTTTTGTAAGTATATGGGAGCTAGTTTCGATTGAAGGGTTTTCGGTTGAAGCACTATGACGGGAACGTTGTCAGGGCCAGTTGCTTTACTGAAATCAAGATTTTTGATAAGCTTGGCAGCATCACGTTCAAATATTTGCATGTCACATAGTGTGTTTTCAGTCACAGGAGGAAATATGGGGAAGGGTAGGCGGCCCTGATTACAAGGGTTTTTTTTTTTTTTTTTTTTTTACATGGTAGTCACCACTTATGAAGGCCCGGAAGCCACTCGGGGATAAGGGTTATTACATGTACAATAATCAATGGGATAATATCGTAGTAATTGTTAGTATTGGACATTTGATAAAGTGTCTTAAGGAATTTGTTTTTGTTGGACTTGAAGACATCCAAGTTGTTAAGTGGGAAACAGGCAAACGGAAGAGAGTTCCACAGGCGTGCACTTCTAAGAAAGAAGCTTTGTTCATGGAATCTACGTTTTGATTTTGGCACAGATAAGGAGTGGGGAAAGTTTTTGACAGTGGTTTCAGCTATATGGGTGTTTATCGTGAAAGATTGGTGAGGGGGGGTGAACCAGAAATTGGAGCTCAGACGAGCACTTGCCATGGAAATAACGTTAAAACAAAGACAGGCTCGCAACGTCTCTTCTGTGGAAGAGAGGTTGCAGGGAAGAGAAAAGGGCATCTCCCACTAAGCCACAAAGTCTATTTTGTACTTTGTCAAGGCAGGATAGGCTATTTTTAGCAGCTCCTGCCCATATGTGGCAGAAATACTCCATCCTTGGACGTACTTGGCTTTTATATAGATAGAGAATTGCATCAGTAGTGAGATATCTTTTGGAGCGGTAGAAGAATCCCACCATTTTCCCAGTGACCTTGGCAACAGACTAGATGTACGTGTTCCATTTCAGATCGGGGGTAAAGGTCAAACCCAGAAGCTTGTCAAAATATGGAGCCTCCCAAGACGAGAGCCATCCATTTCAATTGATGCCAGATGGAGATCAGTGTTGATGTAAAGATAGGAGCTTGGTTTTAGATGCATTAAAAGTAACCAGCCACCTCTTCCCCCACTGTACCATGCACTCAAGATCAGAGAAGAGAGAATCAGAGAGAACTTTGTCATTTACGGCCTTTGACAGGTAGACCCGTTTACGGGTAGAATTTGCTTCAAAGTTCTTGGCAAAGAGTTAAAAACTGGCACCGACAAATAGTTTCCCTGATATTAAAACTTTTTTTTTTTTTTTTTCAATATGTTACTTAATGGTTTTCATTGGTCGCCATTTTGTTTTACTTAAGTTGAAGAAAAAATTAACTTAACGCGCATGCACATTGTTTATATTATTGTCTGAAGTAAAAATAAATAAATAAAAAGTAATACGACCAATTGTAATGTTACATGTGTTGATACTTGGGACCCAACACGTTGTAGCAGAGTACATCGCAAGGCACAAAAGACAAGCAATAATTCCACTCATTTTTTTTTTCTTTGAAACAATATTTATTTCCAGGTACTTTCCCGAATAAAATTTAATTGTGATTTCTAACAGGCTCGTCATTCTGTGCACACATCCTTTTTATAGTCTTTTTCCTTATCGTGACGTCACTTGACTTTGACGTATAGATGTTTGAGGTCCAGGTTTTGGACCTGTTCATCGTTCCAAGGGAAAAATTTGCTAGACAACTTTGTGGTATGCGTGGCACAGAAACCCAGGAATTTGCACTTCCATTTAGGAGGATGGACAATATAAACTCGGCAGCAATCTCCAATGGGCGTCAAGTCTGCTTTTGAATGCGTTTACCGTTTGTGCTTGTACAACTGCATTTGGGAGGTCATTCCATGTGTTGACAACCCTCTGTGAGAAGGTTCCTTTGTGGACATCTAGCCTACAGTGGGGTTTGTTTTTTTTTTACGATTTTGAGGCTCTTCCCTATGGTTGCGCTGTTTTTGACGATCTGAAACGACGGCTTTCTTGTATCATAGATCCCTGGATGTACTTGTAGAGATCGATCATGTCACCACGATTTCTCCGATGCTCAAGAGTTGGCAGTATCAGGGTTCTCAATCTTTCAGAATATGGCTTGCCCTTCAGTGATGCCAGCAGCTTGGTTGCTCGGCGCTGTACGTCTTCCAGATCACTGCATAAGGTCTTATGGTGCAGCTGCCAGACAGAGTGGCAATACTCCAAGATAGGACACACAAGGCTCTTGTAGAGTTGCACAAAGACTGTATTCGAGAGGAATCAAAAGTGCGGCGAATGATCCCGACAACTTTATTTGCTTTTGCGATGGATTTAGCTACATGTTCCTTGGAACTCCGATTGTTGATGTAGACGCCTAGGTCTTTCTCATGATCATGCTCTTCCAGTGTTATCACTCTAAGCGAGTTGTCTTTCAATGTGTATTTAGCCTCTGATCTCCTGCTCCCTAGTTTCAGGACGCTGCATTTCTGTGGGTGAAAACTGAGCAACCAGTCCTGTGACCAGTTCTGCAAGTTATCTAGGCACACAGCTCGGCATTTTCATACAGTCTTCATATGTGCGCTCTGTTACACATTAAAGATCATAATGTATTTACATTCAATAAAAATAATATCTTAATATCAGGAAAACTATTTGTCGGTGCCAGTTTTAAATGTGATATTCGTTTTAAGCGGACCCGAAATTTCTGGTTGGAAATAAACTGCAAATTGACCGATTTTTCTTTTCTGACACAAAAGGTTTCAGGTGTAAAATGTTTTCTTTAATTTTTATGCAGGTGAGAACATGTCTTACAAATCAGCATTATGAACTGTTTCTCCGTGTTTTAAATAATCTGTGTTTATTTTAATAACTTAAACCGTCAGTGACTAAGAAGAACAGGTGACTCGAAGTCTGCAGCGAGCGGTGTAAGATAGAAAATTATTTAATTTTTCTAAAAAAATAAATCTATCCATACTCCTATAATTTTTTTTTTCTTTTTTGTATATTAATATTTAAAAACAAAAACATTTTTCTATTTATTTAAAAAGAAAATACAACTTTGTTATATATGGGTCATCGAATTGCATTCATCTGTAAAAAAAAAAAAAAAAAAAAAAATTACCTAATTTGCATATTCTTTTAAACATTCATTTCAATTAATTCTCTATTTATTTTTTATTTTTTTATTTTTTTTCGGTATTCATATGGGATGATCATCTTTTGTTAACTATTACGTGTAATTATATTCATACAAATATTCTATATTATTTAACTTAAATAATACATACGCAATCTGCATAAATTGAAATATCACGTTTAAGTGTATTATACGACCGAGCAACGCCGAGCGGCCAGCTAGTATTTCTTAAACTAAGATTGTCCAGGTCCAAAAAAAAAAAAGAATTAACAAGATCTTGGTCACCAATGCTCTTTGAAATGCTGGCAACAGTACTCCATCTTAGGACATGCCTGACTCTTATCAGGAAGAGGATTGCCTCGGGAGTTGGGTACTTTCTGGAACGATGAATGCAGTAGACCTAATAAAGACTGGTAATTAGTATTGCTTGATGACTAGTTAATCAGTTCAAGTAGCAACACTTTATTACAAACGAGTATGATCATTAAATGCTTGCATGCAACATTAAAAGCTGCAATTAACTCATTTAATGGATAGGCTAATTTGATTGTCCGAGTTTTTTGGGTTTTTTTTTACCCCGTCTCATATTGCTTGTTCTATTTTTTTTTTTTTTTTTTTTTTTTGTCAATTTATACTGTATGGCACAATCACGTTAGCACATCAGTTCTCACCAGATTACTGAAGTTAAGCAACGTTGAGCCTGGCCAGTACTCTATGGGTGACCATTTGGGAAGGCTAGACGCTGTATGTACCGTGCAATCTCATAGAAATTTCCACGTTGGTATCTAGGGGGTCACGTTTAACTCATGGGGGAGATAAGATGGAAAGTAACGGGAAACTACCGTCTTGTCTTCCCGAGATTACTATGGCTCTAGTGGCGTGGTCGCCAACACTGTTAAAACAGCCAGGCCGCTGTATGCATGCATACATGTAGCTTTTACTTTCATATATACTATTTTCACTCCAAACAAGGTATATTGCCACTTGGAATGTAAGGGACTATTATTTAAGATCGTGTTGGGGCTGTGGGGAGTTGAGAAGCGAGATGTTGGTTCACATTACATTCAGACTTCTGCAGGTTAGTTCAGTCAGAGAAATGGAGAGGGAATTCCAAAATCTAGCAGTTCAAGCAGTCATCGTAGCAGTTCAAGTACTCATAGTAGAAGGCAGTCCGATATCTAGTGAAGGGGTGGAATTTTGCTGCTTGTCAGGTTAGTCAGTAGTATGTACATCAAAGGGGCACAAGTTCTAGGAGTTCATCAGAGCACATACCATTAAAGTAATTGTAAATCCAAGCACAGGGATGCAACATTGCAGTGATGCCACAGAGGCTGGAGCATGGCCAATAGTGACCTATTAGATTTGAAACTCTTTTGGACGCTGTCTAAGAGGGAAAGACTAATGGTAGATGCACCCACCCAGATGTGACAACAGTACTCCATGCATGGGCGAATTGTGGCTTTGTAAAGATATAGGATGTTTTCTGGTGTGAGTAATTTTCTAGCATGGTAGAGGGAGCCCACCTTCTTTGCAGCAGCCCTTGCAATGTCCTCGATGTATTTGTTCCAATTCATACTGCTTAGGAATGTTAAACCGAGGATTTTGAAAGACGGGCTCTTAGGTAAGGTTTTATTTTTCATAGCAATTTGAATATTTAGCAGAAAAGGCAAGATTTATAACCTACAGATCTAAGCAATAGATAGAAACGGATGCTTTACTTTTTTATGGAAATCGCTCCAGATAAAGCATGATGCCACTTGATGTAAGAGCTAAAAAAATACTTAAAGGTAAAAAAAGTAGCCAAAATATATGTATTAGATGGTTAGATTCAGACCCAGTAAACAGAAATTCTTCCTCTTTTGTCAGAAACGTCGCTTATGGAATGTGACGGCTACAGGACAAAATAAAGAACTTTCTACTCTCCTAACGCTTGCTAACTTTTTATGAGACAATGGAAGTACATATGTCACTTTATATAATGTGTATGTAAGTATTTATAAAGGCTGAGAGCAATGTAGAAAAACCAGAATGGTGAAAGAGAGGATGAACAAAAATAATCAAAGACAATATTTGGAGTATTAATTTTGTTTTTTTTTCTCTTCTATGGATTAAACATAGATTTTTTTTCTTTTCTTTTGAGAAGGGGAGGGTTTCTCCAAAGATATACCAACATTGCTGTACCATCTCTCTATGCTGTCCAGATTTTAAAATTCCTGAAATTATCAGATTTAAGACCCATCTTAAAGACTCCAGGTACATATTCATTGTCTCATTTTCGTATCGTTTCTCTCCATGCAACGCATGTCCACAACCCTCACTGGCCAGATTTCACTACATACACATGCCTGATAGACTCTTCCAGTTCCCTTGATCAACTGTGGTAATGCTCTGCTGGTTAGTAATGACAGAACTTTCCGGAACCTACTCGATCAAATCCTAACTCTTATTTACTACACTAACACCTGCTCCTTCTTGTGCTCCTTAGTAACTGTGCTAAACTATATGCAGCAGAAATACAGGCCTCTCTTAAAGCCACCATTCGTCCATGTATGGAGTATTACTGCCGCGTCTGGATTAGTGCAGCCATCACTAGTCTCTTTCTCTTAAACAAGCCCACAAAAACAGTCTCAAATCTAATAGGCACCAACACTATCAACCAAGCTCCAACCCCTGCCTCATCACTGCGATGTTGCATCCATGCATCTGTTTTACATGTACTTTAATAGGATGTGCTCTGATGAACTCTGAGCACTTGTGCCCCTCATCGATGTACATGGCTCAACAAACTTACATAGCAACAGACTGTAGAGGTTCCTAGATGCCGGAAAGCCTTCTATTTTAATAGTTTCTTCCATCGAACTAATAGTTTGTAATTCCCTCCCTGTTTCTTGCTTCTCTGACTGTACTGATGTGCAGAAGTTTAAAGGTAATGTAAACAGATGTCTCGCTTATCTCTTTGCATAGTCCCAAATAGAATCCCCTTTCATCAGCGTGTCTTGCTTGGTGAACAAGAGTTAAGAAAAATAATAATGGTCAGTTTAACTTTTTCACTAAAATTGTCATTTGAAAATTTTTCTTTTGTTTTTTTTATTTTGTTTTTTTGTTTTCAGATGTGTCTAAATATATTGAACAGAAAAAAATGATAAACTCTTTAACTTTTTCACTAAAATTGTCATTTACAATTTTTTTTTTTTTTTTTTTTCCCAGATGTGTCTAAATACGTCAATTAGAAATCCCCCGTGTGCTCAACGCGTGAGATCACTGTGTTGTTGATTTGTGCTTGGAATCAACCATTTGGCTTATAGGACAGCGCCATGGAGAACGAATTGACGAAACGAGATCATGTTGGTGTGCAGGATTTTGTGCTGCTCGAAGACTATCAGAACGCGGATGCTTTCCGAGAAAATCTGAGAAAGAGGTTCAATGAAAACCTCATCTATGTAAGTATCAAATTTTTCTCTAAACACTAAAGTTTACTGACTTTATATTATGTATCTCGAGTTATAAAGTTAGGTGTATATATCATGGACTATCGGATTTTGGTTCTCACAACTTCATCTCTTTGACCTTGTGTGTTAGTAGATGACATTTCAGTCCAGCTAACGATCTACCAAGAAGTCCACAAATAGTGCAAGAGTGTGGATTGTTCGAGTATATGGCTAGGACGGTGGACCATACTTTCAAACTTTCCCTAGTTTGACGCAATGTGATAATATTTAATGCTGCATTTTTCATAATGCCATTAAAGCATGTAGAGCTCCGTTCATTACGATCAATCACAGTCTTTGAGGACAGCAGAGTTTATTTCAGCGGCTTATAGATTGCTTTTTAATTTGTCCTTGTACTTATGTAATGGTCGGCTTACTGTCCGGTGACCACTGTCATGTTGACTGTACATCAACATTTTTGGAATTCTTTCCTCTTGCATATGCAACATATGGCCAGTTTAGTGCAGCTGTGATTTCATGAAAAAGGATTCAATACCATAAAAATATATATATATATATATATTTATATTTTATGCGTGGTTTGTTTTTATATTAGTATTTTACATATCCAATATTTTTCGGGTTTTTTTTATTTGCCAATTTATAACTACAATAAATTGCAGTTTCACTTAATGCCTTAACTAGCAAATTCTAGCATTGCTACAAATATAATTTGCTGATTTCTTTATGTCCTCAAATGAGAAGAATAAGAATAGCATTCTTTGAAACTCCGCAGAGTAAGAACTTTGTAAATTGTTTTTTGGATTATTCAGTCGAACAATAAATTTTGATTGTAAAGTTCAACTTAGTTTTAATTTTCTTTCTCTTATATATATAATATATATATTTTCAATTTGTCTTTACATAAGCAGCAATGTGTTGCTACACAGTCATGAGCATGTTTCGGTCTTCTAGTATTTAGTAACCAAAGACCTCTTCAGCCAATAATACTAATATTCAAAAGTGGAATTCTTAATCTAAGTTCATTAAGAATTACGCTTTTGAATATAAGCGTTGTTGCCTGAAGACGTCTATAGTTACTAAATACTAGAAGACCGAAATATGCTCATGACTGTGTAGTAACACATTGCTGCTTATGTAAAGACAAATTGAAAGTGTTATTTGCTCTATCCAGGTATTGAACACTCTTGTATTAACCTCGTTATATTTGACTGGTTACCTTACCTTTGAAAAATAGCAACCTCAAATTATATATATATATAATCATAGACTCTCCTATCAATTTCAACATATGAGGTTCTTGCAACTTTGTCTATTTAACCCTGTGTGTGAGTCACAGATGGCATTTCAGTCCAGCTAATGATCTACAAAGAAGTCCACAAATAGTGCAAGAGTGTGAGTTGTTCGAGACAGCAGATGATACTTTAATTTTTTTCCTAGTTTGATGCAGTTGGACAATGTTTGATGCTGATTTTTTCAGAATGCCATTGAAACATGTAGATCTCCAAATCTGAAAAAGAGGTTCAATGAAAGTCTCATCTATATAAGTATCAAGTTTTTCGGGACTCTAAAACTTACTAACTTTATATTCTGTATCTCTACTATTATGCGAGTTTCTTTCTTATAGGTTCCGAAACAGCTGAGTCTGTCTTTTGCCAATTTCACACAAAGCCAATTTATATATCTGGCAGTGTTCTTAGATATGTTTTGTACAAAAATTAATCTGATAAGTATCGAAAATCAAAAACATTTGATCTTAAAAAAAAACTCACCTATTTACTATGCCTCCCCACGGGACAGAGTTAGACACCAGGGTCGTTTTTTAACCTTTTCTCCACGTTAAAAAACGACCCTGGTGTTTAACTCTGTCCCGTGGGGAGGCATAGTAAATAGGTACTTATAGATAAAAAAGAATAATTTTTACGGGGCAATATTTTATGTTACACCGGCCAAGGGAGATAATAAAATTTCAGCAAATCATTTCTTAAAAAAAAAATAAAACATTTATTATAATCTGGAGATACAGCTTAGTGGTAGAGCATTCGAGTACAGATCGAATGATCCTCTGTTCAAACCCGGGTGTACCTCATCATTTTATTTTATTTTTTCTCATCAATGAGTTCAATTTACGATAAAAGAAAAGATACCATTTAAAATCGCTGCAAATCATTTCTTCGTTTGCATATTTTAAAACTAAACATTAATCAGAAGTGACTTTTCCAGAGCATTCATCGTGAACCCCAAATATCAGGTGATGTGATATTATAAACAAACAAAGATGGAACTTGATGAACAACATTTTTATTTTTCCGAATTAATCCACCGGGCAAATTATTCCTTGTAACATATAATAATCAATAGAGAATTGATTCTATAATAATACATACACAATCTGCATAAATTAAAATATCATTTTTAAAGGGTATTTAGATATGCAGCAAGCTTTCTAATCACGAGGTTAAAGTTTAAAGAGTTGTCCTTTGCAGACTCTACCAAACTCCTCCACCAATTTTGGATCTAAACACTTGAAATTTTAGATGTAGGTTACCTGGACATGAGCCAAACATTTGTTATATATATATATATATATAGTAATTTATAAAATATATATGGCGATTAAGCTACACTGAATATTCTGCGTTTCATCCAACTATAGGATTCGTCAGGCTTATGCATATGTAATGGCCGGCTTATGCATAAGCCTGACGAATCCTATAGTTGGATGAAACGCAGAATATTCAGTGTAGCTTAGTCGCCATATATATTTTATAAATTACTAACTAGCTCTACCTACGTATTGAGCACTTTTGAAGTAAATACTTAAAGTTTACGCATAAATCTATACTTTCGTATATTAAATTTATGTGAATAAATGAAGTAGTTATATATATATTATGTATTGCTCATAACTTTATGTGCATATATATATATATATATATATATATATATGCACATAAAGTTATGAGCAATACATAAGGCCCGAGCAAAACCGGGCTGAACTGCTAGTATTCAGTAGATGATTGATTGATTCTATTATAATACATACTCAATCTGCATAAATTAAAATATCATGTTTAAGCATATTGTACTAACAGGCACCATCGGGCGTCCATCTAGTCTCTATTTATAAAGTTAGGTATGTGTGTGTGTATATATATATATATATATATATATACGAGCAAACAGTTAATAGAACATGTTAAAAAACACTTTGAAAAAGAGTTAAAAACATATTTAATCTGAAAAGGAAACACTTGATAAGTGGATAGTCCTTAATCCGCGGAGTTTCGAAGAAATACTTTCCTTCTCATCAGAGGGTAGGAATTAGCAAAATGCAGGATCGGATTTTGCATGCAAAAGTATTTGATGAAACAACGAGTAAGTCAAAGATCTTACTTGATAACGAAAAAGTGAAGCAGAGGGAATATGGTGAAGAAAAAGGTGATTACACGTGAATGGATAGTCTGGTGGAAGATAAATAATCCAGTGACGGTAAAATCCAAATGTAAAACTTCAAGAAACTTAATTGAATTTCCATTTGCACAAGTAAAATCCAAGGAAATCCCATAATTGGAAGATGGTCCAACATAATCCAAAGGCAGAAATCCATGGAATAAGTCACAAAAATGTGTACAAGGGAAAAAGGGGGAAAAATTCCAATAATATTAATAAAAGAAATATAAATATGCTTTTCACCCTACTGCCGAGAAATAAATATAAAAAAAAAATATACCAGGTTAGAGGTATTCAAGAGTGATAACTAATGAATTTAACAAGGTTATTAAGAGTGCTCAATAAAAGAAGAACAAGATGTTTTTATTAATATAAACAAATCCACATCATCGCAACACTGGACATGCTAATGTTTCGAACGATTAAATGGTCGATTAAAACCAGAAGTCCTCATGCGAATTAATAAATGGTTGCTTTCCACACAAGAAATCAGTTCTCAAATGAAGAAAAAAGAAATAGTTCAATTTACTTAAAATATTTTATAATATTTTAAATATTTGTTTTATACATACACACTTGTTTGATGCTTACGCACTCATCAGTATAGGAAAGTGATAATTAGTGTTGGTCGGGAGACTTCAATGCACCTAACCAACCTTGCCGTCAGCCACCAACAATTAACATTTAAATGAAAGTGAATTAAGATACTTAGGAAATCATGGAAGCGGGCTTTCATAATCAGCAACCATATGAGTATTCAACAACTGGAAGTTAGAATGATGTGTGTATGCTAGTTGACCGTTTTCACAATTCACTAAATAGTGCTCAACTTTAGTTTCTTAAAGGGGCTTTATAACTTTTTTTTTCTTTCTTTCAATAAATATTAATATTCTTATAAATAGTATTTCATGCTGATAAAACCATTCGCGCATTGAAGTGATAATTACTGCTGGTCTGGAGTTCTGAAGAAAATTTGTTAAAAAAAAAATTCTGAAGAATGTGACATTCTTCAGAACTTTTTTTGTTATGTACCTAAAAAAAACAAACAAGCAAAGTTTTCCAATTAATTTTATATATTAGGTACAATATAATAATCAATAGAAAATTGTCTCTATAATAATGAATACATAATCAGCATGAATTAAAATATCATATTTAAGTGTATCTTATGACTGGGCAACGCCAGGCGGCATGATAAGGTGGCTAGTATTTTATAAAATTTAGAAATAATTATTCTTTAGGGATCAATTGGGCCAGGTTATCGATTATATAAAATAGAGGTGATTGGGTACTTGTGCAGTTTAATGAAGACATTAAAAAATGAAAATATCGGAGAAAGGTTATATTGTACATATTCGTTATGGAATGAAATTCTCCAAAATAAAATTTCATCAAGTGGTTTTAATTTATTTATTTATTTTTTTTATTACATTTTCACCCCAAACAAGGCACATTGCCACTTTGGTGTAGGGGGCTACTATCAGGGGTAACAACTACTGGGGTACTATGTTGGGATTTGGCCAGCAAGATGTCAGTTCACGTTACACTTGAACTTCTGCATGTCAGTACAGTTGGGGAAGCAGGGACCTGGAATGAAATTCCAGAGTCTTTCAGTTCTGGGAAAGAAACTACTGGAGATGAAAGATCTTTTACATCTAGGGATCTCTACTGTGTGGGGGTGGGATTTTGCTGCCTGTCGGGTTTGTCGAGGGGGTCTACGTTGTGGGGGAACAAGTGTCTGCAGTTCTTCAGAGCATTCACCATTAAAATACTTGTAGAACAGGCAGAGGGCTACAACATTTCGTCGATGGGACAGAGGCTGAAGCTTAGATGCCAGTTCAGGGCCTATCAGATTGGCGACTCTTTTGAACCTTGTCTAGGAGCGAGAGACTAGTAGCAGATGCACCAGCCCAAATGTGACAGCAATACTCCATACATGTGCGAATGGTGGCCTTATAGAGGTACAGGATACTTTCGGGTGTTAGTAGTTTTCTAGCACGATAGAGAGAGCCTACCTTCTTTGCAGCGGTCCTGGCGATACTCTCAATGTAATTGTTCCAACTCATGTTTCTTGAGTGTTAGGCCAAGGAGTTTGAAAGATGTACTCTCAGATAAAGAGTCATTGGCCATTGCTATTGGTGGCAGAGATGGTTTCTTGTAATTATTGAAGGAAACGAGTTTAGTCTTGGCAGCATTGAATGTGACCATCCCTTTTTGTCCCCATTCCACTACAGATTGGAGTTCATCTTCTAGTGTTTTTGTAATTTCTTTAGATATGTGTTTATTTGTTTTCCTGTCATGCCTGTTATAGTGTGGTGTCATCAGTATATATACCCATCTCAGAGTCAATTTTGTCAGGGAGGTCATTAATAAATATTAGGAACAATAGAGGTTCATGGTTAGACCCCTGAGGCACTCCTGCATTTATAGATGTACGACCATCGAGGACAACCTGGATTTTTCTCTTATCTAAGAAGGATTTAATTATTTAAGTATTCTACCATTGATACTGTATGATCTAATTTTCCTAAGGAGACCCTCATGCCATACCCTGTCAAAAGCCTTAGATATATCTAGGGCTACAGCTCTGCCCTCCCCCGCTTTGTCCAGTGACTGGTATATACTTTGAGATTACAGTGAGGGTGTCTGCTGTGGAACGGGCTTGTCTAAATCCATATTGTTTGTCAGTCAGAAGTTTAGCATCTGTAAGGTGATGGACTAGAGCATGGTTAATTATGGTCTCAAATATTTTGGCGAAAAGTGGGAGGAGGCTAATGGGGCAATAATTTGATGAGTCATTTCTTTCACCAGAATTCTTGAATACTGGTACCACAGAAGCAGTTTTCCAACAGCCCGGAAAGCAAGACTTAAGGCATTTGTTGTAGTTTGGAGAGAACTAGAGCTACTTCGGCTGAGCACTTTTTTAATAGCACAGCTGAGATGAGATCAGGTTCACATGCTTTTGAAGTGTCAATGGTTTTTATGATAGCATTCATCTGAGCAGGGGTGATTTTTAGATCATCTAGCGTGGCGTCTGTCCGCAAAGGAAAGTCATTTAGGGGGTGGTTGGAAGGGTCCAGTGTGGAGTTTGAGGCAAACCGACTGGCAAGCATATTAGCCTTGTCTGTTGCTGATTTTTGGTTAGTCGTGATTTTTGGTTAGTGGGGGAATTGTTGATTGCCCATTATTTACTACACTGTTGTAGATTTTCCAGAAGTCACGAGTTCCTAATTTTTGTGCTTCGATGCGTTTTTTAGTGGTTTCAGTAAATTCTCTCTTAGCTGTCACTATTTCTTTCTTAACGTTACTTCTAGCTTCTATATACTTCTGTCTGTTTGAACTGCACTTATGTCGGTTAAATCTGCGGTATGCATGCTGCCTTTGAGCAATGGCAGTTGCGCAAGTCGAAGTAAACCATTGGGGAGAGTGGGACTTGCTATAAAATTTCCGCATGGGAACATGTGCTTCAGTTGCTGTTTTAAACCATTCAGCAGGAAGAGAAAAAATATTTCCCCATGGGCTTCACAGTCAGCCTTTTTATAATATCTCGTTGTTTTGAGCACTGGCTCTTCAGTTTGGGTCTAGAGTTTAGGGCAATTTCGACCATTCTCACTGCATGATCAGCATTCCCAAGTGGGCTGTCGGCATTTGTTATACAATCCTCGGGAACTGTGGTCAGAAACAGATCTAGAAGTGATGCATGTTGTTTTTGCTGGTCAGGGAAACGGGTTGGAAACGTAACAATTTGTGATAGGGAGTGAGATATAGAGAAGCTATGAGTTGTGCTGCCTGCTGCATCTGTGTAAGTAGAGAATCCAAGCCAGTTTTTGTGGTGGACATTAAAATCACCAAATACATGTATTTGTGCGCCAGTGTCGAGGGAGAGTGCTGTGTCTATGCTGTCAGAGACTTTGTTTATTATGGTGCACTCCTGGGTCGAGGGAGAGCGGTAGAGAAAATAAAAGTAGCTAATGTTATGTTGTATGTTTAGTCTAAAGCACATAAAGGCTTGATTGTCCGATTCTAGGTTTGTTTCTCTAGTCAAGGGGAGGGTGTTTCGAAAAAGTGAAAAAACAATTTATGATACCGAGCAAAAGGTTCGATTTTTAGGAAGAAAAGCTAGTAATAAAGATGGGGAGGGAGTGTCGGCGCTTTAACTGGAATTATCTCCCCGTGGCATGTTAAAAAAAAAACAAAAAAAAACGTTTTTCCGCTGTAAAAAAAAAACAAAAAAACTACTCGATTAAATAAAGTGAATTTTTTTTTTTTTTTTTTCAGAGATCTTCCGTCCAAAACGGATACGTACAATATAACTTGATATTTTCATTTTTTTAATGTCTTGATTAAACTGTACAAGTACCGGTGAATGACATCCAGATAAGAGAGAGGTTAGGATGAGGGATGTACTGAATGAAAGTGAAAGAAGGGTGGAGGATCGGGAGGAAGGGAAGAGGGAAAAGATGAAGAGACAGATTGAGAGAAGTAGAGATAGGGATTTTAATATAGAAATGTAACACGCAACTGTTTTTTTGCCCCGGGCAACGCCGGGTAGCTGTGCTAGTATTTTACACGGATGAAAGACCGCAATAATTAAGAGTAATAACAAACACCAACCGACAGCAACAAACCCGACACTAGCTATCAAATTCAGCATAAACACCAGGAAGAGGCTATGTAGGGCAAGTACTACGTGCACTTGAGTACGAAACGCGAAAAGCAGAAAAGAACAAATGTATTAAATAATTAAACGGAAATATTTGATAGTGTTGCAATGCTTTAGTAATATACTAGCAATGTTACCCGGTGTTACCCGGAGGCTAAAAGAAACAAAATAGAAGAGATTATAAAGATGTTACATCTTTATATTAAAACTTCCATCTCTTTACCTCCCCCCCTCTCTCTCTCTCTCCTTCCCCCCCCTCTCTCAATCAGTCTCTCTATTTGCCTCTCTTCATCCATGGTTTCTAACTCTGCCCGCGTGGGGAGGCAAGTAAATAGGAACAATCATAATAATGTTAGTCATTCATTCATCTATATATATATAAAAGCGAAAATGTATGTATGTATGTACGCTTTTCCTCGATGTCCACAAAAGGCTTCTTTCAGAGAAGCGCTCGCTCGCATCACAACTTCTTAAGACTTTTTATATCATCTATAAATTGTAATATCTCACACTTAACCACGGAGCTCGCCTGTCTATTTAATTTTATTGACTTTCAAACATTAATTATTCCACATTTCCCGCATCGGCATGCGTCACATTCGGTTTTTGGTATAAACAAAAAGCGAAACTCGACTCTAATCTACGGCCCAGAGCCAGAGACGAGACACTCCCCCTAATAAACGAACTTAGTTAAAAACAAACAAACCGATTTATGTATTTATTTATTTAAAAACTGTCCCGCACAAAATCGTAACTGCTGAATAGCTGTCGCCGTCACGTCAATCAAAAACTCGCACCTGTTTTGTTTCACACTTTACTATTTTCCAACTGCGCATCGTCAAGGCTTTGTTTTTTTTTCACGGGCACCTGTTTTTTTTTTTGTTTTTTTTTCACATTTTCGGGTTTTTTCACACACACTTACAAACACCCGGGCAATGCCGGGTACCCCTCGCTAGTCTATATATAAAAGCGAAAATGTATGTATGTACGCTTTTCCTCGATGTCCACAAAAGGCTTCTTTCAGAGAAGCGCTCGCTCGCTTCACAACTTAAAACTTTTTATATCATCTATAAATTGTAATATCTCACATTTAACCACGGAGCTCGCCTGTCTATTTAATTTTATTGACTTTCAAACGTTAATTATTCGACATTTCCCGTATCGGCACACGTTACATTCGGTTTTCGATATAAAAAAAAAGCGAAAGTCAACTCTAATCACTGGCCGAAAGCCAGTGGTCTCTAGAGAGCTAAGTAACGTTTGGTCAATGTCGACTTCGTCATATCAGACGGTAGCTTTCATTTCGAGACGAGACGCTCCCCCCCAATAAACAGGGAGCAGGTTTTTAAAAACAAACAAACCGATTTATTGACCTCATTAAAAACTGTCCTGCACAAAATGCTAACTGCTGAATAGCTATCGCCGTCACATTAATCAAAAACGCGCACCTGTCTTTTTTTTTCACTCTTTACTATTTTCCAACTGCGCGTTTTTTTTTTTTTACACATTTCAGGTTTTTTTCACACGCACCTACAAACACCCGGGCAACGCCGGGTACCCCTCGCTAGTCTCTATATATATATATATATATATATAAAAGCGAAAATGTGTGTATGTATGTGTGTTTGTGTGGCCGCTAAAAACTTTCTACAAATAGAACAAAAATTCACTAACTCGGTATCATATTGAAGCTCCGTCCTTCGCCCGAAAAATATCGAAAAATTGGCCAAAAACGTTAATTTTTTCATCCCGAAATCGACAATTTTCCACAGGGGGGGGGGGGGTCAACAAAAACCGTCCTCTCATGACGACGACCGGTTCTATGCATGCGTCAGATGACGTCATGACCTGATTTAGTTTAAATAGTTGAAGAACTGACTAAAATTCATGTATGTTGTGTTAGCTCAGTTGGTTAGAGCGTTGGTTCATTATCTAAATGTTTTGGGTTCGAATCGTGGTGTGAGATGTCTTTTTTTTTCGATTTTTTAAATTTTAATATTGAACCAGTGTTATTTAAGCCATTTTTCACGTAACGTTCGTTTTTCTGTTTTTTTTATTTTTAATTCGCTTATTCTTAGGTTTTCATTAACACCCCCCACCAACCACACACACCTAAAAACACCCAGGTACCCACCGATTTTTTTAATTTTAATATCGAAACCGGTTTATTTAAGCCATTTTTCATGTTTTTTTTTTTTTTTTTAACGTTCGTTTTTCTGTTTTCTTTTTTGTTTTTTCAATTTTTACATTTAACATCGTTCGTTTGCCTTACGTTAGTTTTTTTGGGTTTTTTTTTTTTTGCGATGTTTTGATTACCCCCCCCCCCCTGGATACCCCCTCTTCGTTTTTGTTTTCTTTTTTTACTTTACTTATTCTTAGGTTTTCATTAACAACCATACACACCTACAAACACTCAGGCAACGCCGGGTACCACCCCACTAGTCTCTTTATAAAACTCTGGACCGTCTGGACGTCTTTGCTTGCTTGTTTGCTTATATATATATATATATATATATATATATATATACTAGCCTGTGTGCCTGGCGTTGCCCAGGTGTTTGGAGGTGTGTGTTGAGAAAAAAAAAAAGTGATAGTAGGCAGGCAGGCTCAAACCTGTACTGCAAAGGAGGAAAAGAACGTGAAAAAAAGTGACGTCTTTGCTGTTGTGCCCATCACCAAACCAGAAGTGATGAAGGTTTCGATTAAGGCTAGTCAATCGAAAAGAGGGGATAACTTCCGAAAATATCAGCGAAAAAAGCGACCCCCTTCTTGTAGAAAAGTGCCCAGTGGAGAGTGAAAATAATTAATGTTTTTAGCCAATTTTTCAATATTTGTCGTCTGAAAGGTCAAGCTTAAAAATGATACTGATCTCGTGAAAATCCGTCACTTCTGTTGAAAGTTTTAGGCAGACATACAAACATACATACATTTAAACAGACAAGTAAGATTTATATTATAGACTAGCCTGGGTGCCTGGCGTTGCCTGGGGATTTGTAGATGCGTGTTGAGCAAAAAAAAAGTTGTAGTAGGCAAGCAGGCTCGAATCCGTGATGCGAACGCGGAAAAGAAAGTGGAGGTGTGTGTAAGGGTGTTGGTTGAGCGAAAGAATAAAATAGAAGTCATAAGCTCGAACCCGTAACGCGCCAGAGGAAAAAGAGGTGAAAAAAAGAAAACAACAAACGATCTTATCGATGTGCCTACCGTGGTTGTGACATCACAGGTGGCCGAAATAAGACCTTTTAAGCGACATCGAGGGTTGAATGACTTGCAAAAAATGTCAGCGAAAAAAACCAGCCTCCCTGTAGAAAAATGCCCACTTTAGGGTGAAGGAATTAATGTTTTTAGCCAATTTTTCGATTTCAACAGGTCGTCTGTAGTTTGTGAATCTGGGACCAAAAATTAAATCTCTCTCACATGCTCTCAGAAGGTCAACCCCTGTCACCTAGGGAGCCCGAACATCTGAGCAGGTGTTTCCTTAGGCCAGACGAATGCCCGATTCCATTCAACATGTCCATTCTGACATTTCCTGTGATTGTTTTAAACAATAAAAATATCTGTCTGTTTTTACCAAACTCGTCCCTTTTTATAGGTCACCTACTGCTGTCCGGGATTCAATCAACGTTTAACGGATAACCTCGGCATATTTACCCGGCCTTACTCAGGGTTTTAGGGGATTTTAACCTCCCCAATGGGGAGCAGTATCGCTCATCAAGACGGTCATGTCATATTATAAAAATAATTTATTCAAAGGAAATCTACATTCAATGAGGAACGTCATTTGCATATTACGTTAAAGAAAATTTATTTAAAAAAAAAAGCAGATCGATTTTACTGATTATTTGTTGTAATAGAATCGTTTCTAATTTTAATTGTATTTTTTAATTTTGATTGTTCTCTTTAGAAATATTATTTAAAGTTGATTTATTAAATTTATTTTTACTTATTAATAGCTGACAAGTTTCGTTTAAAACCGGAAGTAAGCTTATTTATTTAAGCTATGAGAGTTACTTCGCATTTGATTTTCATAAATCAAGATGGATGTGTTTTATTCTTCCCTAAATCCAACGTGGTTACTAGGTCTGTGACAACAGCATATTCTTTTCATTGTTTTGACTCTTGAGTATATATCCGTTAAATATCTTTAGTTTTTATATAGACTGATGTGGTTGTCGGTTGATTGATCGTGTCTTATTGTGTTGGATATATACTTGAGACAAAACAATGACAAGAATATGGTGTTGTCACATCCTAGTAATCACTTTCCGTAACAAGTTAGGATATTAAGTGTATCTTATATAGTGTGTGACTAATTTCTCCGCCCGACAATATGTTTCCAGATGCCGGGTATATGCGGCTAGTAATAGATTACGTTGAAAATAACTGAAAAACTGACCCCCTCAACTCAAAGAATGAATAATTATTTTCTAATTTTAGATATTATTCATCCGGTGCAACGCCGATCAAGAATATACCAACTTTATGGGTGTTTTTGTAGTTTTCAAGTTTTATCTGAATATATAAACAGACCTACACACAACCAACTGCCGTTCATAGCAAAGAGACCCGATGTCACCTGGGATTGAATAGTCAAGGACTCACCGTGGTGCACAGGGAGGAAGCTTCACATGCCTCCCCATAGTGACTTAGTCCATAATACATTGTAGTCTACATTGCACTGACAAGAACTTTGTTTTTATAAAATTTCTATATAATGGCTTGCATTAAAGTTTCAAATGCAAAGGTCAAGTATCATGGTTTAATTGTGCTTTAAGCAGACATTAATTCTGAACGTACCTCTGTCTTGTTAAAGAACCTACTGTTGATTTTATATGCTGAGTCTTGCTTGTGCAATGATAAAAATTATAAAACGCACTTGTGATGTTAGGTTATAAATCGGTGAAAATCGAACTGTTTTTTTTTTCTTTTTCTTTAATCGGATTTTTTTCAATTATCGATTTTTGATACTTATTGGAGACACTCCAATACAATACCTACCTAGGAACACTCCCAGACGCATAAAGTACATTTTATGTGAAATATTTTTTTAAACATTGGCCCAACTTTTTCAGAGTGCATTGGAAACAAATTCTCACACATAACAAAGTGTCTTTTATATGAAAGTAGAGACAATATCGTCACACCGTGTTGCTCGGGAATTAATGTGAATTCTTTGTTTTCCTTATATTCTGCACTGAATCTATTTTACCATTTTTATCTTTTCATTTTTCAAATAAAGTAAAACTTCACCTTTAATACTAATAAATATCTAGTTTGCCTGCGGAAACCATAGTCAACATACAAGGTTTGCCTTAAATAATTATATATTTTCTTCAAATGAAATAATATAATACCTTATAGACAGACCGTATATATATACGGTCTGTCTATAAGGTATATATATATATATATATATATATATATTATGTGTCATGGAAGTTTTTTAAACTTTAAAACTATATAAAAAAAACATTTAATTTTTATTTTTTTTTTTTTATCGTTCATATTTAGTCAGTAAGTCATTTAATCACCTGCAATCGATGCATCAACTTGCTTTCTTGAGTTCACAATAGTCCAAATGTTATTTCAGGGATCATCAGTTGTTTACCATGAAACTGTTTCAGGGATTTAAAAACCAAACAGTATATTAAATCATGGCTCCCCAGCAGTGTTGATCAAACACCGCCTCCCTTAATCACAAGAAAAAAAATGTTCCAAATATTTGATCTAGTTTCCTGCTTCAGATTAATTTGGCTTACCTAATCGTGCTATAAAAAAAAAATGTCTGCCTTACCTATGACACTCGTCCAAATTCCTACCAGTCTGTTGTATTTATAAGATTACGGCTGAATCCATTTTACTACTTATCACTCCTACTATTGTTAGAACTTTGTTTATATATTTACATTCTTATTTGCTTAAGATATAAATTATATACAGTAGAACCCCGGGATACGGTGGCCCTAGGACACATTTTTTTTCAGTTGCAATGTGGAATAGAATGTTTTTCCGGCACCTAGTTACGATATTTTCCCCGCCTTACGGTGTTATTTATAATGTTATTTGATTATATACATGTGTATTATATACTGTACTGTTTTTTGTTGCTAATTTTTAATATGTGCTGTATAAAAATTTTAATATGTACTGTATAAAATTTATAATAAGTACTGTATAAAATTTATAATAAGTACTGTATAAAATTTATAATAAGTACTGTATAAAATTTATAATAAGTACTGTATAAAATTTATAATAAGTACTGTATAAAATTTATAATAAGTACTGTATAAAATTTATAATAAGTACTGTATAAAATTTATAATAAGTACTGTATAAAATTTATAATAAGTACTGTATAAAATTTATAAGTACTGTATAAAATTTATAAGTACTGTATAAAATTTATAAGTACTGTATAAAATTTATAAGTACTGTATAAAATTTATAAGTACTGTATAAAATTTATATGCACTGTATAAAATTTATAATATGCACTGTATAAAATTTATAATATGCACTGTATAAAATTTATAATATGCACTGTATAAAATTTATAATATGCACTGTATAAAATTTATAATATGCACTGTATAAAATTTATAATATGCACTGTATAAAATTTATAATATGCACTGTATAAAATTTTTAATATGCACTGTATAAAATTTTTAATATGCACTGTATAAAATTTTTAATATGCACTGTATAAAATTTTTAATATGCACTGTATAAAATTTTTAATATGCACTGTATAAAATTTTTAATATGCACTGTATAAAATTTTTAATATGCACTGTATAAAATTTTTAATATGCACTGTTTAAAATTTATAAGTACTGTATAAAATTTTGCCGAATGGTAATTTCACCTTACAATCCCAACTCCGGAATAGATTAATACCATATCCCAGGGTTCTACAAATTATATATTTTTGAACCAAATGCCTTCAGTGGCAAATAAACATTCCAAAGCCAGGAGAAAGATGTATTTAATTTACTCATAATTTTTTATGAAGTATGTCTTACACGTTGAATGGCAGAAGCCTACCAAACAACTCATCAGAGACAAATGTACATTACTAAAAAAATCTTGCAAAATTTTTTTTTTTTTTTTTTTGTTCCAATTATGGGAAAACTGAGTTCAGTGATTTAAACTGCATAATCTATCATTTAATTTTAGAACACAGCTGTAGGCATAAGGGGTTCAAATGTGGGCTGTATTTAATTTCATATGAAATAGATAAAATGGATCCTTATAAAAATCTAAGTAATATGAATGCTCATTTCAGAAATGTAAAAAATTTTCCTCTACAAAACAAGCAAACCAAACATCATGAGTAAATATTTGAATATACAAAAAATTTGAAACATAAAACCTTTTTCAAGATGATTGGATTCGGCATTAAATAACCTGAAATATGGTGTAAAACAACTGAACTTCATGAATAAATATTTGGAGATATAAAGAACTTGAAGCATAAAAATTTTTACTAAAAGAACTCGAACTGAAAAGGGTTGATATGCCGTAAAATAAACAAACTTAGTTGCAGTCTTTACAGACAAACCGTCTAGTTTTAGCGTTGTTATTCAGATTGGCACTTATAGCGGCAATTAAAAGTAAAGTAAATACAGAAATGTATGATTTACGTACTCCTTACAGAATGAAGATGTCATATTCCAAAAATGACGTAAATCAAGTATTTTTTTTTTTAAACTAAGAAAATAAAAATTTATGATTTTTAGCGATTTTTTTTTTTTTTTTTTTTTTTTTTTTTTAATACTAAACTGTATTGAACATAAGCCGATTTTTGACTTTGACACCTCGATTTGAGTTGTGCCCCCTTATTTATTTCATCATGGCCAACGAAAATGCTACGACCTGTTTAGTCGTAAAAGTTGATTGTCTTGAATAAGAAAAAAACAAAAAACTAAAAAAAAAAAAAAAACTATTTGATCAAATTACGTAATTTTTTGGAATTTGACATCTTTGTTCTGTAACAAGTACGTACAGCATGCAGACTTTTCCGTATTTTCTTTACTTTTAATTGGTGCCATGAGTGCCAGTTTGAATAAGCACCAAATCATCTTTTGGTCTTGCAGTAAAATTAATTAAATAAAATGGAGACAGAAGGATTCTTATATCAACAACGGATATTTGGAATAGATCACCATAAACTCGAATTCGACTGAAAATATTGTCTTGTGATATCTAATTAGAGAAAGGCTAATTTCAGGAATGTTTACAAAATGTCTATATAAAAAGGAAATTTGATGCCTATTTGTCTAATAGGCCGCATATGTTTTTGTTCTATTAAAATAAGTGATCATATCAAATGGCATTTGTAGTTAATGAGGCCTGCAGTTGAATCCTTTGCTGATGGCATGAGAGAGACGAGCAGATGAGGCATTGGGTAGCTTTGGCTGGTAAATATAAACGAAAGGAAAAATATTAATACTTCATTTTCTGTCGTTATTTTTATATGCAAAAGGGAGTCTCCAACTTAAAAAGATACAGCATAATCACATTGATGCACCGGTTCTCGACAGATTACCCAAGTTACAGATTACAATGAGAAGCCTGGCTAGTATTAGATGGGTGATCATTTGGGAATACTAGGCGCTGTATACAGAACAGCACTACTGTCAAAAGGCAAAAATAAAGTGCGCCCCCCCCCTTGCTGCTAGTCCATGAGAGATCCTTGGGCAAGGTAGAGAACACACTTTAGCCTCCCAATCAAGGTAACGTGAGCTCTTGGAAAGCAAATGACTGATGTAATATGGAACCAATTCTTGTTCGTGGTTTTGTATCTCATTGTGCTGAGCAGAAAATTCCTTTGGCTACAATGGGCAGGACAATCGCCTAGTATGGACACTGCTCTGACAGAAAGAAACTGCAACATACTGTGTGTACAATGGCAAAGATAGCTATGGCAATGCATCAGAGACTTTCAAGAAACAGCATGAATGGGGTTCTGAATGATGAGCAACAATGAATTCATGAATGCCTTCAGGGAGAGATAGATCGGGAGTCATAGCTGTCAATGCCTGTACCAGGCAGGACATGGCAGTGCCAGTGAATATGATTGCGTGGTCAGCCCACCAACAATTGACGAAGTCAAAGAAGCTGTGAGAAAACTTAAGAATAATCTGCTTTCACTGGACTGGTCACGCCCTCCGCTTCCAATGAGGCAATCTCATCATAGAAACCATTGATCTGGTTCCTAAATGTGGCTCAGAATGGTCAAGCAAGATACCAAACTGATTACCAGTGTGACAATCTACTGTGTTTGCCGTTGGAACCGTGACTAGCTGTTGATAATGTCAGAGTTGCTGATGTATCGCCGAGTTTGGTCAGCTTTCTGAAAGATGTGAATTCATTAGGAGAAACTGGCTTAACCGATCGGGAGTGAATGCAGCCTCAATACAAGACAATGTGAATAATTTTCTAGTACAGTATAGGGAACTCACCTTCTTTGCAGCAACCTTGGCAATGTCTTCAATGTATTTGCTCAAGTTCATGTTGCTTGTGAATATTAAGCTGAGGATATGCTAGGAGTTCATTAGAGCATATTTCGTTAAAGTACTTCAGTTTTTCAGGAAGATCCGGTCTTGGTCAGCGTTCGTGCAAGATGCGATGAATTCATTGGAAGGAGCCGGCATTAACCATTCCAGTGCGAATGCGACTTCAAGACAAAGACTAGGCAAGACACGACTTGAATGAATGAACCGAATAAGTCCCATACTGTCTACCAAGCTCCAACCTCTGTCCCATCGCCACTTTCTTGCATTTCTTTGCTTGTTTTATAAGGACTTCCACAAAACGTGCTCAGACGAACTTGCTGCACTTATACCCCCTCAACATAAACATCCCTTCACAAATCTGACAAGCAGCAAAATTCCACCTCTTTCCCTGTAGAGGTTCTCCAGATTTTCTACTTCTTTTCTCAAACCGCTTGTCTTTGGAATTCCCTCTCTGTTTCCTTGGCAATACCAATATACACAAATTTAAATGTAATGTGAACAAGCCTCTTTCTGCACAACTCTATACTTAATATGCACCTATAAATCTTATCCCTAATTTACAGCAACCCTTATGTCTCTGTGGCAATGTGCCTTGTTTTGGTTGAGCTGGACTAAAAACAAAAGTCTACCACATAGATCAGGAGAAATTATTTTTACGCGCGTCTCTGTTGCATTAAAGAATCTGTATTTTTGTTCACGCAATTCAAAGGAAAATAAATCAAGTTGATACGTATAGCCTTTCATAAAACGTAGGCATTTGTCGAGCAATTGATGTTCATAAATTGTTTTTGCATGTAGAGAATTCATGCGACTGAGACATTTTGCAGCTACTGTGCACTTGTGTACCTGTTTTTTTGGGGGGGGGGGGTTGTTTTTTTTTTGTTTTCATCCTCGTTTGTCTTCAATCGAGCAATTTCAGAACCATTTTATTTTGCAATGGATTAGGGCAAAGCTCATCACTTTTTTTTTATTGTTATTGTTTTTTTTTTTTCAGTGGGTCGGAAAATTGCAGGCCAAGCGGTCATTCTGTTTAACATTATTTAACATTCCATGCACAGAAACAAACGACAGGCGACATATTTGATCTTCTAATTAGCTTACTTATTTATGGGTTTGGAGTGCATGTTTTTTTTGTTTTTTTTTGTAATATTTATGTAATATTTATTTAATATTTATTTAATATTTATATATGTAATACTAGCAGATGTACCCGGTGTTGCCGGGTATTAAATGTCAAATTCCTTAAAAAACTAAAACTAAGTAAAAAAAAAAAAAAAAAAAAAAAAAAACTAAAGAAATGGAGACATGTGCATGAGAGTATCACGTACTTTCAACAAAGTTCATTTCTTATAAATTAAAAAAAAATACTCGAACTGAAATCGAAATAAAAACCTAAAACAGTGACTCAAGTACTATAATTATTAGACCAGCTTGACACGATCTTTACAAAGTGTTTTCAAACCTGTCGTCAAAATCGCTGAAATCGTTCACTTTTCAATTAAAAAAAATTTTTTTTTTTTTTTTTTTTGCCTTCTCTAGTTGGGGACAAATCGTGTTACACTGGGAGGAAGCTTCACCCCCCCCCCCCCCCGAAGTGACTTCGTCCACAATACATTGAGGATCAACAAATACATTATCCTTCCATATTTTATTGGCATCAAAATCTGCGAAATTGCTCATTTTTCAACTAAATCAATTGATTGCCTGCTCTAGTTGGGGACTCACTGGTGCACAGAGAGGAAGTTTCACATGCCTCACCGCAGTGACTTAGTCCAGAATATATTGTAGTCTACATTGCACTGTAGAGAAGGCTGTTGATTTTATAAAATTAATGGCTTGAATTTAAGTTTAAAATGCAAAAGTCAAGTACCATGGTTCAGTTGTGCTTTGAACAGAAACTTGTGATGTTAGGCTGTGTAAGGTGTTAACTTTGGTCAAGATCGTCTGTTCCTTCTTTCATCTGATTATTTTGATCATCATTATTTATTGAAGACATTCCAATGCAAAACCTATCTAAGAACACTGCCAAGCACATTAAGTACCTTCATTTGAAATTTCATAAAAATCGACAGTCATTTTTCCTTTTCTATAATGGTAGACATAGAGATATATATAGGGTGTCAGGATACGTTGAAAAGAAATAGTGCTTGATCAATTTCTTTTTCTATTTCGTGAGGTGTTGATTTGTTTGGATTTTAAAAAAACCTTTAAAAGGCAAATACGTTGCAATGAAACCATTGTATATCTCTGAAATATGTAACATATTGTTTATAATATGAGTCCCTTTAAGCTTAAGCGTTAAATTTGGAACATTTTTCAGAATAAAAATTATGCCATTTTGTTCAAAATTGGGATAAGGATTCTATACATGGGATTAGTATCTTCATTTTGGGTACTTTGTGACCTATAGCTGACATATTGAATGTCCTTGTGGCAGCAGTTGAAATTTGATGCCTGCAGAAATTAAATAATGCTTTTGTTTTCTATTTTTCAGACATACATTGGTCCAGTGCTGGTTTCCGTTAACCCGTACAGAGTTCTTGACATTTACAACAATGAAATTATTGAAAGTTATCGAAACGTTAACTTCTACGAACTTCCTCCTCATATGTAAGTCTGACAACTTTTATTATTTTTATTTTTAAAAAAAAAAAAGAAAAAAAAAATTTTGTTACGTTTCTGCATTTTTCAAATGAAAAACTTGAAACACAAATTTTTTTTTCCAAAATTACTGGATTCGGCATTAAATAACTGTCACAAACCATACCTAACTGTGAAAACAGCCCAAGTACTAACTCTAAATATATCTACCTTTTATGCTCATCTTTTTGTTCCCCCAATCCCCAACTAACAATCCCATTCAGCTTCTTTTATCTGCCCCAGTGAACAACAATAATCGAATTCAGCCTCACCAACCATATTTTCTTTACCTTTATTTTTCAAAATAAATTTATTTCCTTTTTTTTTTTTTTTTTAATTCATTTACTCTTTCTCCCCAACTTCCCAACACTTAAAGGGAAAATAGTATCAAATCTTTTTTGGGGAAACTAAATTTTCCATATTTCCTTGTCTTTGTGGGACGACAAGTAAATATCTTCAATCTGATTTCCAAATCTTTTAATCATTTTTGCAGCTTTGCAATTGCCGATGCTGCCTATCGGTCGATGCGGGGAGAGAACCGCGATCAATGTGTGCTGATTTCCGGTGAATCTGGCGCCGGCAAGACAGAAGCATCCAAGAAACTGCTCCACTACATTGCTGCCAGCAGCACCCACTCGACTGAGGTTGAGAGGGTCAAGGATCGTCTGCTAAAATCAAATCCAGTTTTGGAGGTGAGAATTTTCTTTTTAAATGTAATTTATTTGTCCATCTCTCTGACAGAAATTGCTTTATCCTTTTCAGATTGATTCTCTCTCTTTTCACATATATTACTGATGGGACGATTCCAATATTTTTCCCGATTTTATAAATCTCTTAATATTTACCTTTTTTGTATATAGGCCTTTGGAAATGCTAAAACGAATCGGAATGACAATTCCAGTCGGTTCGGAAAATTTATGGATATTCAGTTTGACTATAAGGTAAATTCTTTTTTCTTTTTTCTTTTTTTTTTTTTGTCACTATTTTAATTTTTTTTTTTTTTTCTTTTTTTTTATAAATAAAATAACCCTCACGTATTGATTGCTTCTTTCATTCCTTCGAATCCAACCACACAAAAAACATCTTTATAGATCTTTAACATTCTCCATTTCAAAGCACTCCAAAATATCTGGCCTATTTAGTCAGAAAAATTGTAATGGGAACGAGAAAATCTCCATTTCATACGGTCATCAATAGACCAAATATTAATGGGTTGATTTCCTAAATTTTAGTGAATTTTTAAATGAAGAACAAAATCAAACTGTCGATTAACCATTCATTTCACTCGTACATAGTTATGTTTTTATGTTTGAATCTATACTTTTGTATGCGTGGAACTCCCTTAGCTGTATGAATTTGTTCTAGCCCTGTTAAACGGTTATAAAGAAAACAGAACGCCGGAATAAGGTAACATGTATTACAAAAACCTACAAAAATGTAGGTTGTTTGCTTAACTGACTAACGACCTAGGGTGGTCTACCGGATATCGACTTCCACCTTATGGCTTGGTCTTCCGGTATCTCTTGAGTGTGGGATAGTTTGTGAATATGTAACACAAGTTAGTTCTGCCACAACAGAATTTTATTTAACATTAGCAAGCTACCAGGAATTGCCCAGTCTAAAAATATGCTTAAATATGATATTGTACTTTATGTAGATTTCATATTCATTATTATTGGTTCCCGACCAAAGGAGGGTGGACCTGTAAATTCACCCTTGTCTGTACATCCGTTCGTCTGTCCACACTTTTCTCAATAACTACGCCTTGGAAGTTTTTGAAATTTTGCACAAACATTAAACATGATGTGAGTAAAAAAAAAATAACAGAACGGATTTTCCAGGAAAACTCTGGTTGCCCCCCTAGGAGTTCTTTTCGGGTTAAAATGCTAAAATTGACACTTTTGTGCTTATTAAAAAAAAAAAAATCGATGCCTTGGATTTTTATTAAACTTTCTGAAATGTTGTAACTGATTTCTATATAATTTTGTTTGTCTATACTTCGGGATAACTCTTGGGTGTGCACCAGGGGCTCTTTTAGGGCTAATAAAAACGCTCCATTTTTGTGACTATTTTACCATATTTGTCAAAAATTTTCTGTGTATGTCTATTTAGCAGAAGACCTTGGGGACTTTTGGAACTAACTAGGGGGAGGGGTAAATGATGGACTTGGTCATTTCTTTTTTTTTTTTTTTTTTGCATGATGCAGAACTCAAATTTACATATGTTAAAGCCTAAAACTGCACGGTTTGTTCATTTTCGCCAGGATTTGATGTCCCTTGGGGACTTTAGGGGCTAAATGGGGGGAGAGGCAATGCTAAACCTAGTCATTTTTTGGGTTTGCATTACTGTACACAGATTCGAAAAAGTTGTCAAAAAACAAATATATAACAAATAAATGTTATCAAAGGCAAGATAAGTTACTTTTCTACCAAACTGGATATATTTTTTTTGTTTTTATTCAATGTAACATGTTTATTCAGATCGAAAAACATGCAGTGTTTACCGATGTATTGGAAAATTCAAAATGGCGCCCGACACTCTCTTTAACATGGTAAGTTTGGGAAAAGGTGTTATAAATAATAAGCTAGACAAAATACTATTAAAAAAACACCGAATATATGTCAACTTATGTCACGGTAACATATAATGAGCGAATTTCTAACAGTATTTTTTCTAGTTTATCATTTATAACATCCTTTCCTGAACTTACCGTGTTAAAGAGAGTGTCGGGCGCCATTTTGAATTTTCCAATACATCGGTAAACACTGTATGCTTTTCGAGCTGAATAAACATGTTACATTGAATAAAAACACGAAAAATATATCCAGTTAGGTAGAAAAGTAACTTATCTTTCCTTTGATAACATTTATTTGTTATATATTTGTTTTTTGACAACTTTTTCGAATCTATGTGTACAGTAATACAAACCCCATTTTTTTTATGCCTCGTTCATTACGGGGGACCATGTCTGCTTTGCTTGTTTTTATTTTATTTTTTCCTTAAGCCATGATCTGTTAGAAATAGACAGATGCTACTAAGCTAATTAGAGAATGCATAAAACTTAGGAAAATCATGATAGTTAGCCAATACAGAACTCCGAAAATGTGACAATTCATACAATTCTGAGGCAGCACATTCAGGACTGCAGAAAACAGTGCGAAAGGAGATCTCCAGTACATCTCTCAGCAAACACCAGTATGATTATGCAGAGGGTCTAATGTGAATGTATATCGTCAGAGGTCTGGTCTGTTCAGTCGCAGCACTGGGCAGTATTTAGGCATGCAATCATGAAATGATCTCTAGACGACAGAAGCAAATGTTACATTCAAGCAGATCATATTTTTCAAAGGGAAATCTTTATTGATTATTATATTGTACCGAATATATTATGGCCCTCCCACAGCATGATCTCAGTCATAAAATATGCTTAAATATGGTATTTTAATTCTTGCAGATTTCATATTTATATTATAGAGCCAACGCTCTATTTTTATTAATTTGTACTGAATATATAATTGAAAAACAGTCACAGATAAATTAAAAAAAAAAAAAAATTTAATCTAAGGGAAATAACTCATCAAACTGACTGAAGAGTTATTTCCCTTGTTTCTTCACTTGCCGTTCATGATGATTACAAAAATATAAATTATGAATTAGCCGGTAGTTACAATTTAGGTTATTCGGAGAGTGGCTTTTGCAATTGTTGCCATTGTGCTGGGGGAGGTGGGTGACTGTTGTATTAATAGATTCGTTCAGTTTTTCGTGCGAGAATTTAGGACGGTGAATTATCGCGGAATTGTTGATTATCGTGAAGAAAGAGAGAGCCTGTTTCCTCCGTTTGACTATAGGTGGCGTTACTGTCTGTCCCCCCAGTTACGGAAGCACAAAATGTATATAATGCCACCCTTGAAATAAAAATAAATGTTTTTGTTATATTTTAATTTTAAACATGGTTTGTTTTTTTGGGGGGTGGGGGGTGCAAACATATTTAAGTTTTGTTTTTTGTTTTTTTTCAAACATATTTACGTTTTTTTGTTGTTTGTTTTTGCAAGCATATTTAAGTTTTATTTTTCCAAACATTTACGTGTTGTTGCTTGTTTATTTTAAAACATTTACGGTTTTTTTTTTTGCAAGCATAAACTAAATATTTTTGAAATATCTTTCTTTTTGAAAAGTTTGCTTATGCACTTATTGGTACCGCGCTATTTTTTAATAGTAGTTTCAAGTAAGATTCAGGTTTTACAATATCCTTTTTCAAATATATATATATATATATATAAATACTTGCGGAAAAGGTAAAATAAGTGCAGAAAAATTAAGAAAAAAAGGGGGGGTCCATAAAAAAGATAAAAGAAAAAACGTTGATTTTTTTTTTTATTATTATCATAAGAGCGTAAAAAATACTCGCGGAAAAACGGTTGTACCCATAAATATGTTTAAAAGAAAAATATAGCAAAAACATTTAGTTTATGCTTGCAAAAAAAAAAAAAACGTAAATGTTTAAAAATAAACAAGCATCAAAACGTAAATGTTTGGAAAAATAAAGCTTAAATATGTTTGCAAAAAAATAAAACTTAAATATGTTTGCACAAAAAAAAAAAAAAAAGAAACATGTATAAAATTAAAATATAACAAAAACATTTATTTTTATTTCAAGGGTGCCATTATATACATTTTGTACTTCCGTAACTGGGTGGACAGACAGTAACGCCACCTATAGTCGAACGGAGGAAACAGGCTCTCTCTTTCTTCACGATTGCCGAATTGTTATTGTTTTATTTATTTATTGACTACTTTTTTCTGCCGACCATTTTTTTTTTTTTTTTTTTTTTTTTTTTTTTTTTTTTTTTTTTTTTTTAAGAAAATAAGGTATTTTTTTACGACGTGCCGGGCAGTCGGGCACGTTACGTGCCCCAGCGTAGTATAAACACCCCCAACCACGCCATGTTAAGAACGGCTTTCGGAATACCCCCCAACCTCCATGTTAAGAACGGCTTTCGAAGTTGGGGGGGGAGTATTCCGAAAGCCGTTCTTAACATGGGGAGGATGGGGTGTTTATAATACGCTGGGGTACGTCGTAAAAATTTACCGAAAATAATATTTATTAAACAAGTACGACGACTTACTAAAGATTTCAGTACAATATTCAATTATTTTATTTACAAACTTGTATAACGTTAATAAAATTGTAAAATGAGACAATATTGTAATTTTGGTGCTTGCTAAGATAGTCGGCAGATCGATTTTTTAAATGCATTTTTAAGCAAAAAAAAAAAATATTACTTGTCATGTTGAAAATAGTAATATATCCAAAAATTAGGAAAATTCATAGAGTAGAAGGTTATAGTTGTAAGTAATTTTACTGAAAATTGGGTAAAATTGCATTTTACTTAGATGTTATAAAGTAGATGAAGACTTCATACACAGGGGATATAACTCGAAATGGAAATTTTAGATTACATATCAATGGCGGCCAACATTTTAGCCTTATAGCGATAGACTTTTATTATTTTTAAAAACACAATAGCAGTTGTTCTACTGTTTTATAAATGTATAAAAAAAATGATGTTTTTTTTTATTACTATACACATAGTTGTCAAAAAACAAATATATAACAAATAAATGTTATCAAAGGCAAAATAAGTTACTTTTCTACCTAACTCGATACTTTTAGCGTTTTTATTTAATGTAACATGTTTATTCAGCTCGAAAAACAGTGTTTACCAATGTATTGGAAAATTCAAAATGGCGCCCGACTCTCTGTTGAGCACGGTAAGTTTGGGAAAATGAGTTAAAAATTAAAAAAAACTATAAAATACTGTTAGAAATCCACCGAATACATGCCAGTCTATGTCACGGTAACATATTGAGCGAATTTCTAACAGCATTTTGTATAGTTTTTTGGGTTTTTTTTAACTCATTTTCCCAAACTTACTGTGTTCAACAGAGAGTCGGGCGCCATTTTAAATTTTCCAATACATCGGTAAACACTGTATGATTTTCGAGCTGAATAAACATGTTACATTAAATAAATACATTAAAAAGTTATCCAGTTAGGTAGAAAAGTAACTTATCTTGCCTTTGATAACATTTGTTATATATTTGTTTTGTTGACAACTTTTTCGAATCTATGTGTATAGTATACAAACTCAAAAAAGGAAATTACTTTTCTTTACATTTTTGATTAAAAAAAAAAAAAAAAAAAAAAAACGAATTCAGGATATAGGAATTTTTTTTTTTTTTTTCACGAGAGACAGGTTTATGAGCTTTTGTTCTTGTTATTTGGTAGACAGTTTCAAAGTTTGATAAGATACACTTGAAGGTCAATGGTTACGTCGGCCGAAGTGTAAGAATAACATTCAAAATGAATGTTCCTATTTACAATGCCTCCCCACGGGACAGTTAGACAGTCACCAGGGTCATTTTTTCAACATGGAGAAAAGGAACGAGAATCAAAAATTGTCTCGGTTGTGAAGGATTTATCCTCCACTGACAGAGAACAAGAAATTGAAGTATAGCACCTGAAGAACAAATACTACACTTTGATCTTGCTCCGAAGGCCCTGAATAAATGTTACTGGGAATGCCACTTTTGCAATCACCGTCATTGTGCAAAGGGGGATAACTCTATTTTACAAATAGATTTGTTCACTTTTTTTATGAGTTTACAAAGTTGATAAAAATAAGTTTCTCTGAAATTTCAGAGAAACTTATTTTTATCAACTTTTCTTTTTTTTTTAGAAAACCCAACTCCGATTAATTTAAAAAAAAAAAAAAAAAAAAAAACTGCAACTATTTAAACATGCAAAAATAATCTATAATATAAATCTGACCTGTCTGTTTAAATGTATGTATGTTTTCATGTCTGCCTAAAACTTTCGACAGCGGCGACGGATTTTCACGAGGTTGGTATCCTTTTAAAGCTCGACCTTTTGAACACTCCTTCACCCTCAACTAGGCATTTTTTTACAGGGAAGGGTCGCTTTTTTCGCTGATATTTTCGAAAGTCATCTTCTCTTCTTGATTGACTCGCCTTAATTTAAACCTTCGCCACTTCCGGTTTGGTGATGGGCGCAACAACAAAGACATCACCTTTTTCTTTTCCCATTCTTTTTCTCCTTTGCAGTTCTAGCCTGTCTGCCTACTACCACTTTTTTTTTTTTTTTTTTTTTTTTTTTTTTTGTTCAATACATACCCCCAAACACCCGGGCACCCAGGCTAGTATTAAATAAGTGCAACGAATATCAGATTTAAGTACAAAAATTCCAGTATTTCATTTGACGTCACAAAGTTCTAAAACATTAATAATGTAAAATGCAACGATATTGCGATTTTTCTTTTTTTTATCAAACAAAACATTCGAGTAATTGTAAAAGAAAATGATTTTTTTTTTTTTTTTCAACTACTTTATTTAATGTAGCAAAGTTTTAACATTAATAACGGGGTTTTGCTAAAAATGTACGACCAAAATTATGCCTGAATATGTACGACTGACTGCTCCTGCTGTTTGTCATAGAGAAATAATGTGTAAAGTTGCTTGAATCAGCAGGAGCTGAATCGGACATGTAGTCGTGCTGGAGTTTGGTTGCACATAAGGTGCTTTACAAAAATTGTATTACTAAATAATGTACAATTATTTATTCCTGCTGCTGCTGTTGTTTTGCTATTAAAATTATTTGCTATTAAAATTATTTGCTATTAAAGCAACTCCGACACGAACGAACTACTACGTTTATCAGTGCAAAAAAAGATGACACACTGGGTTGAAAAAAAAGTCTCAGTCTTTAAAATTTTTCCAAAATAATCGCGTGTATTTATTTTAATAACATTTTTTGCATTAACGGACTTGGTAGATCGCCGTTGTAAGAGAATATTTAATAAAAATAAGTTTTCTTTAATATCTTTAAGTATGCATTTTAAAAGATGTTTGCCAAAAATAACTCCTCGAAACTTCTGAGTGAATTCGTTTTATTGTTTATTACAAAATTGTTTTACCATATTTTACACTGACGGACCCAGTCGATCGCCTGTGTCAAAGTTGCTTTAACCAGCAGCAGTGGCAATTAGTCGTACGTTGATCGTACATAGTTTTTAGTCAGATATTTAGTAAAACCGTTAATAACAGAAAAAAGGAAAAAGTGACGTTAATTGCAAAGGAATTATTTTTAATAAACAAGACAGAAAAAAATGTTCTCATTAGATCATTGAAGTTAAGCAACGTTAAGCCTGGTCAGTACTAGATGGGTGACCGTTTGGAAATACCAGAGACTATATTAGCTCTCCGCTTATCTGCATTGTTTCCAGTCGTCCTGGATTTCACCTTGCCACTGGAATCAAACGGTGCCAACTCGGCAACATTATGGATAGAGATTGTATAATGCCTATTTTAAAGTGACACATGCAGCCACCCTTACAGGAGCTATCCATTGTCTCTTGAAACCGAACAGAGGCTATGATTTTTATCTGATATTTATTTTGTATTATCTTAAATGTTCATGGTTTATTCTTTTTCTTGAAATAGGGAGCCCCAGTTGGAGGTCATATCTTGAATTATCTTTTGGAAAAATCGCGTGTTGTGCAACACGCCGAAGGAGAACGGACTTTCCACGTTTTTTACCAACTTTTGTGCAGCGGCGACAACAATCTGCTCGAGAAAGTCAATTTGAATGCTGATCCAAACCAATACCATTATCTGCGGCAGGTAATTCTTTTTTTTCAATTTTATTATTCTACAAGAGGGATTCCGTGGAAATTCCACAGTGCTGTATGTATAATTTACTCTTGATAAAAATAATATTCCTTTTGAAATGATGAATATCTGTCGAGATTAAATACTTTAACCTTTTATGACCTGGTTGAACTAATTCGTTCCGTCATAAATTGTTTTTAGAACACATTAAAGATGCAAAAATGTTTTATTACTAGAAGGAAGAAAAATACAATTCAATTTTTTTTTTTTTCTAATGCTTTATGATCTGGTTGAACTAATTTGTTCCGTCATAAATAAATGAATACAGCAGCATAAAGTGGGAATTAATTCAAACACGCCTTGTACATATTAGTTCAATATCTGGGTATATGTCGGTTACCTCCAGATTGCAACTGTTCATTGCTTGTATTCAGTATGCCGCCATCTAAAATTAACAATAAATAGTTTTAATCATTTACATCATAATTCAGGTCTAACAAAAAAAAGTCTTATTGAAATAATCGTCCGTGTCAGTTAAACAACTTCTCAATAAATGAAATGAATATGCTTCTTTCTTGATGCATTTCTATAAAAATTCTAGCAATTTAATTTTTTTTTTTTGTTTTTTTTTTTTTAACAATAATCTGTCTCGTATTGAACTTGATATGTGGGGGGACACTTTAGTGATCGTCCCATCAGTAAATGTAATCCCGAATGAGCTTCAGACTCGCCGGACCTTAACCCCTATGATTTTTATCTATGGTGTTATATCTTTGATGTTTATCAAAACAGTCCCCAGATTATTTCTGAACTGACGCAAGTCGTCATAGGCCGAATCAGTGCATCATGATTAACAATTTTGCACATTTTCTTCTTTCAAAAAGGACGGTTTGCCTAGTACTAAACTTAGTAATATTAAATACAAATTCCAATGTCAGTGTGATGCTGTCTATGTCGGGCGAATCAGTGTTCATTTTGAAACAAGAATTGGACAACATGTTCCTTCAGGTTTTCAAAATAAAAACAAAATTATCCTCAATCCCACCCACAATAATTTGGATTCCATGATTGGAAATCATTTATTGGATAACCCAAAATGTGGGCAGGCTTATAAGGACGATTTATTTTTTTTTTTCAGTTTTATTTCAAGGCCGATCAAGCAGTCATTTGAAAACTCTCGAGTCCATCTCTATTGCACGCCTTAAACCCTCTCTCTGCAGGAAGAAACGGTTTGTGAACACCCTGGACCTGTTTGGCAAATTGTAGATAGATAGTTTAGATGTTTCTCCATTCCATTTCTTCCTTTTTTTTTTTTTTTTTTTTCCTCCCCGTATATTTATACACGGATTATCATTCTCCATTCGTAATAGTTTAATATATATATATATATTTTGCTTTAAATGTTATGAGGGTTTTTTGAAGCATGAAAAACGATGTTACTTTTTGTATTTAATATTTTTATTATTATTTTTTATATTTCGAATGGGCCTCCGCTCTGGTTTTGCTCATTTTAAAACGTTTATTCACTTCAAAAAAAAAAAAAGAAAAGTGTTGAGCGTCATATGATAACAAGAAGAATAGCTGAAACTTGGCTCCTAAAATTCAAAGTTTTTAAAATAACTTAAAACTAAAAAAATTATACAAAATACTGTTAGAAACCCACCCAATGTATGCCACAGTAACATCTATTGGGTGGATTTCTAACAGTATTTTTGCACCATCCTTTCTCTAAATATATGCACATGCATAGAGGAGGAGGCGTGGACCCCATGTTGGGAAATTTATGTTAATTTTAACTGTTTTTGCAATTGGATAATCGTATCTGATTTTATATTTGTCCTTGTTTTAAGCATGATCTTAAAAGATATCAAGTGGTGAGGCCCCATGTAGGGACTGTGGGAATGTGAAGTTGCCCCTTAGTTATTATTGCTCCTGGATCCAATTTGGCCCAGATTGGTAATATCTATTAGGGCAGTTGACGCTACCAGATCAGGCTGTTCGAGGATATTGGCTTCCTGACCGAAAGTACACCAAACATGGATGCTTGTTCCCTTTGAAAAACTCAATCATGTTGTGCAAAGTCCAGGACAAAAGCGAAAGTTCTTTTCTACAAAACAATCAAACTAAACACCTTGAATAAATATTTGAAAATATTAACAACTTGAAGATTTTTTTTTTTTTTTTTCAAAAATTATTTTGACTATCACTCTCATTTTAAGCATTATTTTTTACGTTTCAGTCGGTATAACCTTCTTCAGGTGTGTCTGGTCAAACTCGTGAATCTGCACAAAATTTCAAACAGAACCCTTTATTTAATCCATAAGTAGGTAGTTTGGTCTTGTTCCATCAGCCATGAATGGGTAGAAATCCTAAGTAATTAACAGTTGTATTTTTGAGTGTCGCCCACCCTGAGAATTGAACCTTCAACCTCCAAAAAAGTATAACTGTACAACTGAATCTTACCCAGTACTTTATCCACTATGCTATATAAGGACCCATGATGTTGTGGATAAAGTACTTGTGAGAAGGAAATAAAATTGCATACGGGAATCGTGCCAATCACTTTTTTTTTTTTTAATGTAAATTCTTGTTTCGAAAGCAGCCATGTTTTTCTTTACAGAATATTTGCATGCAAGATATGTTTGTTTCTGTGGAAGCGGTAAGTTTTTTTTTTTACTCTTTACTATTCTTACACTCATCTCTTCCACAAATAACATAGTCTGGCTAGTTTTTCAACCTCTAAACTTATAAAAAAAATCAACTTGGTTGCAAATCCTTTGTTAGAAAACCCCTTTTGCTTACAAGTCTATTAATTTTTGCCATCAATGCATTTGTTTGCTTCCAATAATTTGTGCTAGTCTTATTATTGCCAGGATCATTAGTTGATTACCATGAAAAACTGTTTATAAAATCGAAAAAATTTTCCTTATTCTATTTTGCTAAATATGTTTCCTCTGAGGATATGAGCCATTCATTGAAACTCCATGGAATAAGGAAATTTTTTAAAATTTTCTTTGTACTTCTTGTCAAAAAAATAGATTGTAAAATTTAATTTACTGAAATTGTTCTTATATATATATATATATATATATGTATGTATGTTTAATGTGTGTTTTTTTGCAATCATATTTAACTTTTTATTCATACCAATCATTTAATTTATAAAGCTCAATGTAATTACAGAGAATATCTTCTATATATATAAAAGCCAAACGTCTGTGTGTATGTATGTATGTTTGTTTGTAACGCTAAAACTTTTGAAAGACGGAACCAAACTTGACAAATTTGGTATCATATCGAAGTTCCATCACCCGGATGACAAATATCGAAATTTCACGTCAAACGGACCACTAGAAATTGGTCAACTGATCAGTTATCTTCGAGGGAGGCCCCCAAAAAACCTGTCATTAACGCTAAAACTTGAGATGAAAGATTCCTCTCCACTAAGAATAAAACATATGTTCAATATCTGCTTTTGTTTTTTCATTGTTTATACGGTCCCGAGCAACGCCGGGTAGTCCTGCTAGTCTTGTATATAAAAAGCAAAATGGGTGAGAGTGTTTGTGTATGTTCGCGAAAGGCTTTTCAAATTGGGGTTCCGCTGTCGGTTAAATTCCACAAGAATTTTTCCTATACTTCCAAGATCATAATATCTAAGATTTGCAAGCAGACACCATTTCTTTTTAATTTTTTTTTTTTTTAAATTTTTTTATCGAGTTAAAACATTCCACCGTCATCTCAAGTGTTTGTCTTTTTTCGTATAACAAAGCAAAACTATTCAGACACAAATGACAGAAAGCGGGAAGCTTATCTGGCCCCCAGCCAGGTTTAAAAGCAACATTCATTTCTGCACATGCGTGGCGACTCCTATGATTCTTCAGTTAATTACCAACTCATTAAATTCACTATCCTCTTTCGCCTAATGATTAGCAAGGAAGATTAAATACCGTATGTTTTCGAGTTCACTCCCACCTCTCCCTTAATCTTTTTTTAATTTTTTTTATTTCGTCCTTGTGCCAATATCCTCCACCTGGGCAAGAGTTAATATCAACTCATTGAATTCATTATCCTGGTGGTCGAGATGCGGTATCACTGCACCAAAATGAAATTAGTTCTCAGTCAATGGAGGGGGAAACCTTTCTATACTGAGAAAATTTCATTTGTAAGCAAATTGTGTCACATTTTGTTTTCATGGGAAAACAAATAAATACTGACAGAAAGCAACAAGCTTATCTGGCCCCCGGCCAGTTTTAAAAGCTGATAATTAAGTTAAGAATCATAGGTGTCGCCACAAATCCTATGATTCTTTATTAGCAACTCATTTAATTCATGATCCTCTTTGGCCTAATGGTTAGCGTGGAAAACGAATTACCCACCTCTTTCTCTATCTTTTTTTTATTTTGACCACGTAGAAGCTATTCTTAACATTACTTCGTTCTTGTGCCAATCTCCTCCACCCGGGCCATGCTGGGTACTTCTCGCTAATAAAAAATAAATGACAAAAACCAAAAATTAAATAAATATATAGGCATATGTTAAAGATTTTACACTTATCAATATTTAAGTAAATATATATATATATATATATATATATTGATATATATATATATATATATATCAATATTTAAGTATATATCTATATATATATATATATATATAAATATATATATATATATAAATATATATATATATATATAAATATATATATATATATATAAATATATATATATATATAAATATATATATATATATAAATATATATATATATATATATATATAAATATATATATATATATATAAATATATATATATATATATAAATATATATATATATATATAAATATATATATATATATATAAATATATATATATATATATAAATATATATATATATATAAATATATATATATATATATCAATATTTAAGTATATATATATATATATATATATATATATATATATATATCAATATTTAAGTATATATATATATATATATATCAATATTTAAGTATATATATATATATATATATATATCAATATTTAAGTATCTATATATATATATATATATATATATATATCAATATTTAAGTATATATATATATATATATATATCAATATTTAAGTATCTATATATATATATATATATATCAATATTTAAGTATCTATATATATATATATATATATATATATCAATATTTAAGTATATATCTATATATATATATATATATATATATATATATAGACTCCTTATAAATAATAAATTAATAAAATCTATATATCTATAAAAGTGAAAGTGTGTCTGTCTGTCTGTCTGTATATATTTTCCTACGCAATAACTCTGGCAATTTTCAGTCTACAGACTCGAAATTTAATATACGGAGCATTGAGATTTGGGAAAATCTTTGTAATCGGTTATCAGCCAGAAATTTAGCTGGTAAGGGGTCAAAGTTCAACGATTTGACCTTTGAGAACTCTACCAAACTCCTTCAACAATTTTGGGTCTAAACACTTGAAATTTTAGATATAGGTTCATTGGACATGGATTTAACTTAATAATTTGATTTGAGTCTAAAACAATAAATGTTAAGGGGTCATAATGAGGAGTCAAAGTTAAAAAAAATTGACCGCTTTTTTTTTTTTTTTTGCTCAACATACACCTTCAAACACCCGGGCAACGCCGGGCTAAAATGCTAGTATTAAATATTTTTTTATTGTATATTAAAATGAATAAAATTCATTGATACAGGAATTTAAATTTTTGATGATTTTACTTGAAAATTCAAACATGACGTAATAAACGAAAAAAATGAAAAGTAGTTGAAACGTCTCTCCCAATTTTCAAATTTTGTTATGCCCAAATGCATTTTATTTTTAATGAATTAATAGACGCTATTTCTTCTGAGAAGTTGAGGGCAAAATAGATTCATGATTGATATAATAATTAAATGATGTTGCTAATAACAAAACAGGCACTGTCGAGAATTGTGCATCTCAAACTTAAAAGATAATTTTTTTCTACAAATATGTTAGTGGAATGTACTCTGAACTCGTTACACTAGCGCCCCCTCAACGTACACATCCCCGACAAACCTGCTTAGCAACAACCCCCCCCTTCACAGTTGACGTCCCTAAATGCCAGAAAGCTTTCTACTCTAATAGTTTCTTCCTTTGAACAGCTAAACTTTGGAATTCCCTTCCTGCTACCTGCTTCCCGGACTGTACTGACATGCAGAAGTTTAAACGTAATGTAAACCAACACTTTGTTAATTTTTCCCAAATAGAACCCCCTTACGTCCCAGTGGCGATATGTCTTGTTAAGGGGTGAACGTGAGTGTAGAAAAAAAAAAAAAAAAAAAATAAGATGGACAACATCTTGGAATTTGGAATGAAGGCTTTTGTCATTTATTTGTTATGTATATAACACACACACACACACACACACAAACACACTGTATGGCCTATTCTAATCTGTTTCACAATCTTTTTTGCCCAATTTATTTTGTAAAAAAAAAACAAATTGGGGAGTAAAGCAACATTTTAAGACATTCAAATTTTGTAATGAAAAAAATAAAAATAGATACAAAGAAATTTTTTTATTCCTCATTATTTATAATCACCCTAGGGACCATAGGCTGAAGCTTTTTACTCCACATTCCTGACTTTCTTGTATGATAAAGCCGTAGGATACATTACCGGAGGGGAAGGGATGGCAGTGAAGGTAGACTCAATAAACAGGTTCAAGAACCAATTTATAAAGATGGGAGTTCACACAAGACGATGCTAATGTTCCTGCTATTCAGGTCACTTTGATTCTGTGAAAGAAAAAAAAGTAGAATCTGGTAAATGTGTTGCCTTTTTTTTCTGTTGTCGTCTGCAAATCGCATATTTTTCTTTGTTCTTTCCTCTAATGGTGCTTCCTTCTTGATACTCGCTAATTTTTTAAATTTTTTTTTAAGTAACACATTTCTGAATAATTATATACTTTATATGAGGTGGTTTCAATAAGTTTCCAGATTTTTTTTCTTTTCTGTGCAAACATTTAAAATGTCGTAGTCTTGGAAATTCAGTATGTTATTGCTATACATCTTATGAGATGACTGATCAATTTTTATGATTTCAGGTTCAAATGAACAGCTACAGCAGGAATTAGAATACACCCTACTAAAACCTGATTGTTACAGCTAGTTGATTTCAAAAATACAATCTGGATGTGAGGACATTTTAGAAGAACGATATCCAATAAAATTCTGTTTTAAACTTAAAAAATGTATTATCGTTGCCAATGCTTCCATTGTCATTTATTCTTTTTAGTATTCTTAAACTGAGCTAGTATATACATATATATATATATATATATATATATATATGTCACCCCCTTCAGCCGGTCGGTTGAGACGATCGTCGACCTCAGAACTCTTCCACTCCAATTACGGCAGCCTGAAAACGACCCGACTCTGACGGTTTGCAGCTCACTATTTTCGTCCTTCCAGTGACCACTGCCGGTGATAATTCTTAGCCATTTTAATGTTGCTGGTATTGGTAGTGACAGAATTATCAGTTGGTCGTCTAAATTTATACTCCGGACCTGACGTTGTGTACCCGCTTACCGGCGAACATCGCCGATAAGAGAGCCGTGGATTTTAGTGTGGTGAAAAAGGAAATAAAAACGATTCCACACACGAATAAACAATTAATTATTCACAATAATAATGGTCTAATAATATTTCAGAGTTTGAAGGAAGTTGGCTGTAGCTATTTTAAAACGGTAGCTTGTGACTCGAGTTCAGATAAGTTTTTCGGCCATTGGAGATACGTGTTTTAAGTCAAAAGCCCTCTCTGCCCGACTTTAACACCATCTGAATTCGCCAAAATCGAATTCTCTCTTCTCCTTCTCTTCTCCCCTTTCTCTTCTCCCTCCTCTCTTCTCCTTCTGTTCTTTTCTCTGTGTTCGAGGAATATATATATATCCATCAATGCCCTTTAAACATCACGAGTTTGTATTTCTTTACAACAAGAAAACTTGCCTGTCATCAGCTTTCAAACCTTGTTTTCTAAAATAAACAACCGCCTGTCATTTCATCTCGAATTCTGTGTTTCAAAATAAACAGCCAGCTCACTCCAAACTCTGACCGTTACAACAATAAGTATCTCTTGACATACTTTTTCCTTTGTCTGTTCTAACCACAGAGTCATTTGATCGTCCTATTTTTTCGTTCTTTTGGCTCTTTCTCTATAACGGCATATCAACCCCATAACTTGGTTACATATATATATATATATATATATATATATATATATAGCAAATTTATCGATGCCTATTTCAGCGTTTTCCTAGAACTTGGTCTGAGGAACGGATAATTCCATTTTACAAAGATTCGTCCATTTTTTTTCTTTCATACGAGAATTTAAAAGGTTAATTTAATCTTGCACTGAACTTTACAAAAAAAAAAAAGAAAATGTGATAGTTGCAAGGAATTGTGATTTTTTTTTTTTTTTTTTTTTTTTTTTTTTAAACAAAACTTTTTATTAAAAATATATCCTTTTTTAAAAATGAAAAATGTGGTTGAAAGAAGAGAGGATGTGTCGCAGATTGTTACATTAAAAAAATAATTGCAGCTTGCTTTCTTTTTTTTTTTTTTGTTTATTACATTAACGGACCTTTTTTGATTCCTGGTAACGATCTGCTACCCCTAGACCTTTCTTCTTAAATAAAGATCAGCAACTTTTAATCAATAAAGGATTGCTGATCTTTGCTTGATTCCATATCCTGTACATGTAATCCCGTTGTCACTGCTGGTTTAGCATTAATGTCCGAAAAATAGTCCTAGTAGGATAAAGTATATGAGCAAAGAAATGAAATCGAATCATAAACGCTTCTTAACAACATGTATCAACGTTAAAGAAAAGGAAATGTCTGTTCAGAAGTATTTAGTAGTGATGACAATTCTGCTTCACTCGTTAAAAAAATAAAGAGAAACTTATCAAATCAAGAGTCACGACAAGAGCAGCAAGAGTATCCTTCCCTGCAAGACAACATTTCAATACACAGGTGTATGGGTATGAAATCCTTTTCTCTCCTCCCTCCTACTCCTAAACTTGCACCTTCTGACTTTCATCTCTTCCTAGCCATGAAGTCAGTTTTGGAGGGAACGCGTTTTCCAGATGATGCAGCTTTAATTTCTGAAGTCATGTCATAGAACCAACTTGGGGTTTTCCAAAAATAAAAAAGATTTAAAAAAAAAAATTGTTTCCTTAACTAATATACAGTAGAACCCCGGGATATGCCATTAATCTGTTCCGGGGTTGGGATCATGAGGTGAAATCACCGTATGACGGAGCCTAAGCAAAATTTTATACAGTGCATATTAAAAATTAATAACAAAATACAGTACAGTATATAATACACATGTATATAATCAAATAACATAAGTATCAAATTACATTATTAGTGACTAAATACAGTACAGTATATAATACACATGTAATAACATTATAAATAACACCATAAGGCAGAGCAAATACCATAACCAGAGGCCAGAAAAACATCCTATTTCACATAGTAACCTGAAAAAAATGTATCCCGGGGTTCTAATATATATATTTTATCTTTTGTTCACCTTTTTTTAATCCTTTTTTTTTAATTTTTTTAAATTTTTTTAAAATTCTTTTTTTAATTTAAAAAAATTTTTTTTTTAATTTTTTTTTTTTTAATTTAAAAAAAATTTTTTTTTTTTAATTTTTTTAAAAATTTTTGTATTCCTTTTTTCTATTGTTTTATAATTTATACTTCATTTAAAAACTAAGTTGTAATTCCGATACCCTTTCTAACATATGGACCTAGCATGTCCCCTATTTAAATAAAACACTCCCATAATTACCCCCCCCCCATGCTTCCTTTCAGTCTTGAAAGACAAAGGATACCCCTTAGGGGCAGTAGCGCATGTAATTGTGAGGCAAGGGTTGCACAATCCTCAACCACACCTCTCCTGAATCGGCACTTAAGTCCAGTGGCAAGGAGAATACCAGGACGACTGGAAACAATGCCGAGATAAGCGGAGAGCCCATACAGCATCTGAAAGTCCCAAATGGTCACCCATAATTATAATCCATAACTATATATGATTAAATACACATTCACTTTCAATCACTTCTCCTATATTCTTCCTGATAGTATAGATGCACATAGGCACACATATATTGAACCCACCATGGTATAGGTGGTATACACCTACCTTCATTTTATAATAAAAGCTACATTCCTCCTCTATCACAGAGATCACTTTAGGTCTTCCATCCTCTCCCCAGTTTCAATATTTTACCATTCTCCTTTTACTGCACAATTATTTTGCTCCTAATGTAGTTATCGTTAGATATCACATCCCTATTATGTTACCTAGCATCTTCTTTCCTCTTCTGATAAGAAGCATTAGGCTTCGAAATGCCATGGTATAAATAGTTTTACTTATCCTACAACAGTAATTCATGTATCATCCTTATTGAATAAATGAATATATATTTTATATTGTCATTTTCTTATTTTATTCATATTCTGTGTGTGTGTGTGTGTGTGTGTGTATATATATATATATATATATATGCCCCTTGTATATCGAGCTACAAATGGCAAATCATTTGTAACCCTAAGGTCGACAGTTCAAATCAGCCTTAATGCATCTCACTTTTTAGCGCAAGGCTTTTATACACAGCATGTGCGACTCTTTGTCATTTCACTGGGGAGCTTGGATTTGCTCATTACATGACAGCAAAACTAGCAACCATAATAATATAAATTTAGTTCATAAAAAAATAGTCCTATTAGGATAAAGTATATAAGCAAAGAAACTAAATCGAATCACAAAATGTCTCTTAACAACACGCCCTACTTGCTATTGCTAAATCTGCTATGAGAAGTAAGTCAGGAGTATTACTTATTGAACGTTCCTCGTATATGGAGCTACAAATAATGTATTGTTTATAACCGTTAAGTTGACAATTTGAATCTGCCTCAATGCATTTCGTTTTTTAGTTTGAGGTGTTTATTTACAGTACAGTCGAATCTTTATCATTTACTTCAGGGAGATCAGTTTTGCTCATACCATTTTCACTGTTTTAAAAGATTAAGCTTGATTCTCTTTGATTTTGTTTCAGGGGAAAAGCATCAGTGTCCCGTCGATCAACGATAAAGGAAACTATGAAGAAATTTGCCAAGCTTTGAAGATATGTGATTTCTCCAGTGCTGAACAAGAGGTAAGTGTTTTGCAAGAATGCAAGCGTGGTGTAGTCGCATGCACGCTGGTTGACTTTCCGTTTGCCAGAAACAACTCGTAATGCAAAATTTGTTTTTTTATAAAAATACAAAGATGTTATTTTCTTTATTATTTGTCTCATATCCGTGTGCCAAGCTAGAAACAGAGATGGTGGGCAGGAGGGGGAGTAGATTGAACAGTGAGCCTGTTTAATGTTGCTTTCTCCTGCAGGCTGTCTGCTTCTGTCCTCTTTTGCCTCTGGGATGTATGTGGCCTATTCTCTGACAGGTGTGAGGGTCAAGTACTCAACTTTTCACCACCGGCGACATCAGTTTTGACAGTTTCACCCCAAGTCGCTCAGTACATTTTGGTTACTGGCTGTTATGTGTGTGTGTGTGTGTGTGTGTGCACAGCTTTAACACATGACACAAGGAGACGTTAGGGTTACACGTATTTTAGGGTCTCTGCTAAATCACTTTTAGTCATAAAATAGATAATTTGTATAACTTGGACTAGTGTTTTCATTTGAGTGTTATTTACACAACATTTTGGCAGATGTAACCTTCAACCTTCTTCAGACATAGTTTGTCAAATTCTGGAATTTTTCCGTCAAGTTCTGGAATTTGCACAGAATTTCAAGCAGAACTCTTTATTTAATCCATGAGGGTAGCATGTTCTTGTTCCATCAGCCATGACTGGATAGAAGTCTTAAGTAATTTGCAATTGTACCCTTTACATCACCCACACTGAGAATTGAACCTTCAACCACCAGAAGAGTATCACTTATAACTGAATTTTACTTAATACTTTACCAATTATGCTGTAGATCCTTGCCGACAATTCTAGTATGAAAGTATAAATTACAGTTTTAAGTGACACTCTTTTGGAGGTTGAAGATTCAGTTCTCAGTGCAGGCAATACAAATTTTACCCAGTTTTGCTGATGGAATAAGAACATGCTACCCCCCCCCATGGATTAAATTTATTTAACTCATGGGGGTAGCATGCTCTATTCAGAATTTCATACAAATTCCAAAGTTCAACAAAATACACTTAAAGAAGGTCAGAGGTTACATCCACTGAAACGTTGTGAAAACAACACTCAAGATGAGATGTGAGAATTTTTTTCTCGCATAGTTTAGAACTCTGGCAGAGTGAAAAATAGGCACAACTTCAAAAAGAGCACTTACCTGGTTGATTAAGGCAGATCGTCTCATCTTCTCGATTGAAAAATTGTCATTTTACTGCTCAGCCGAGCCTGGTAGTTAAGACTTCATGAGAAGTGGTAGGGAAAAAAAATCTTCTGAGAAGATTATTTTTAGTCCATGGCTTTAAGTCCATTTAAACAATATTCCAATAGAAAAAGGCAGATAATTTCCAGTGAAGACGTAAAACCAAAATCAACATTTTTAGCTGATTAGAAAGACGATATAATGTCAGGAAAAGAATACCTAAGTTAAATTGTCTTAAAAATGTATCATGAATAAGAATATTAAAAATGAGTTTGTCATACATGAAAGATTGTTACATATGTCTAGCGATTAAAATGGACAGTTATTTCATTTATCAATGAATACAAGACACTTTGTTTATAAAAAAGACTTAGTTTTTTTTTACGATATATTTAATTTACACACTTCAACACAATGATGGCGGTGGGGGAGGGTTCGTGGTAGGAGTGATCGCAAACCGTGTCAATTTGTGTCTCGCATCTGCCCGTCTCTTTGACTGTCTGTTGCTTTGTTTCTCTCCTCTTTTTATTGATACCTCTTCGACCTGTTAACCTATTTCCTCACCAGCTTGTTATTGCACTTTTGCTGGTTTTCGGTCTGACCCATGACCGATTGACGTCATGGATCCAGGTTGCTACAAGTCCCGGATTCCATTGTTTATTTTCATTTGCCTAGATGTAGCTTAGATCACCTTTTCCTGGGATCGACTGTTCTGTGATTGGCTGGAATTTCCATTGTTTATTTTCCTGCTTGCCTGGACACAGTTCGCCCGCACCCCACCTTAACAAGATTTGCTTGGACTAAAGTTTTCCATTTAAACATGACAGCATTTACAGGTTAAAAATTCAAATCAACCAATGAGAAAGTGCAGTTAAATGAGCTGGTATTTTGGGAGAAAAAAAAAACAAAATAAAAACACAGAAGTTCACGGATAGAATTCGTCACTGTATTTCCTCCTCACAACTTTCTCTTTCAACTTTCAGCATGCGCCCCTCCACCTCACCTCTGCCAACAAGCATTTTATTAAAAATACTAACTGCATTTCATTTGCATATGTGTGCAGTGGGCGGTGGGATCTCATGCAATTCCACGAGTCCACACCTTATAAAGCCACGGCCGCCATCTTTAATCTCTCTCTCTATCAGATCCCACCTGAAGGTAAATCATATAGCCACGCAAGGCACACACACATAGACACTTGTTTCTTTGATTATTATATTCAACTCTACAGAAAGGCTGTAATCCAAACAATATGTTTAAACAATCAACCAATGAAGTGACACAATTCAAGTCATGTAATTTCTCACAGAACAGTAGTCCGAATAATTCAAAGAATGCAAATTATCAATCCTCATCTCAAAAATTAAAAAATAAATGATTAGAATTTCAAGACTTTTTGAAAATGCTTATCAACATTATGATAATCAGACAGTAAAGGTTGAGGACATGTGTTGCATGGAGAGAAATCAAATTAGAATGATACGATGAATGTATGCGAGTTTTAAAGTCAGGCTTACATCTGATGATCTTAGTTTGAATTTGAACTGTATAGGGAAATGTGTGCAGAACAGGAGACTTAGATAGTTTGATCACATTGAAAGAATGGGTGAGAGTGCCTGTAGTTGTAAAACAATCAAGGTTGCGAGTCGAGTTCACAAAGGAAGACCAAGGAAAACATCGGAGGAAGTAAGAAAAATGAACTTAGGAAAAAAAGAGATAAATAAGGACCTGGCCAGAAAATCAATCATCACATGCCAACATGTAAGACGGAACTTGTTTGTTTGTTTGTTTGTTTGTTTGTTGTGTTTGTTTGTTGTGTTTGTTTGTTGTTGTGTTTGTTTGTTGTTGTGTTTGTTTGTTGTTGTGTTTGTCTGTTTGTTGTGTTTGTTTGGTGCAATTTTCATAAAAAAATAGGTAAAACATTGGGGAAACAAATCCCAAGTGTTAGAAAGTGAGGGAGAAAAAGAAATATGACAAAAAAAAAAAGGAAATGAGTTTAACAACAGAACTATAGAAAGTTGTTCACAAAGTAACACAAAAGAAAGCTAAAATGGGATTGTTAATCAAGATGTGACAGTGATTTGGGACAAACGGACGAGAAAAATAGGTCACTATGTTTAGAGTTACTTTACAGGCAATTTTAGGAGTGTCAGTGTGTTTTGTGACAGTTGGGAACTGTTTGCAGATGGTCCGTCGGGTTTGTGACAATTGGAGACTATGTTCAGTTGGTGGCTCAGAGGTCTTGATCTGAGAAATTGGAGGTGATATTAGGTCGGGTAAGAAGAAAATCGCTGGGGACTAAGGTGACAATGGACAACGTTTGGGGGTTCCTCCTCCAACGCTACATCTGATATTGCAAACATCCAACTGCTTTACATAAAGTACACGTCTCATGGCACGATCACAAATGTGATTGGGTTACAATTTACCAATAATCATTTGTTTTTTGGGGGGTTTTTTGTACGCATTTAATTATCTTTTTTTCTTTTTCAGTCTCTGTTTTCGATCGTCGCGGCTGTTCTTCACTTAGGAAACATAACTCATGTCGAAGACCAAGGTGTGGCCAACCTCTCACACAACGGACACGAAACCTACGTGGCTGATGTAAGTAATTGCGTTAGCACTATTTATTTATTTTTTTTTATTTATTTATTTTTTTTTTTTTTTATTTTATTATTTTTTTTTATTTATTTATTTATTTATTTTTATTTTTTTATTTTATTTATTTATTTTTTATTTATTTTTTTTATTTATTTTTTTTTTTTTTTAATTTATTTTTTTTTATTTATTTAAAAAGAAAATGCTTCGTTAACTTCAAGTTTATCTTTTCATTACCAATGCTTGGATCTTCACTTTTTTTTTTCACAAAGGAGTCGCCACTTATGAAGACCCAGAGGCCAGTCGAGGATAAGGATTAATGAGTGTACAGTAATCAATGGGAAAATGTTGTAGCAATCGTTAGTAGTGGAAATGTGGTAAATTGGATTACTTAAGGGGATAGTTCATCAAGAATTTGTTTATGTTGGACTTGAAGAAACCGTAGTCAATTGGAAAGCAGAAACAAAAAACAATGTCCCACAGGCGTGCAGTTCTAGGAAAGAAGCTTTGTTTATGGACTCCAAGTTTAGGTTTAGACATAAAGAGTGGGGAAATTATTGGGTTTCAACTAGACAAGTGTTTTTCATGAAAGTAAGGCCGGGAGGGAGGGGGCTCCATAGATTGGAGCTCAGACAAACACTTGTTTCTGTTGAAATAGATGGAGCCTCCCTTGGGGAGCCCCTGCCCCCCAACCCCTACTTGTTTTGATGAGCAGAGAACATCCATCAGATGTGTCTCAAAGATGGCTGGGGAAATGTTTGCAAGTCTAAAAATTAAAACAAACGAATATATATTCGTAATGTCATCATTCAACCTTCACCTGGCAAATTACATTTCTTTAATTTTCACACTTTTGCACTGATTTTCCCAGGCTAATGTCTAAATATAAAGTTTCGCATGGGTTTGAATACCCTATATATGAAGTTTCATGTTTGTAAACCAAAAATTGACAGGAGTTTAGTAGGCAAAATTTTTTAAGCAAATATATATACACATACATAAATATATATAAAAAGAGATTTGTGTTTACTATAACCTTTTTACACATATTACACAAGTATAAATCATGTAGAATATTTGCATGAATATAATTACACGTAATAGTTAACTAAAGATGATCATCCCATAAGAAAACCGAAAAAACTAATAGGGAATTAATTAAAATGAATGTTTAAAAGAATATGTAAATTAGCTAGATCTTTTGCAGTGAATGCAATTTCACGACCCATATATAAAAAAAAAAATTGTATTTTCTTTTTACATAAATAGGAAAAAAATGGTTTTAATATAAATAACAATACATGTAAAAAAAATATTGGAGTATAGATAAGACTTCTTATTTAAAAAAAAAAAAAAAAATTTTTTTTGACTCACTAAGAAGATTGTTTTTAGCAGAGTTTGTTTGTGCACAGTCTAGTTTCCACATTGCTTGACAAATTATCACTAGACATGGTCAAATATTGATCACAATTTAATTTAGAACAGATTTAATTTTGGGATATCTAGATGAAAGATTAAGTTAGGCTTTTAATGACAGCTTTGATACTGTTTATTGCAGGGATTCACTACATGACCCATATTGTAGCCAATGAAGACCTGCAGCTTATATTCTGATGGAATTTTAATTTTTTTTTTTTTCTTTTTTCAAATTTGATGCATGGATATGATGCGCTTTGATATGTTTAACCAACACACACCATTTTAGCTGAATCGGATAAATAACTTTTGATTTATCAACATTTCTGTGCCAAAACTTTGAGAATACTACATACAACATGGAGAAGTAAGACTTTGGCGTTATCAGATGCACGTTATGGCTGACTTATTTTCTTGCTTTTAACATTAGATTGCCTCTTGTTTATTCCCCCCCCCCCAGCTAATAACTAATTTTTCAAATTTCTTTTCAGCTTTTAGGTTGTCCAAAAGATCAACTGATCACGGCTTTGGAAAATCGAACGATCGATGTGAGACAAGAAAAGGTCAGAAGAATTTTTTTCGTTTTTTCTTTTAAAGTTTTTTTTTTTCTTTTTTTTTCTTTTTTTTTCTTTTTCTTTTAAAGTTTTGTTTCAAACAAGAAAGATGGCTTCGAAGCTTTAAAAATGATGGCGCTAATGTCCCGAATCCATGAACAAATAATGCTTTAGGAATAATATCCTGATGTCTTAAAATTGATATCTTTAATATCCCAATGCCTTGAAAATAATGTCTTTAATAATGCCCCGAAAGCTTTTGGAATAATGTCCCTAATAATTTCCTGGTGCTTTATTTCAGAATAATTACGTGAATTTATTACTGTAAACCTCGTTTTTATTTTCCTCCTCATAGTATCCCCTTATTTAATAATTGAAAAAAAAAGTCTTGATTTTATAATTTTCCTATAATTTTTTTTTTATTTTATAGATGAAAACCCCTTTAAATGCCGAACAAGCCATTTATGTACGCGATGCCCTCGCCAAAGGCATCTATGACCGACTGTTCACCTGGATTGTTAAGAAAATTAACTCGTCTCTTGCAACTCCGGTAAGATCATTATATAAGGCTAATATGTTCCATTATAAAAACACAGAAAAAAGTTGTACCTGGCATTGCCTGGAATTAAATTTAATGTTAAATTCCTTAAAAAAAAATGAAATAAAAAAAACAAATAAAACTGAGACATATGCATAAGTACTGTTTTTTCTTGCAAGTAAAAAAAAAAGATCGAAAGCTGAGATCGAAACAAAAACTTAGACAGTGAATCAAGTATGATAACCATTAGGCCAGCTTGCCATGATTTAAAGTGTCTTTATACCTACTTATTCTTAACATAAGAAAGCTGTCATCTGAACGCTTCTTGCATGCGCAGTCATGAAACAGTTGACAAACATAAAAATCCAATGACCCTCAAATATCAGTTTTTCAATTTTTACCCCTTAGCAGCCCTTTTTTCCAAATAAAAATGTAATAAAATTTTTTCCCATATGTCTAATATCCTATATACCAAATTTCAAGTCTGTAGATCAAAAATTCATTGAGTATGTAGGTTGAGAATCGTCCTGGGTCACACACACATCTCACTATATATATATATATATATATATATATATATATATATATATATATATATAAATACAAAGCTGAACGTCTGTGTGTGTGTCTGGTTATGAATAGGCTCCTATATGGTTGACTATTTTAAAAAACTGATTACATATAATGATAGAAGATGCATCGAGGATCAGGAATGGGTATGTTTAATCTAGCAGAACGGTGGTTCATAAAAATTGAGGGGGTCTGCGTTCGTGCCTGGCTCCCAAAGTATGGTAATAAAAAATGAAAAAAAAAAAAACGTTTACAAGGGTTTTTGATATAGATGTACATAAGAATACTTTGATAAGTATGTTTCAACTTAAATATAAGTGGTATAATAAAATTGTGGGGTCTGCATTTGTGCCTGTACTCCATGGAAATATGGCACAAACTTTAACAAAGACTTTTCATATCTATTTGCGTAAGTATACTTTGTTTCGGTTTGAAGAAATATGGTATAATAAAATTATTGGGTGTTCATTCGCGCCTGACCTCCATAGAATGTAAATATGTCACAAAGTTTAACAAGGTTTTTTAAAAGGGGTAAGGGTCCACAATAACACCTTAACTTTAATCTTAATTCACGTTAGCTTTTATTTATTTTTTTGAATTGAATCATATTGTGTCAAATAAATTCACCTCATAAATTCACGTTCTTATTAAAGTGAAAGCCAAAAAAAAAGTCGAACTTTAGACAATTCTCGACACAAATTTCGCATAACTGTTTTTTTTCCTTCTCTACTTGCACGTGGCACTCTTTCGAAAATAGGTAAATAATAAAAAATAAGAACGTTACTTGTTATTGTGTCAAAAGAAGGAAAAAATCCTGCTCACGTGATCACGTGTCTTTTTAAAAACATTTACATAACCTTTTTATTTTTATTTATATATCTGTTTAAGCTTTTTTTTTGTCAGTGTACTAGAAGGAATTCAGTTGATTACAACCCTTTCTGCGTGCTCTTTACATTACAATAGTACATCTCTGAATCCGACGGCACAATACTATACCGTTCAATACTGTAAAACTGAAACGAAGCTGTTCCGCTTGAAAAGGGCGCCATTTTCTTCTTATTCATATTTATATCGATTCTTTGCTTTAAAAAACTAAAATAATTTTGCTGTTTCGGATTATTTTACTAAAGTAAGTAAAGCTTCATTATTTTTCAAAACTGTTTTTGTTTCTTTGTTTATCAATATTTTGTTGATATTAGTTAGTAAGTGTTTAGCAGAATAGCCAACAAACGACTACCCGAAAAAATAAATATGCAAGAAATAAATGTTACCATAGTCAATAAAAGTTCAGTTCATGTTTTATTTTTAATGCTCTTTATTTGAAATAATTTCAGCAAACTGAAATTAAAACGAAATTTGAGGCGATAACTACTTAAATTAATTTTTATATAAATTACACATGCCGTAATCGAATATTGCTCAAGCACAAAATAACGGAAAACATTAAAGTATGTTTATAAATATTCCTTACATTGACGGAACTCTTTTAAATTGTTAACACAGAATGCTCAGTTGCCCCTCCTTAATATTGAAAATGGGGCTCTCCATTTCAAAGTCGCTGCCATTTGGATTTTTTTTTTAAACCGGTTCGTGAATTAAACAAAAAAAACATTTTTTTTACAAACTACTTAAAAATACAAACCAATGAACTTTTCTACCATAAAAGTATTGACTATGGTAACATTTATTTCTTGTATATTTATATTATATATATAACATTTTCTCTTTGTAAGGAAACATCATTTTGTTGGTCACTCTTGGCTACGAATGGAAACAAAGTTGATATGAAAAAATATATTTTCGAAAATTATCTTTACTTTCATCATATTTTGCTTCGGGTAAAATTTTTGAGTATCAAAACCTATCTCTTTACAACCCCCTCCTTTTCATAACCTATCATACTTTCATCAATCACAGTCCGTTTTCTGTAGGCTGTTTTTAAACCCAGTCAACGACGGGTATTTCTGCTAGTATATATATATTTCTAATGCTATGTTGCATGCAAGTGAATGCCAAGCTCCCACACAAAAAATCATAACAATGGCCAGAAACTTTGTTTTCATCACTCTAGGCATGTCCCTGTTATTTGTGGCAATCCAGTGATGCCTTTTGAGGGTGCTAGAAATGGTCCTGTTGCCATAAATTGGATCTGTAGTAGAGCAGGAGTTGTACAGTGGTGTATCTCTGATCTCATTCGTTGAACATTGTCACTTCCAGACATGATAGAGGCTCCTTTCGCTCTTGGGATTTATACACAACTGGCCAACTAGTAGATGGTCTACAACAGAAAAAGAAAACCAGTTTTCATCAAACAGAAATGGAATCATGTCTTTTCTATGGCGACAATTTTATCGTTCCACCCCATATCTCACAAATTATCACTGCATTACTTCAGTTGGCATTTTTATGAGCAAGTTTAAACTGGACACTTAGAAGGAAGATATGGTACAAGGCCGCTTGATGGGAAGAATCAAGTGAAAGGAGGGGTAATCCGGTCTCCTAACATAGTTTAAGTAGCCTCATTGGCATTCTCTGATCAGAGAATCTTGGGCAGTTAGTAATAAAGTAACAGCACAAAGGGAGATCACTCAAAGCTTAGCCCAACAGATAAAGTACAACTGAAATGGATCAGTTTTTGATGGACTGATTGCCAAGAACGGATCTTTAACTCGTATCTTCCATTCAAATGTTTCTTAGCAACAAATCATACTTCTTGTTTGGATAAAATTTAGGCTAGTTAAGGAAGAACGAAAATGAGAATGAACCAATTTTTTTATTTTTTATTTTTTTGTTTTAAATTAATTGAAAAAAAAATCAAACAAAATTTCTGTTAAAAATTAATACAATATGTTTGATTTTTTTTTTATTATTTATTTTTACTTTTTTTTTTTTTCCAGTCAAAAGAAAGGTGTTCTTTGCTCGGCCTTCTCGATATTTATGGCTTTGAAATCTTTCAAGGCAACGGGTGAGTGCTATTTATTTATTTTTATTTTCATATCATGAGATCAAATATTTTCATTGCATCATCTCATTGTAGAGACGAGAGTTATCTCCCTTTAGGAGAATGAAGTTTTGTGATCAATGTTGAATGTGGGAAGGAAATAGGTGGTGAAGAAGATTCCAAATTTCATGAATGATCTTGTTCCCTTTTCATGAGATCATTATTCCAAAGATTACTCTTGTATTTTTGGACTTTTTTTGCTGACTATACACCAAACTGAACAGACTTACTGGGTTGCGGCTGATCTCATTTTTACAAGGTGATCACCACTTATCAAGGCCCGGACCGGAAGCCACTCAGGGATAAGGGTTATTGCATGTACAGTACGTTAGTGTGGGGGTTTAATAAAAATGTCTACTTAAGGGGGTGGTTCATCAGGAATTTGTGTACGTTGGACTTGAAGACATCCAGGTTGTAGTCAGGTGGGAAGCAAGCAGACAGAACAGAGTTCCACAGGCGTGCAGTTCTAAGAAAGAAGCTTACAAACTCCCATGTGGAGTAACTCGTTAGTCATTTCTCATGTGATTCAAACGATTTTATTTTTGTTAACAATTTGTATGTTTACTTTTTGTTGCCAATGCGTGTTGGAAAAGGTGTGTTCAGGAGATTTGTTTGCATTCCCCAATCATACTTAACCTTTTCCCTACCATTGTTCCTATTTCTTTTTTTTTTTTACAAGTCACCACTTATCAAGGCTCGAAGGCCACTCAAGGATAAGGGTTAATGAATGTAAGGTGGTAGTTTAGTAATCATTAATGGTGTAAATTGTGTAGAATTTTGATTATTTAAGAGGACGGATCAACAAGAACTTGTTTATATTGGACTTGAAGGCTTTCATATTGTAATCATCCAGTTAGCAGGCCAATAGAAAATTGTTCAACATACTGGTAGTTCTAGGAAAGAAACTTTGTTCATGGAATCTGTTTAGATTTAGCCACAGATAGTGGGGAAAATTGTGTATGTAGCTAGCAGAGTAGTTTTTTTTTCTTTTTCTTTTTTTTTTTCTTTTTTTGAAAGTCCAGCAAGGGGGGAGCCATAGATTGGAGCTTATTTGAGCACGTGCCATGAAAATAATGGGAGAGCAGAGACAAACTCACAACGAAACACAAATGGAACATGATTTTTTAATGTAAAATTCATAATTTTATTTTAAATTCGATTTTTATCACATATTTGCATTAAACTAATTTGTTCGTGTATATTACTTTTACATAAACTACAATTTTTTTTTTATGTCATCTACAAGCTATGATAAACTTAAGTTCCTATTCCAGTAGTTTCTTTGCTAGAATTGCAGACTTCTTGTAGAGATGAGTTATATAATATTATTATTATTATTATATTATCAGAATTATTATTATAATATTATTACAATAATAGTATTATAATAATAATAATAATATTGTTATTCTTAAAAATTTCTGCTCTATTCCCTGCTTCCTTTGTTCCAGCTCGTTTGAATTATTGGTCTAGTGGTTTTCGTCAATTCGCATTTTTGATACATCATTGTAATACAGCTGCATATTCCAGTAGTTTCTTTCCAAGAACTGCAAACTTATGGAAGTCCCTTCCTGCTGACTGTTTTCTTCCTATTTTTAACGTTAGTCTTTTCAAGTCTTAAAAATAAGCATAAATATCCCCAACAAGTCCGCTTAGCAACAAAATCTTACCCCTTCACTGTTGAGATCCCTAAATGCCAGGAAGCTTACTACTCTAATAGTTTCTTCTCTCGAACAGCTGGACTTTGGAATTTGCTACCTGCTTCCCTAGCTATACTGATATGCAGAAGTGTAAATGTAATGTAAACCAACATCTTAATATTTTTAGTAGCCCCTTACATTCAAGTGGAGATATGCCTTGTTAGGGATGAACGTCAGTAAAACAATTCCTTTGTTTTAAATCATTTGACACCTGCATTTCTAGTGTGTTTTGTCTAGGAAGCTAACATTTGAACCCCTTCCTAAACCATGCTAGGTGGACTGGAGCCCCTTATGTCCAAGTGGCGATATGCATTGTGGGAGGTGAGCATTAGTAAAAAAAAAAAAAAAAAAAAGTTTTAAATGTCTGATTTAGTGTGAAGCGTCGGTCATGTATCTTAAAGTAATAGAACGAACAATGTTTCACACTGTTTTAAAAAACTTGATCTTCATCAACATCTGAGGACGTGCAAAGCATCTAAAAGAAAAAAATATCAGGATTTTCTTGAAAAAGACTCTTTTTATTGGTTGAAAATTTGGATTTTAATTTTAAAAAATATATCTATTTTTAAAAAAAATCCTGAATTGTCTTATCTTTTAAAACCGTTAAATTTTGAATTCGAATATCATAGTGCTTTCTTTTTTTTAAACAGTGGATTTTTTTTTTTAAATTATAATTCGATTTTTTTTCTTTTATTTATTTTTTTAATAGTTTATTTTAATTTGTAAATAGCCTAATAGTTTTTTTTCTGGATAGAATTGAAACAAAATATAAACCTAATTAAACCTTCAAATAATTTATTCCACTCAGAATATTACTGAAGAAATTATATTTCATGCTAAAGAGATTCCTGTAAATGATTGTGGAAGTCTTTCTTGCATTGCATGGAATTTAATTTTGCAAAAACTCCAGATCTGACCCTAGAGAAGCACATGCTGGTTATATATGCACTTTTATGTCCAGAGCTAAACTCTTCAGAAATCAAATGATTGAAGGTCACTGATCAGTGTTTGCTTGGTAACACATCTCTCACTAGCATCGTATCTCTGAAACCGTCGGACGTAGGTGGTCATGTGACTACTCAAAATGTCCGGAATTGCCACGTTATTGGGGAGGGGTAATCAGTAATAATACATTATGATGTCCTAAAAACAATGAGTGAACGAAAATGGACTGTTTATTGATAAACCCTGTTTGTCAATTTTCGAATTCAAAGCAGGTACCAGTCATGAGGTAGATTTTCTCTTTTACCTAAAAGTTACTAAACTAAATCTATCTCCATCAGATCGAAAATTTGAATTTATTTTTTTTTTTAAATCTTTGAAAAAAAAATTATCTTTTAAAAGATTTTTGTAATATTTTTTTAAATTTAATAAAAAGCTTTTATTTTTTAAACTTTTATTTATTTTTTTTAATATTTTATTTATTTTTATTATAGATTTGAACAATTTTGTATTAATTATTGTAATGAAAAATTACAACAGCTCTTCATTGAGTTGACATTGAAATCGGAGCAGGACGAATACCAAAGGGAGGGAATCGAGGCAAGTAAACATTTTTTTATGAAGATTATCTCCCTTGATTTAAATGTGTTATTTAATTCGCCTTTGCGAAGCTGTCACTTTACGTTGAGAACTTTCAGGATAAAAGATTTATGTAATAATTTCATGCAATAATTTGGTTTAAAGAATGATAGAGTTGTTGCTTGGTGAACATTGTTTAAAAAAAAAGAAAACGGCTGAAAAAAAAGCCTATGGAAGGCACATATGGCTGAAATGAAAGATGTATAAAGACATTGACATTTAAATATTCATTCAAATATCAGACTTTTTATAATTAAAAAAATAAAATAAAATGAAAAATTCAAGAGCATCAATCAAACAGCAATGAACTTGAATTATTTTGTTCACATGAATTAAAAAAAAAAAAAGATTTTTATTTAAGACTAATTATTTGATATAAAGATGGTCTTTTTGGTCGCCCAGACCACTATAAGGTTAGGAAGGATGGAATTCATCAATGTGTAATTAAAGTCCATAATTTTTAGAGAATGTCCAGAAATATTTAAATGTTTAGTGAAGACAGTTCAAAATAAATCCGGTGTCAGGATAAAAGAAAAAAAATCCGGAAGAACATGACTCATGGTTATTTGGTAATGCAGAAATTCCTGTGAAGGGTAATCGTCCACATGCATTAATTTCAGGCGCACAAAATCCATGGTAAAACCTATTTACACCTTACAATAGAGTCAGGAACAAATAAAGAAAGTTAACTGATTTGTGTTTTCCTTCAAAACAGTATTTATAATCGAGATTACAACTTTCTCAAAAGTTCTAGCTTGTTTACGGTATCGATATGTGCAAAGACAAAAAATTAGTCCGCATAGTTTTTACATAAGCTTGAGACGGATAATGCATTGAACGCTACACTATTTGTTTATATGGGCGAAATGGTGTTCTTCTTAGAACTGATACTTTGAAAATAATTTTGATTAAGGTATCTTCCTTTGACTGTTCAGAAATAGTTGATTTGTTTGTATGACGGCAATTCATTACAGATGTTTATTAAATGAAATGCAGGAAAGATTTTTCCAGTTCAAATACATTACTATTCTTTGGATGATTGTGATTCCTGATAAACAATGTTGCCAAAACAACTCTCAAATGAGGAAAGAGATTCATTGTCATCTTTGCCTGTCAAACATTCAAAAGACGATAAATGAAGGATTATTATCATACCTTTGTGGAGTTTCAGACACTACATTTACAAAGAAGTAGAAGGTTGAAGACAGCAAGAAATTAAGGCAACTAGGGTTTTATGGATACACACACACACATATATATATATATATATATATATATATATATATATATAACACTATCTGCCTTAATCTATAATATAAATCTCAACTGTCTGTTTAAATGTATGTATGTATATATGTATGTTTGTATGTCTGCCTAAAACTTTCGACACAGGCGACAGATTTTCACAAGATTGGTATCGTTTTGAAGCTCGACCCTTCAGACGACAAATATCGAAAAATTGACCAAAACATTAATTCCTTCACCCTCAACTGAACACTTTTCTACAGGGAGTGGGTCGCTTTTTTAAGATATTTTTGAAAGTACATCCCCTCTTTTCGATTGACTAGCCTTAATTTAAACATTCATCACTTCCGGTCTGATGATGGGCACAACAGCAAAGTTCTTTGTGGTACGGGTTTGAGCTTGCCTGCTTATTACCACCACTTTTTTTTTTTTTTTTTTTTTTTGCTTAACAAACACCCGGGCAACACCGGGCACCCAGACTATATATATATATATATATATATATATATATATATATATATATATAAAGATAGTTTGATATTTTAGTAACATTTTCTTATGATAACCGTTCTCATTAAGGTTGTCACAGTTTCCCTAACACTAACTTGTTTTCAGATGGTAAAATATCTAAAAATAGATAAAAAATTATAATGTATTTCCACTCAAAAAGAATAATCACTTCGAACACGATTTCCTTTGTACAACTAATTAACTTTATGTATAATTCCAATATATTTTTTTGATAAATACCTCAAATGTTGTTTGTTTTTTTTTATTTTGTTTTTTGCAGTCCGCCCCTAGTTGTCTCCCTTTGGCGTCCCAAGTTGCTTCCCTTTGACGCCCCTAGTTATGTTCTTTTGACAGTTATGATATATTGTTTTTTGGTTTGTTATTTGCTGATCTCCCTTTTTATGTAATTTTATAAATGAAATGTAATAGACATATTTTTTTTTTTAAATCTCCAGTGGGAACCTGTCCAGTTTTTCAATAACAAAGTAATCTGTGATTTGGTTGAAGGTAAACCTATTGGAATTATAGCCATTATGGTAAGTTTAACAATATTGTTTTAATTTTTTTCTTTTAAATAAATTTGGAAACTAAATGCAGACTTCTATCTTAGATATGATTCGCATGGTTTATCACGGCACTTTGCTAATTTGCTTGTATTTAAATAGGAAAATGTTAATATCAATATTTTAAAGTTACCGTATATTTTGGCAAAAGCTAACTATTAATTATTAAAAAAAATAAAATAAAATCTAACTATTAATTATTAAAAATAAAATAAAATCTAACTATTAATTATTAAAAATAAAATAAAATCTAACTATTAATTATTAAAAATAAAATAAAATCTAACTATTAATTATTAAAAATAAAATAAAATTTAACTATTATTAAAAATAAAATAAAATCTAATATATTAATTTAATTGTTGGAATTCTTTGAGATGAGTAATTTGTATATTTATTTGTGGACTGTTATTTTCATCTTTATAGTTGTTTCACGACGTTTCCTATCCCATCGTTAACCGCCTGATGAAGGCCAGACAAATAATTGGCCCAAATGTCGTGAAACAATGACAACTAAGAAAGATGAGTATAATAGTCCGCACATAAATAAATGTACGAATCTATTAATAAAAAAAAATAAAATAAAACCCAATCTAATAATTTATTTATTGCAAACTATTATCCTCATCTTTCTTAGTTGTTGGTTCACAACGTTTCAGCCAACTATTTCCCTGACTTTTGTCAGGTGGTAATCGTGACGGGATAGGAACTCCGAATCTTTTAACTGCATTCTCAGCAATCACTGGCTTTCATAGTTGTCGTCTCACCACGTTTTGGGCAAGTAAGCTTACTAGGAGATTCGAAGTTCCTATGCCGTCACGGTTACCACCTGATGAAGGTCAGAGGAATAGTTGGCCGAAACGTCGTGAAACAACAACTAAAAAAGATGAGGATAAATGTCCGCTATAAATAAATGAATAAATAATACTCATCTCAATAATGAATTCCAGTTAAATAATATATGTAAAACTCAATCTATTAATAAAATAAAACCTAATCAACTTTTAATTCATCTGAAAAATGTTTACTTTTTTTTTTTTTTTTTTTTTTTTTTTCATTACATTGATATATTTTTGAGTAAGTTACAATTTTGAATACCCCATCTGAAAACTCCCAACATGAAGCTCTAAATTTTCGTGGATATTTTTCCCTCACATTAATTTCTTTTTTTCAAGGATGAAGAATGCGTCCGACCTGGTGAACCAACTGATCTGACATTTTTAGACAAGTTATCACAGACCCATTCCGCCCATGCACATTTTATTTCTCATTTATCGGCTGACACGGCCACAAGAAAAACAATCGAAAGAAATGTAAGTATGTTTTTATCAGGATATTTGTATTTTTAAATAGAATTTTTATTTGTATTTTTAAATAGAATTTTTATTTGTATTTTTAAATAGAATTTTTATTTTTAAATAGAATTTTTATTTTTATTTTTAAATAGAATTTTTATTATTTTTATTTTTATTTTTAAATAGAATTTTTATTATTTTTATTTTTAAATAGAATTATTTTTATTTTTAAATAGAATTATTTTTATTTTTAAATTGAATTATTTTTATTTTTAAATAGAATTTTTATTATTTTTATTTTTAAATAGAATTTTTATTATTTTTATTTTTAAATAGCCATACATAATGTGCTGACATAATTTCACAAAAAATGCCTGAAATGCAAAAGGAGAAAGAAGGGATTTACTTTTACCCAACCTGGTACAGGAATTCTAGTGCGTGTGTGTTTTGTGATTATGTGATTTGATTACTTATTTTATTTCAGATTTTAATTTTAAAATTGATTTTTAAAGCTGAGTCCAAAATTGTCAATGTTTTTTGTTTCTTTTCTTTCTTTGTAATTGTTATCAGCAATATGGAGAAAGAGTTTTTGTTTTTCACCTGCGTGCAAAAAGAAATGAAGAGATGAAAGGGAGAGACTCTATAAAGAGGGAAAGAAAAGGCAAACAACTGTTTAAAAAAAGAGAGAAAGAGGATATGTTTGTCAGCATGCACCTGTGAAAACAAAAATGTAAAGAGAAAGATACATAATTCAGTATGCATGTGAAAAAAAATAAATTGCTGTGAAGGACGAAAGAAAGAAAAGGATAAGGACTGCTGGAAAGGGCAGTTGACAACGACGGGCAGGAAGGCCAGACAACGAGTATCTGTTTTTTAGAGTGGTAGCAAACAATAAATATTACGAATGAAGGAGCCAAAAAAAGAAATAGCGAATTTTCAGCTGTTTTCAAGCAAGATGAATGAAAAATGTAAAACAATAATAAATGAGAAATGAACAAAATTTTACGTTTGATGAAAGACGAGAAGAACATTAATGAAGAAACAAAATTTATAAACACAAAATATCTGTGACATTGAATGGCAAAAATGCAAGAAGTTGCAAAAATAGCAAATATTAAACGCCATATACGAGGGGTGTGCAATAAATAATGCCCCTGACCCACTTCCCAGAGCAGTAGACTCAGTTCAAACACCTGTAAAACAGAAACCACAACTAGTTCAGAGCTGTAATTTGCCACATAACCCGTAGAGATATAAATCATTGCACGTGCAAAATTTCAGCTAGATCAGACAACTGAAAGTGGCCCAGGGGCACACCCCTCGTACATATATCTTGAAGTAGTTTTAAATTTTATTTTTGGTTGCCTTAGTGAGGATTGAACCTTTCAATCTCTAGAACAGGGTTTCTCAAACTTCAGGACAAAAGTTTTTCACAAGATAATTGCTAAAATAAATATGAAAAACATTAATTTCTAATGTTAACACTTACTAATGATAATGATTACAACTATTTTTTGTTTTTGATTAATCAAAAATTGTTGCATTTTTTGTTAATTTATTTTTTTCTTTTCTTTTTCATAAACCACCCTGAAACTCTTTACATCTGTAGTTATGTATCAAATCTTACATCTGTAGTTATGTATCAAATCTCTTTCCAGTAAAAAAAAAAAAAGATCAAAAATTAAATGTATGCAGCCATTTAATTTTTCCATATATAACATTTGGTAGTTTTTAAGAAAAGGCTTGTGGGGCCCCTCAGCCTTACTCACAGAGCCCCAGAACTCTGTGGAGCCCGCTTTGGGAAACCCTGCTTTAGAAGACAATCAATTGGAACGGATTGTTTTTTAACTGTATTTGTTGCGTCACATGTCATACGATAATAACAAAGATAGACTTTCGAGGCTAATCTATAAATATAAAAGCGAAAATGTATGTATGTGTGTTCGTTTTTCTGTGTGTCTACAAAAGGCTTCTTTCATAGAAGCGGTCGCTCGCTTCACAACTTTTTAAAACTTTTTATATCACATATAAATCATAATATCTCGCAGTTAACAACGAAGCTCGCCTGTCTATTTAATTTTCTCGATTTCGGGAAGATAAATATTCAATATTTGTCGCTCGCCGCATGTGGGTTAGTCTTTTTCCTATAACATCTTGGGGGCGAGGAAAAAAAGCGTTCAGCAGTAAATGAAATCCCGCAGTCAAACTTGACCTCATTAACTTATTAAAACGAGCACCTGCTAAATCCAAGTAATTAAATAAATTCAAACGTGTTTCCGTAAGCATGTCGCGTTGGGGCAATGGTTAACGTCGCACATTTTTTTGGGTTTTTTTTTTCACAACTTTGCCTCCATGGTTCGGGTTCGATCCTCATACTTACTTTTTTTTTTAACCCCCACCCCACACACACCTCCAAACACCCGGGCAACGCCGGGTACCCCTCGCTAGTTGTTAATAAATGTAAAGTAGTCAATGGGAAAATATCGTAGTTATCGTTAGTAGTGGAAATTTGGTAAATTATATTAAGGAGACAGCTCATCAAGAATTTGTTTATGTTGGACTTGAAGACTACCATATTGTAACCAGTTGGGGAAAGTAGGGAAATGGAACCGAATTCCAGAGGCGTACAGTTCTAAGAAAGAAGCTTTGTTCATGGAATCTACGTTTTGGTTATGGCACAGATAAAAAGTGGGGGAAATTATTGATAGTGGTTTCTGCTAGACGAGTGTTTTTTGTGAAAGTGTCTTTTTTTTCATATCTCATATGAATGTTTGCTGTAAACCGGGTGTGTGTGTGAGGAGGGGAGATTGTTGCATGGTTATTATAAATTATTATAATTATTAAAATTGTAAGACTTAATTTTCCTCTTTCTTGCAGCAATTCCGTTTGATCCATTATGCCGGTGAAGTTACCTACAACGTACAAGGCTTTCTGGACAAAAACAATGACTTGTTATACAGGGACTTAAAAGAGGTGAGTATACTTTTCCTTTTCTTTTTCTTTCTTTTTCTTTCTTTTTCTTTTTTTTTTCGTTTGTTTTCTTTTTCTTTCTCTCTTCTTCTTTCTTTCTCTTCTTTCTTTCTCTTTATTTCTTTGTTTTTCTCTTTATTTCTTTTTATTTATTTCTTTCTCTTTCTTTCTTTCTCTTTCTTTTCTCTTTTCTTTTCTTTTTTTCTCTTTTTCTTTTTCTTTCTTTTCTCTTTTTCTTTTTTCTTTTCTCTTCTTTTTTCTTTTCTCTTTTTCTTTTTTCTTTCTTTTCTCTTTTTCTTTTTTCTTTCTTTTCTCTTTTTCTGTTTTCTTTCTTTTCTCTTTTTCTTTTTTCTTTTTTTTCTTTTCTTTTTTTCTTTTCTTTTTTTCTTTCTTTCTTTTCTCTTTCTTTCTTTTCTCTTTCTTTCTTTTCTCTTTCTTTCTTTTCTCTTTCTTTCTTTTCTCTTTCTTTCTTTCTCTTTCTTTCTTTCTCTTTCTTTCTTTCTTTCTCTTTCTTTCTTTCTTTATTTTTCCTTTTCTTTTTCCTTTTCTTTTATTCTTTCCTTTTTGAATTTTTAGGATTAGTATTGCTTAGAATTTTTATATTAGTTTTTCTATATTTCCTACAATACTTTTTTGTTTTATATTTTCATCTGTGATTTTGTTTTTCTATGTCTCGTTCGGGATTTTTTTTTTTTTTTTTTACAAAGGAGTCACTACTTGTCAAGGCCCAAGGGCCACTCGAGGATAAGTGTCAATGAGTGTACAGTACTTTTTTTTCTTTTACTTGTGGAATATCGCCACTTGGACGTAAGGGGCTACTATTTGGGACCATACCTAAGAAAGATTAACAAGATGTTGGTTTATATTACATTTAAACTTCTGCATATCAGTACAGCCAGGAAAGCAGGTAACAGGAAGGGAATTCCAAAGACTGCCTGTTCGAGGGAAGAAACAATTAGAATAGAAAGTTTTCTAGTATTTAGGGATCTCAAGTAAAGGGGTGAGATTTTGTTACTAAGCGGGTTTGTCTGGGATATGTACATCGAGGGAGCACAAGTGCAAGGAGTTCATTAAAATACATTCCGTTAAAATATTTGTAAAACAGGCACAGATGCAACATTGTGGTGATGGGACAGGGGTTGGAGCTTAGCTGACAAAGTGGGATATATTAGATTGGAAACTCTTTTTTTGAACCCCTATCCAAGTGAGAGAAGCTAATGGCAGACGCTCCAGCCCAGATGTGGCAACAGTACTCCATGCATGGCGAATGGTGGCCTTGTAGAGGTACAAGATACTCTCAGGTATGAGTAGTTTTCTAGACCGATAGAGGGAGCCCACCTTCTTTACAGCGGCCTTTGCAATGTCCTCAATATCTTTGATCCAGTTCATATTGCCATGAATTAGGTCAAGAAGTTTGGAGGAAGAATTCTCAGGTAGGGTGTTGTCATGGATATCGATGGTTGGAAAGGCGTCTTGTAATTGTTAAAGGAGAGCAGCTTAGTTTTACTAGCATTAAATGTTACCATCCATTTGTGGCCCCATTCCACTACAGTTTGGAGGTCGTTTTCTAAGAATTCTGCCATTGTCTTAGATTTATGTACATCCGTTCTTCCCTCATGCATGCTATAGAGCATTGTATCATCAGCAAATATACCCATCTCAGACACAATATTATCAGGGAGGTCGTTTATGAATATCAGGAATAATAGTGGTTAAAAGATCGACCCCTGAGACACTCCCACATTGATGTTATGGTGCTTGGATGAACGTCCATCAATGACAACCTGGATGGAATCGTTAGTAGAGGAAATTTGGTAAATTGGATTACTTAAGGGGGCGGCTCATCAAGAACTTGTTTACATTAGACTTGAAAACGACCATGTTGTAGTCAGTTGGAAAGTAGATAATGGAACAGAGTTCCACAGGTGTGCAGTTTTAAAAAAGAAGCTTTGTTCATGGAATCTATGTTTAGGTTTAGGCACAGATAAAGAGTGAGGGTGGGACTTTTTTTTCTTTTCTTTTTTTATCTCTTTTGTGATTTTTTTTTTTTTTTTATGTCTCCTTTAAGATTAAAAAATATTTTTGAAAATCTCCAAATTTATAGGTTTAGTTAATAATTTGCAAGTTTTCAGGGAGAGAGGGTTGCATTTTTATAATTGAAGAACAAAATTTTTCAGTTTATAAGGAAGAAAGATGCATTGTGTTATTAATGTAAAAAATGAATTTGAGTTTTATTGATTTGATTTCATAAAAAAATGTTGTTTTTTTTCTTTTTCAGGTTATGGTTGCTGCTACGAACCCCATCATAGCTCAGTGCTTCAATATAGAAGAACTCAGTAGCAAAAAACGCCCAGAAACCGTGAGTTTTTTTTTTTTTAAATCGTAATTTTAAATTAGGACCTATGATCTTTGGGGTCCTGGATATGACCTTAAACTATATCCGATGGTGAGGGCCCCAGCTTGCGGGCTTTGGGGAGTGTGGAGCCACCCTTTAATTGCAATTACGCCCAAGTCTACTCTCCTCCGGAGTGGTAGTACATGTTAGGGTCCCAACTATGGGTTAAATAGAAACCGACTTGAAGAAAACAAATATACTCTATTAAAACATGTTTTTTTCAAAATCACTGGATTCTGCATTAAATAACCTGAAAAAGGTTGATATGCCGTAAAACAACCAACCACAATCTTTGTCCTATAATGGTTAATACTGTTGCTCCATATCCGCCCCCCCCCCGTTTAATCTGTAACTTTTAAAAAATTATTTTTAGTTTGTTTTTTTTAATTATTTTTGATTCGTTTTTAAGATTATCTATATATTAAACGATAGCATGTGTGTCACACTTACATTCGGGTTGTTTGTTATGACCTTCCATTTCTTGTAATAATTTTACCAAGAATTCTTCATAAGTTTTGGTTTCAGTTTTAGCTTATGGCACACAATTCATTTTCTTTTCTTATAATTATGGCTGAAGGAACCCAAGTTATATATATAAACATATTTTTTTCATAAAATTTTTATTTTGGTTTCGATCCAAGCTAATACACCCAAGTCATATGGATATATTTGTTTTATTTTTGGAATCACAACTTTTATAATATATAAAAATCGATTGAACATTAACTCTATAATAATATATACAAAATCTGCAAGAATTAAAATATCTTATTTAAGCGTACTTTACAACCGGGCTTTACCGGGCGTTCGTGCTAGTTTAGATAAAGTCTTTTGCAGTTTTAACAAAAAGCTACATTAATATCAAAGCGTCTCGATTTACGCTGAATATTTATACAGAATGCTAGCATCAATATATTACATACGAGTCCCCTGTGGAATTTTCACAGGTTCTGCTGGTTTTTAATTAGTTTTTAAAAATGCTTAACTTTTGAAGATCAAAGAATAAAATTTAGAGTCAGCGGATGCAGTATCAGACTCTGATTCCTAGGATTCCAAAATTCCTGTAAATGAGTGATGATCTGAAGGAGCTAGCTGAAGAGAATATGCAGAATGGGAGAATAATTTCCCAACCAAATTCTTGAAAATCTTTCACCAGTAGTTCTGTGTGAAAATGATCATCTTCCATCATCATCTTCCATCATCATCTTCCATCATCATCTTCCATCATCATCTTCCATCATCATTTTGATGGAAGATGACTCTTTGTGTTGACTAAAGGTTGTTTTTCAGTTCAACATGGATAAAAAAACATTTAATAATCTGGAAAAAAAAAAAGAAAAACTTGAAAATTAATCACGATTGTTTAAGTATAATAACAAAATACATAAAATAAATTACAATCGCTTAAAATGTCCATTTTCTACAAACTTACAAAAACTTCTGCACCAATTTGTTTTTTGTTTTTTTTTTTTATAAAGGAGTTACCACTTATCAAGGCCCGGCGACCACTCGAGGACAAGGGTTAATGAGTGTACAGTGGTCAAAGGAAACATGTCATAGTAATCGTTAGTAGTGAAACTTTGATAAATTAGATTACTTAAGGGGACGGCTCACCAAGAACTTGTTTATGTTGGACTTGAAGACAATCAAATTATAGTCAGTTGTAAAGCAGGCAAACAGAAGAGAGTTCCACAGGTGTGCAGTTCTAAGAAAGAAACTTTGTTCATGGAATCTGTGTTTAGGTTTAAGCACAGATAAAGAATGGAGGAAACTATTAATAGTGATTTCAGCTAGATGAGTGTTTTTCATGAAAGTCACGCCAGGGGAGACCATAGATTGGAGCTCAGACAAGCACTTGCCTTGAAAATAACGATGAAGCAGAGCAAAGTTGAATTTTAATGGTTCGATTATGTCAGCTGATTACGCACATTTTTTTAATCGTCAACTAGACTTGGTGATAGGTTTAATGAAGAGTGTGTGCGTGTGTGTGTGTGTTTTTTTTTTTAAATAGGATAAAGGTTTTAGACATAGTTTAGTACGAGAGTCGTTCCAAAAGTAAAGCCTCCCATTTTTTGTAACTCAAAAATTTAAGAGTTACAAAGACGGGAGTGGTCCCATTAAAACGAGCAACCTTTTGTGCTCCAGAATTTATTTTCTACATAGTCGACACCATTTTCAGTGCAGTTTTGTCAGAAATTTAATGACACAAATCTGCTTATGATGCACATTTATGACAGGGGTTGCTTTCATAGTCTCACACTGTCAATATCTGCAACAGAGAAATGAAACTTTCAGTTCATGAATGCATAAGTTCAGTCATTATGACAATGCAATGTACTCTGATCCATTCAGGCAAAATAAAAAAAAATAGGAATTATTTTTGGAATGTACCTCATAAAATTATCTTGATTTTTTTTAAAATTTTTTATAGTTTGCGTAAAAAGACATAAAAACATCTTGGGTATTTTCCTATTTCAAAATGTATTACCTCAGTTCAAAATAAAGTTGGGGCTTTTTTTTTTTTTTTTTTTTTTTTTTTCTTTTTTTTTGCATTTACAACATGCCTGTTTTTTTTTTTTTTTGCATGATGATGGCAGTTAATCTGTCTTGACCAGGCTCAATTTAAATTTGTTAATTTGATCCTGGTTTGTGATTTGAGCCGTGTCATTACTAGGGCTATGACAAGAGAATATTCTTTTCATTATTTTGACTTTCAAGTATATATCAGTTAATATCTTATGTTTTTATATAGAATGATGCGGTTCTCGATTGATTAACTGCCGGATATATACTCGAGTCAAAACAATGATAAGAATATTCTCTTGTCACAGCCCTAGTTATCATCAAAGTAAAAGTTTGCGTGTTCAACTATATTTCTGTGTTTTTAAGCGATTCTTTTTCTTTTTTAGGCAGCTACACAATTCAAAATTAGCTTGAACCAATTAATGGAAATCCTAATGTCCAAGGAACCTTCCTATGTTCGATGTATAAAACCAAACAAATTCCAACGTGCCAGTAAGTAATTTCTCAAGTTTCTTTGAATCCCGTTTGTTTTTTATATGCGTTTTCGGGTCTAGAAAAAAACCTGGATGATTGACATAATGGAAGTTGTTATTTTTAATGCAGATAACCCTGTAGATTGAAATACACGTGTCCCTAAACAAATAATAAAATCTATGGAATCGGTAGAAGGCATTTCTACATTGAGTCCGATCCTCAGAAATCTGAGAGTTCATTAATCATCCAGTGTCATGAAGGCACTACATTGTTTTATAGTGTGCTTTGGACAAGAATAACCTAGTGGCATTCACCTATGTTCAGCCTTCAGAGCACATACAGCACCTGGTCTTACCAAATGGTTACAAAATCCTGGAATGGATGTTACAGTTGTGGATGTATGGGTATCCAAGAATGTTATATTAACTGGTTCAAATTAAGAATGAAGAGAAGGCTGCTGGCTAGTATATCCCTGCCACACGGGAATGAGAAGATGGTCACACTTTTTGAAGACATTTTTTTTTTTTTTAAATATAAATGAAAAATTTTGAAAAACCTTTTAGTGTCGAATGTAATGATAAAATCATTTTATTTATTTATTTTTATTTTTTTTGCTGATATTTCGCTAAAAATATCCTCATCAGGGTAGGCAATCCAGTCAGAGTTTTTTTTTTTTCCTTTTGTCTTTTCTTCATTTTGGTATTATGGTGATGATAACCCTTTCTTTGTCTTGCTGGATTGAACCACGTGTGTTACTCTCCGGTTGTTGAGTGGAAATTTAAATAAGATGGTCACACGTTTTTAGAAGACACTTATTTTTTAAATAAAATTTAAATGAAAAATTTTGAAAAACCTTGTCGGATGAAATTATAAAATTATAAATTCCCAGGCAAATCAGAGTCTGGACAGCTAGTAGTATATAATATACAATTCGTCAATTTCCAAGTAAATCCTCTAACATAAAACTACCAACAAACACGAGATACCAGATTGAGGGTAATTATTACCAACAGGTGTTAGACTAACTGAAACGTTATAAAAATAACAGTCAACATGAGAACAGTCGCCTGAAAAATCCAAATAATACGAACACGAACTTCTTATCTCAAATACTAAAAAACATAATCAATGTTTCTTTGAATTGTTTTTTTTTTTTTTTTTTTGCAGATCTATTTGATGACCAAATTGTGAGTCACCAAGTCAAATATTTAGGACTAATGGAGAATTTACGGGTACGAAGGGCTGGCTTTGCCTATCGGAGACCTTATGAAGTCTTCCTGAAAAGGTAAAAAAAATTTTTGGTTATCCTGACGCTCCGCACTTCTTTGTTTACCTTGGAAGTGACGTCACACAAATCTTATAATACGGATGGCTACAATTGTAAAAATAATTTGTTTTATTTTTCTTACATTTTGAGCTCCTTTTTTCTCCCGTTTGTTTTTGTTTTCTACAATTAATAAACCAGTTTACAAGTAAAAAATAATTTGTTTTACTTGTATAGTTTTTTAACAGGTGCTTATGCAGTTTAATTAACCGTTTTAACATAAGTAACGTGCCGACATTAACCAAGCAGAAGAACTGTTCATTATTTTACACCGCTTCTCACCAAATGTAAACAGGTAATTTTAAAGAATTTTCCGATGGTAGAAAGGAAGCCCCCCCCCTCAAATCGTGGCCACAAAGTGGGTGATCATTTTACGTTAAATTATTATAGAAAAGTGATCCCCCACTTTTTAAAACAAATATTTCTTCATATCTTGGAAACTACTCGTTTGCCGTAATTTTAAACATTATTTTCGTTTTCAGCGACCCTGAAAACTTAAGAGTGGTAATTTTAAAGGAATTTTCGAGGGTGGAGTAATTCTTCATATTTACCTTTTTTTTTAATTGAATTGTTAGGTGAAAGTACAGAATAGTTACAATACACCCTCCCTTCCCATGTTAAATAATAGGTTTCTAAATAATAGCGTTAAAAAATAGCTTGGGTCGTAAACTGCAGGACTGCAGGAGTACCTATAAAAGGTAACGCTGGATCGGAAAAAGAGCTCAAAATGAAAATAAAATAAATTCTCCACTCAAAATGAGAAATGGGAGAAAAAAAAAAGTTAAACGGGAGAAAAAAGGAGCTCAAAATGAAAGAAAAATGAAACAAATTATTTTTACAATTGTAGCCATCCGTATTATAAGATTTGTCTGACGTCACTTCCAAGGTAAACAAAGAAGTGCGGAGCGTCAGGATAACCAAATTTTTTGTTTGTGTTTTTTTTTGTTTTTGTTGTACAAAGTCACATCTAACATAGCTACATTATTACTAGTGATGGGACGATTCCAATATTATACATTTACCTCCGCTGATCCAAAGTCCAATACGATTCATCATTTTGCAACCAGAGTCAATGTGCTTGCGTTCGTTAATGTATGTCCATGGCTCCATTATACGCATCAGAAAGCAGGTCGTTTGACATGATCACAAAGTTTTGGTTGATGTAACTTCCGACCTGCTTCAGGTTTATTTTGTCGAACTAAGGAATTTGGATGGAATTTCAAACGGAACCCTTTATTTACTTCATGTGGGTAGCATGCTCTCATTCTGTCAGCCATGACTGGATGGAGGTCCTAAGTAATTCACAATTCTATTTTTTCGGTTACCCACACTGAGAATTGAACCTTCAAGAGAATATCCCTTTTACAATTGATTTTTTCCAAGTTTTCTAACAACTGCACCATCGATCTTTGTGGACAATTCTTCTACAAATTTTGGGAGTTTTAAACCTATTTTGATTCTTGCTGTGAATATCACTATTCCTAATTATTATTACTCTATATTACTATAGGTTGTACGTTCAATCCACGGCTAGGGAAAAGGTGCTAGTCAAGCCACACTGATGAAGTGGGATACAACGAAACAGTACTGTATGTGGATGACTTTATATTTAAGTCCCCCTCTTTGGGTTGAGTACTGTCGTAAATGTATCTCAGCTGCTGCTGATTTGGCAATCATGTGAGGCTCACTGTTTGTTTGTAAATAAACTATTAGCTCAAGCACTGTAAAAGCGATGGGCGAATGTTTATTCAGTGGACACTTGATGAGGTCATTTAGGAGCACTGATCCATGGTCCAGTGGTTAGAACTGCCAACTGCGATGGTTGTAGGTTCAATCCATGGTTAGGGAAAAGGTGCTAGTCTACCCGCACTAATGAATTGTGATACAGCAAAACAGTACTATATGTAGATGACTATAATATATATATATATATATATATAGCGTGTCAGGAGGTGATGAAAAGAAATCAAATAAAGTTTTCGATTGGGAATGTGAGAGCTGAAAATACTACACTGTCTGTTAAACTGTTTTTCTGTTTATTTTCGAGTTGTTTCACTTTTTCAAAGTTACTGATGAGCTGTATTGATTTTTTTCAGCCACAAATGGCTGATTCAATACAATGAAACCACTGGTTAGCCTTTGGAATATATATATATATATATATATATATATATATATATATATTTTAAATAAATATTTGTGTATATATATATATATATATATATATATATATTATTGTTTACTTAATTCTGTATATATTATCTACTAGCATGGGTGCCCGGCATTGCCTGGAGGTGTTTGTTGAGCAAGAAAAAAAAGTGGAAGTCGGAAGGCAGGCTTGAACCCATACCATGAAGGAGGAAAAGAACGGGGAAAAAAGGTTACGTCTTTGCTGTTACGACTATCGCCAAACCAGAAGTGACGTAGGTTCAAATTAAGGCTAGCCAATCGAAAAGAGGGGATGACTTTCGGAAATATCGGCGAAAAAAGCAACCCCTCCCTGTAGAAAAGTGCCCAGTTGAGGGTGAAGAAATTAATGTTTTTAGCCAATTTTTCAGTATTTGTCATCTGAAGTGTTGTTCTTCAAAACGATACTGATCTTGTGAAAATCCGTCGCCTCTGTCGAAAGTTTTAAGCCGACATGCAAACATACACACATACATTTATATATTGGTAACTCAAATTTTCGACCTAAACTGATTAAAAAGCTTGCCCTATCTCTGAATACCCTTTATGGAAAATTTCAAATGTTTAGACCAGAAATTGTCTTTAGTAATTTGGTAGAGACCGCAGAGGTCAAATTTTTTTAAAACTTTGACCCCTATCATGACCCCTTAACATTTATTGTTTTGGGCTCAAATAAAGTTAAGTTAGATCCATGTCCAAGGAACCTATATCTAAAATTTCAAGTGTTTAGACCCAAAATTGTCAGGAGTTTGGTAGAGTTCTCAAAGGTCAAATCGTTGAACTTTGACCCCTTAACAGCCAAATTTCTGGCCGAAAACCGATTACAAAGATTTTGCCAAATCTCAGTACACTGTATATCAAATTTCGAGTCTGTAGGCTGAAAGTTGACGGAGTTATTGCATAGGGAAATGTACACAGACACACACTTTCACTTTTATATATAGAAATTATTTATAATTTTGTGTGAGCGACTGAAAAATACAGTTGTGAATTACTTAAGACTTTTGTCCAGTCATGGCTGATGGAACAAGAGCATGCTACCTCCATTTGAAATTCACAAGTTTGACTAAAACATTTCTGAGTTTGACAAGGTTGGAGGTTTCATCAACGGAAACGTTATAAAGATAACACTCAAGATGAGAACAGTAGTCCGATGAATCCAAATAATACGATTAACCAATGTTCATCTAAAAAAATTCAGAAACGTCTTCAGCATAATTTTCAAAGCTAACATGACTTGGAATACATAGAAAACATTAACCATTTACTATTTTGTTTTTATGGCCCCCAGGTAACCCAGCTAGTATGTATGTATGTTTGCATGTCAAGGTAAAATTTAGACATTACAAAACAAACACATAGTTGGTATATTCTTGCTTGGCCTTGTCCCGGATGAATAATGTCTAGAAGTTAAAAAAAAATATTCTTTCATTGAGAGTCACTAATAAGTCCCACATTGTCAATTATGCTCCAACCCCTGTCCCATCACTGCAATGTTTCATTCCTGTGCTTGTTTTATAATTATTTTAACAGAATGTGTTCCAACGAACTTGTAGCATTAGTGCTCCCTCAACATACAGTAGAACCCCGGAATACGGCATTAAAAATTAGTAACAAAATACAGTATATGATACGCACATGTATATAATCAAATAACATTCTAAATAACATAAAGCGGGGCAAATACCATAACCAGGGGTAGGAAAAACATTGTATTCCACATTGTAACCTGAAAAAATCGTATCCTAGGGTCACCGTATCCCAGGGTTCTACTGTAATTACCCTTGATTAACCTGATAAGCAACAAAATCCTACCCCTTCACTTATGTCTTTGTTGTAATTTGTCTTGTTTGAGATGAGCATAAGTAAAAAAAAAAAAAAAAAAAGTTATTAGCTGCTGAAGGATTAGATTATTTGATATTCTATTTCTTTTTTTTTTTTCGTTTTCCTTTTTCTTTCGTTTTTCTTTTTCTTTCGTTTTTCTTTTTTTTCGTTTTTCTTTTTCTTTCGTTTTTTTTCTTTCGTTTTCCTTTTTCTTTCGTTTTGCTTTTCTTTCGTTTTCCTTTTCTTTCGTTTTCCTTTTCTTTCGTTTTCCTTTTCTTTCGTTTTCCTTTTTCTTTCGTTTTCCTTTTTCTTTCGTTTTCCTTTTTCTTTCGTTTTCCTTTTTCTTTCGTTTTCCTTTTTCTTTCGTTTTCCTTTTTCTTTCGTTTTCCTTTTTCTTTCGTTTTCCTTTTTCTTTCGTTTTCCTTTTTCTTTCGTTTTCCTTTTTCTTTCGTTTTCCTTTTTCTTTCGTTTTCCTTTTTCTTTCGTTTTCCTTTTTCTTTCGTTTTCCTTTTCTTTCGTTTTCCTTTTCTTTCGTTTTCCTTTTCTTTCGTTTTCCTTTTCTTTCGTTTTCCTTTTTCTTTCGTTTTCCTTTTTCTTTCGTTTTCCTTTTTCTTTCGTTTTCCTTTTTCTTTCGTTTTCCTTTTTCTTTCGTTTTCCTTTTTCTTTCGTTTTCCTTTTTCTTTCGTTTTCCTTTTTCTTTCGTTTTCCTTTTTCTTTCGTTTTCCTTTTTCTTTCGTTTTCCTTTTTCTTTCGTTTTCCTTTTTCTTTCGTTTTCCTTTTTCTTTCGTTTTCCTTTTTCTTTCGTTTTCCTTTTTCTTTCGTTTTCCTTTTTCTTTCGTTTTCCTTTTTCTTTCGTTTTCCTTTTTCTTTCGTTTTCCTTTTTCTTTCGTTTTCCTTTTTCTTTCGTTTTCCTTTTTCTTTCGTTTTCCTTTTTCTTTCGTTTTCCTTTTTCTTTCGTTTTCCTTTTTCTTTCGTTTTCCTTTTTCTTTCGTTTTCCTTTTTCTTTCGTTTTCCTTTTTCTTTCGTTTTCCTTTTTCTTTCGTTTTCCTTTTTCTTTCGTTTTCCTTTTTCTTTCGTTTTCCTTTTTCTTTCGTTTTCCTTTTTCTTTCGTTTTCCTTTTTCTTTCGTTTTCCTTTTTCTTTCGTTTTCCTTTTTCTTTCGTTTTCCTTTTTCTTTCGTTTTCCTTTTTCTTTCGTTTTCCTTTTTCTTTCGTTTTCCTTTTTCTTTCGTTTTCCTTTTTCTTTCGTTTTCCTTTTTCTTTCGTTTTCCTTTTTCTTTCGTTTTCCTTTCTTTCGTTTTCCTTTCTTTCGTTTTCCTTTCTTTCGTTTTCCTTTCTTTCGTTTTCCTTTCTTTCGTTTTCCTTTCTTTCGTTTTCCTTTCTTTCGTTTTCCTTTCTTTCGTTTTCCTTTCTTTCGTTTTCCTTTCTTTCGTTTTCCTTTCTTTCGTTTTCCTTTCTTTCGTTTTCCTTTCTTTCGTTTTCCTTTCTTTCGTTTTCCTTTCTTTCGTTTTCCTTTCTTTCGTTTTCCTTTCTTTCGTTTTCCTTTCTTTCGTTTTCCTTTCTTCCGTTTTCCTTTCTTTCGTTTTCCTTTCTTTCGTTTTCCTTTTTCTTTCGTTTTCCTTTTTCTTTCGTTTTCCTTTTTCTTTCGTTTTCCTTTTTCTTTCGTTTTCCTTTTTCTTTCGTTTTCCTTTTTCTTTCGTTTTCCTTTTTCTTTCGTTTTCCTTTTTCTTTCGTTTTCCTTTTTCTTTCGTTTTCCTTTTTCTTTCGTTTGTCTTTCGTTTTCCTTTTTCTTTCGTTTGTCTTTCGTTTGTCTTTTTCTTTCGTTTGTCTTTCGTTTGTCTTTTTCTTTCGTTTGTCTTTCGTTTGTCTTTTTCTTTCTTTTGTTTTTCTTTTCTTTTTTTTTCTTTCGTTTTTCTTTTCTTTTTTTTTCTTTCGTTTTTCTTTTCTTTTTTTTCTTTCGTTTTTCTTTTCTTTTTTTTTCTTTCGTTTTTCTTTTCTTTTTTTTTCTTTCGTTTTTCTTTTCTTTTTTTTTCTTTCGTTTTTCTTTTCTTTTTTTTTCTTTCGTTTTTCTTTTTTTTTTCCTTTACTTTTTCTTTTTTTTTTCCTTTCGCTTTTTTCTCTTTATTCTTTTTTTTTCTTTTTTTTTTCTTATGCCTCTGTTTTGTTTCTCAGATACAAATGCTTATGTCCGATGACCTGGCCAACTTTCAAGGGTTCTGCGAAAGAAGGTGTCCGATGCCTTGTGACATATTTGAAGTATGAAGATGATGACTACAAGCTTGGCAAGTAAGTGCAATCAATTACGTCATTAAACTGATGGACTTAAAAAAAGGTGAGAAAGGAGAAGGGTTAGCAGTGAAGTCCATTGACTTGCCCAACAATACAGAATTCTCTTGTCAGACCCAGACAGCATTTAAGCTGGCAAGTCAGACTTTACTTCTGATTAGCCAATTTTCATTTGTTATTGTTGCACCATCTTATTGGCAACAAAATAATGTACTTGGCTACAACTTATTTACCAAATTACTTGGCCGTATCCAGATGACGCATCCCATTTTGTGTAACATAGTGCATATGCGCGCGTAGGAAATTATCAGCAGCAGCAAAGGATGGCTGGCAGCAAAGAAATTGGCAACAGCAGCAAAAAAAAAAAAAGAAGGCACATGTGCAAATTAGGCGGTTTGTGCAAGCTTGTCTCTGAAGAAAAAGAACAATCACCATGTGTTTGGAGAGAAACAAAATGCGACTTCAAAGAAAATGGACATGTAAAGTCAAAGACAAGAAATTGCTGGCTGCGGCCGGGATGAAAAGTGTACACTGGGTGAGATGGACGATAGTGAGAGATTTTTAAATGGTTCTGAGGAGAATGGCAATAAATGCTTTTGTTTTAAAAAAAAAAAAAAAAAAAAAAAAATTAAATGGTGACTATATTTTCCCCGTTTTGCTGCTGCCCTCGTTCACCTATGTCTCTTTCTCTATTTTTCCACTACTCTATCTCTCTGTCTCTTTTCACTTCTCTCTGTATCTCTTCCTATCCCAGTCTCCACATCTGGGCTGGTGCATCTGCTACTAGTCTCTCGCTCCTTGACAAGGTTCAAAAGAGAGTCGCAAATCTGATAGGCCCTGAACTGGCATCTAAGCTTCAGCCTCTGTCCCATCGACGAAATGTTGCATCCCTCTGCCTGTTCTACAAGTATTTTAGTGGTGAATGCTCTGATGAACTGCAATCACTTGTGCCCCCACGACGCGAGCACCCTCGACAAACCCGACAGGCTACTAGATCCCACCCCCACACTGTAGAGGTCCCTAGATGTAAAAGATCTTTTTACTCCAATAGTTTCTTCCCCAGAACCGCAAGACTCTGGAATTCCATTCCAGGTCCCTGCTTCCCCAACAGTACTGACGTGCAGAAGTTCAAGTGTAACGTGAACCGACACCTTGCTGCCCAAATCCCTACATAGTACCCCAGTAGTTGTTGCCCCTGATAGTAGCCCCCTACACCAAAGTGGCAATTTGCCTTGTTTGGGGTGAAAATGTAATAAAAAAAAAAAAAAAAAAAAAGTCTCCCTCATCATTATTTCTATTAAGATTTTTATCAATTTAATTTTGTGTAAGATACACATCCTAGCAAATAATCAGGAGGGAAGAGTCTGTGTAGTTAAATTAAAGAGAGGAAGGGTGTATGGTGGGAAATGAGTTGCACTGTTTTCTTCTTCTTCTTTTGCTGCTGCCCCCCCCCCCCATCCTCCATCTGTTACTATGATGAGTAACAGATGGAGGAGGGGGGCGCAACTGTTTCTTTTTCTAAAAACTATGACTCAGAAGCCAACCATGCAGCCTGCAATTGACTAAGTTGGGTCATGGTTCGTTTTGATGGAGTTAACCCTCTTTAATGCACGTATCCTTCCTCGTACATCCCTGACCCTCTTATAAACTCGGACCACTATTTCGAAAATCTTTCCAGGTTTTCAGGCTAGTATTAAGGTGTAATATCTGTTATGTTCTCAGTCAGAGGATAAGAAATAATTAGTTTTTGTGTACCCTTCAACACGTCCTTTTTTTTTTTTTTTTTTTGGAGGGGGGGGTCCCTCACATTAAAAACCGATTTCTCTTCATTATTGTAACGAGATTCAAAAATTTAAATATTGAATTTCAAGTGAAACCAATGGTATCTACTGAATTGTCAGGTCACAGTAATGAAAATATCCAAAAATTATAAAAAACAATGAGATAGAAAATTAATTATTAATGAAAATAGTTTTTGAATAAATTTCGAGTGTGTATTAACAGCATCAAGTCAGGGGAAGTAACTCTGTCCGTAGTGGTGGATGTCATGCAATCATCAATTTGTACAAAGTACATGTTTCATGTAATAATGCAGTAATATTTAACTAATTGTGTCATGATAATTGGGCAGATAACATTGCTTATTGAAATTTATAAACAGTAAGTAGTTTGTTTTTCCGGCTGTCGGATTTTGCTACAATAACGATGAAGAACCTAAAAACCGAGCTTGTCTAATTTTATGCTAATGAGGAGGTGCTGGTAAATGAAAGCAACAATTCTGAGAGTAAATTTATTTAGAAAAAAAAAAAAAAAAAGATTAAAAAAAAAATGTAATCAAAATATGACATGGCCACTCCTTCTCACCTCCAAATTTTGTTAAAAGAAAGTAGATGAATTTATCGAATACGTAACATAAGATTTTCAGATTAAGAAAAAGAAAATAAAAAAAAATTATTTGTTCGATTTTTAGCAAGAATTTCATATAAATTGGAACCATTCTTCATGACTTATCTTTAGTGAAAATAATTTTCAATTTATAAATAAAAAAAGAAAAAAAGAATGGGGACGGAATTCCAAACCAGGGGTGGAGGTCATCTTACGTTAAAAATTGAACAGTATTATTTATTTATATAATTTTTTTATATACTTAACGAATTTAATGTTTTTGGAGGGTTGAAATGTAACATGGCCATTACGGTCAAATTGTATTCATTACATTTCAAACCTCTCTCGGACCCCCACACTGTCTGGTACCATCACAAAGGAACAAACAAACAAACAAAAATTAAATAAATCCGACTCTGCATTTTTTTTCTGTTTTAACACAAGCAATTTATTACCGGTACTTTCTAAACAATGCCTGATCCTTGTACTTTTTTTTTAGTATTCATTTCGTCTGCGAACAAACCCTGCCATCTCAACACAAGCTTAATTCTCTCATCACCACATTCATCTTCCCCAGCGTGTGCTTTACTTCTTTCTCGACCTCATGCTGGCCATTGCCAGCCATTTTTCAGACTTTACACGTCCATCTTCCCCAGCACACGCTTTTTTCTCTCCTCGACCACGTGCTATCTTTTTTTTTCTTTTTGTTGTGACGCAAGCACACGCACACTTCTTTTGCTGCTGCTGCTATTTTCACACGCACTCGTCCAATATTTTACTTGCCATACAATTAATTTTTTTTCACAAACTAAAAAATTTGGTACATCTTACAAATCTGTTACGTTTACAAAGAAAATGTCAGTATTGGATATTTAACTCCGTACTCTTCAGAAAGTCCTTAAAAAGAAAAATGCATAACGATGTAATATGGAAAAAATCATGAAGGTATCGGCTACAGGTGCATTTCAACCACGAGCCTATGCACCTGAGCTACCCTGGAGGGGTTACAAAAGGACAAACTTCTTTCTTAGAATTTAAATCAATTTTATTTAAATTTCGTCAACACAAAACATGGGCAAGAAAAAAGGTTAGAAACACAGGAATGTAAGACCAAGTTGGTTCAGCTGATGTGTATTTTTGAAGGTTCCAATTTGGGAGGAAGATATTTTGGGTGAGAACTGGTTTTGGAAAAATTATATCATACTTAAATGTGTGAGAATGAGAAAAAGGTTATTTGAGTAAAGGCAAAATACTGAATTCAATATCATAAATTCACTAGAGATATTTTATTTATCTCTGTTCATATTTTTATATTCTTTGCTGAGTCAAAAGAATTCATACGCTGACATATCAAAAAAGTCTGGGTCCATAATTTTAATGGGCCGATAATTTTAATGGGCCAATAATTTTAATAGGTTGGAAAAATCATAATTAAAACCTTAATTCCACAATTTTATTTGATTAAAAATTATTATGAGTCGATGTTCATTTGTTTTCGTTGCAGAAAGTTTAATGAAACAATTTAGGAATATTAAAATGAAAAAGTTTATACATTTGTTTTTGATGAGCAGATGATAATGTTAAAAGGTTGATGAATTGTTTGTGTGTGTGCATAGTGTGTCAGCATGCGTATGCGTGAGTTAAAATTGCTATTTTTTTTGTTTGTTTCTTTTTTTGTTTGTTTCTTTTTTTGTTTGTTTCTTTTGTTTGTTTGTTTCTTACTTTCTTTTTCTTGTTTCTTTTTTTGTTACTTTCTTGTTACTTTTTTCTTGTCTTTCATTTTGTTTTTTTCTTGTTTCTTTTTCTTTTTTACTTGTTTTTACTTTGTCATTTAAAATTTTTTTTACTTAATTTCATATCTAATATATATATATATATATATATATATATATATATATATATATATAAAGAAATAAAAATTACAATAAGTTAACCAAGGTAATCAAAAAGGTAAACTTAAAATATATTATAAATATTAAAGAGTTAATATTTACAAGTAAAGTAATCTCAACCAGATGTAAAAGCTCAATAAAACCGAAAAGGAAATAGAGCTTATAATATGAACAAATGATTAATAATCTTGTGCTTCGTTTTAAAAATTAAATATGTTAACTCTTTTTCAAGATTTTTTTTAACATGTTTTATTAATCATTTGTTCATATATATATATATATATATATATATATATATTCTACAAATACTTATAAATTTTTCTCTTTTAATCTAATTTTTGTTTTTGTTTTTTTTTTATTATTTACTTAGGACAAAACTTTTTATCCGATTCCCTCGAGTCCTTTTTGCAACCGAAGATGCTTTCCAGCACCATAAAAATACCCTGGGTATGTAAAATTTATTTAAAAAAAAAAATTCATCAGAGAAAAAAAATATTGGATGTTAGTTCATGATTCAGGCACGTTGTTGAATTCTGAGATCCATAGAGAATTTTGAACAGTACACTTTATTTAATCTCCAGGGATAGATTGTCTTAGAATGACTTCTACTATGCTCTATGCTATGGCTGCTAGAACGAGAACAATCTACTCTCATGAATTTAATAAAAGGTACAGCTCGATATTCCGTACAATAAACAGAAGTGTAACATATCAACATCTTCCTACATACAACGCCTGGCATTCTCAAATGGTCACCCATCAAATACTGACCAGGTTCAATGGTGCTTAACTTTCAGTGATCAAACGAAAACCGGTGTGTCAACTTGAATATGCGGTGTATGAATAAATATTACGTTTTTGAATTTTTCTTGAGAACTTTGCTGTAATTTTCTCTTACTCACCTTGCGTAGATCTGTAATTGGGAAATGAATTATAATTTCAATGTAAGAGTTGAACTGTTCATATTAATAAGGGTGGGGGTGCGCTCAATATTTCAAATAGAATAAAGTTATAGTTAAACACATTGTGGGGGGAAAATAGAGGAGGCTTACCGCAAAAAACGTGCTCGTATCTGTTGTGCAGGCTGAGAAGGAAAAACGAAAAATTCAAGATGGCGACCGTGGTCTTTTAATGTCCACTGAATCAAACAGTTCTCGAAAAATCGCATCTCACACGTGATTTTGAGGTGTGCCCGGGCACCATAAAAGCAGACGCGTTCAAACCTGTGTAAAGTGAACATCATCAGACTTTTCCGCACCTTGTTTACATTGGACTTGAAGGCAATTATATTGTAGTCAGTCAAGAAGCAAGCCAGAAGAACAGTGTTCTATAGGCGGGCAGTTTTAAGAAAGAAGCGTTCAGACCTGTGTAAATCGAATATCGTTGTGCGACTCAGACTTTACCAATTCACACATGAAATAAACTAAAATAATATATTCTTTGGATTTAAATAATTTTATTATTGTAGAATTTCCAGAAATAAAGAAACTAGACAAAATTTTTATTGGATTTCTGAATTTAACAAATTTCTCTTCATATACGATTATTTTTATTGGATTTCTGAATTTAACAAATTTTTCTTCATATATGATTATTTTTATGATTATTTTTGCGATTCTGAAATTTTTGAAATGGGGATTAGTTATTTGTATTATTTGATAAGAATTTTGAATAGATTGTCTTGGAGTGACTTTTACTCTGCTGCTCCATGGCTGCTGGAACGTGAACAATCTACCCTCATGGATTTAATAAAAGGTGCAGCTCGATATTCCATACAAATTCCAGAGTTAAACAAAGATTTCAGAGTTTTCTAAGACTCCTTTAAAGAATGTCAGAAGTCACAGCTGCCAAAACTTGAGGATAACATCCAAGATGAGAATGGTGTTTGGACGTTAATTGAAATATAAATTATCAATCCTCATCTCAAAAATTCTGAAACGCCATACTCTAAATGTTTATTATTAGTAGTAGTAGTGTTGTGTAGCTGGGGGGGGTCATATGGAGAGACCCATATAACGGGAACTCAGAACAAAGGCTGATGATGACATTTATATACTGAGAGAGATGCTAATTCATTATCGAAGGAATGTGGAATACAGTTTTTTTGCATCAGAGGGGGAGAATCATTACTGATGATGGAGGAGGGGACAGACAAAACTGAGAGGGGGGGGTTATACAAAGTTTGTTTACAAGATGATAGACAAAAAATATTTGCCTTTCAGTTGTAGTGATGACACAAAGACAAACAGTTACAAAACATAGATGGTGATTATTTATTCATCAGCCGGCCGATTGATGACTCAGGAATTCAAGCTTGTGTGGTTTCATAGTCTACTCCCCTCATTTGCCTCTAAAGGTATCAGCTCCATTAAGCTGCTGTCCGACTCTTGTCTCTGTTTCTATCACTCTGCCTGTGATTGTCTTTAACTTTGATACCTGTCTCAATATATTGAGAATCTCCTTTCTTTATTGTGTCAGAAGTGTGGTCAACCAATGTAACTTTATCACGTTTCAATTTATCCGTCCACTTTGCACATGTATCTAACACCTTTCATAAACAAAATAAATCCGTAAATTAAATTGTATCATTTAATCTATTTGTTACATAACATTTTCAACTTTGTTTTTGTCCATTCTGTTAACTGACATATTTAATATCCAGTTATTTCTAAAAGAATGAACAATCGCTCTATCTCTGACATAAATAATATTTAGTTCTTTGCAAGAACAATGCCAAAGTTCTGCATTCCTAGGATTTCAATATCTTCTATCTTTTAACACTTGCCTAGAGGGTTCGATTCTAGCCTTTTCCTAATATAATTTTCAAACTTTGCTTTCTTACTTACTCTTTTCATAACAGTACTAGTAATAGTAATCGCATGCTACTTCCATTGTGACACATTCGGAATGCCAAGGGTTCTTCATGCTAAATTTGATGCGGTGCAGTTGAGTAGCTTTGGAACCCATGAGTGATCGACAAAGCCACAGTTTTGGAACTTAATTAATTCCTATAAATTTTTTTTTTAATGTTTTTGATTTATTTTAATTGGTTTTGTTGGATGTTTTGTGAAAATATCTTTACTTCTCTTCTCCAGCCACGCAAATCCAAGCTAAATTCAAGGCCTACAGACAAAAGAAAATCTATGATAAATTACGACTCATGAGTAAGTTTAATTTTTTTTTTTTTTTCATCGTTGCCATAGAATCATTGAAAAGTTTAAAACATCACTTCAATCATTCGGTTCTTATTGTTGAACAAAGTTGAAATAAAAAGTCGGTCACTTAAGCTCACATGCATCGATCATGTCATTAGATCACTATGGCCAGATGTTACGACATTTAAAAAACGTTCAAATTTCAGCCATATTTCTTGTGGTTGAGATTGGCTGTGAGGTTTGTTCCTTACTAATGGAGTTAGAGATGGCTTTGTGGCTGAGTTCGAATCTCCCTACCAGTAGTAATCGTGTCACCCTGTACTGATGATTCCTGAAAGGGTGAAACACTACTGTCTGTATTGTAATAATTATATACATACACACACACACACACACACACAAGGAGCATTACACATTGGAATGGCTCCTCTTTAATTCCGCCTGAATGGATCAGATGAGGGGTTGCAAATTGTATTACTATGATGACTGAACTTATGCATTTACGACCTGAAAGTTTCCTCTCTCTGTTGCAGATATTGACGGTGTGAGACTCTAAGAAACCAACTTCTGTTATGAATGTGCTTGAGAAGACAGATGCATCATTGAATTCCTGGTAAAAGTGCATTGAGAATTGTGATGACTATGTAGAAAAATATATTCTGGAGCACAAAAGGTTGCTCATTTTAATGTTACCATTCCTGTCTTCATAGTTCTTCAACTTTTTGAGTTAAAAAAAAGAGGCTTTACATTTGGAATGACCATTGTATGACACAGCGTATGCATAACCATTGTTTATTGCTGGCAAAAATGCATTGAGAATGATGGTGACTATGTAGAAAAATAATCTTTATAGCTCTTCAACTTTTTGAGTTAAAAAAAAAACAGCTTTTCTTTTGGAACCACCCTCGTGTTTGTGTGTGTGTGTGTGTGTGTGTGTGTATATTTATGTGTGTATATATATATATATATATATATATATATATTATTAGTGTTGGGACGATGAATTGGAAAAATCGGAATGTTTGAGGGTATCGGAATTGGAAGAATTTGTGCCGATTTTCCGATGCCAAGACGATTCTTTTAATTAAGTTTTTTATTTTATTTTGTTTAAAGTAAAATCTTCCATTGCTGGTAGTAATGATAAAATAATAAATATTTATTGATTTTAAAACCATCAGTGAAGCTAAAGTTGATAAATCTTCCCCCAACAGTATATTTTTGCATTTATACTTTTTTTTCTCCAATTTTTTGTCCTTTTTTAAATTTCTCCAATTTTTTATCCTTTTTTAAATTTCTCCAATTTTTTGTCCTTTTTTAAATTTCTCCAATTTTTTGTCCTTTTTTAAATTTTTTGTCCTTTTTTAAATTTCTCCAACTTTTTGTCCTTTTTTAAATTTCTCCAACTTTTGGTCCTTTTTTAAATTTCTCCAACTTTTGGTCCTTTTTTAAATTTCTCCAACTTTTGGTCCTTTTTTAAATTTCTCCAACTTTTGGTCCTTTTTTAAATTTCTCCAACTTTTGGTCCTTTTTTAAATTTCTCCAACTTTTGGTCCTTTTTTAAATTTCTCCAACTTTTGGTCCTTTTTTAAATTTCTCCAACTTTTGGTCCTTTTTTAAATTTCTCCAACTTTTGGTCCTTTTTTAAATTTCTCCAACTTTTGGTCCTTTTTTAAATTTCTCCAACTTTTGGTCCTTTTTTAAATTTCTCCAACTTTTGGTCCTTTTTTAAATTTCTCCAACTTTTGGTCCTTTTTTAAATTTCTCCAACTTTTGGTCCTTTTTTAAATTTCTCCAATTTTTTGTCCTTTTTTAAATTTTTTTCTTTTTCTCCTTTTAATTTAAATATTTTTTTTTTCTAAAAAAAAAAAAAAATGTCTCTTTAGTTTTCCTTGATAACTTTTCCATTTCTCTAATGCAGGCATTGTTATCCAGTGTTGGCTACGAAGATACCTCGCACGAAAATTGTTAGAACGACGAAGAAAAGCAGCATTTATCATTCGAAAGTAAGTGAATGTTATCAAATGTATCGTGCATGGGTGTTAGGTGCTCGTGTGAGGTAGAAAATGGAAAAAAAAACATAATTGGTCCCCCCTGACAAAAGAGGAATTGGGCCTAGTAATTTCCTCCTGTTCATTTGTTAGCCCTTTTTTCAATAATCATACCTTTGAGCTTTTTGAAATTTTGCACAAACATTAGTAAATTTTTGCCAGAACAGGTTTTCTGGGATAACTCTGGTTGTCCCCCACCCCAGAGGACATTATAGAGGTGAAATTGCCTCCAAATCATCCATCCATTCATTTAATCACACTTGTCTAGATATTTTTTTTTGCCTTAGATTTTTTAAAAATTTTGCACAAACATTAGTCATGGTAAAAGTAAATTTTTCACTCATTTAGGGGGACTACACATGCTCAGCTTGTTTTAAGAAAAAGAAATTTTCATCATGTCATTCTCTCTTCCAATATTTGCCGTGCACACTTCTGTGTGATGAGACGTGGTAAGCCTCCATTGGTCAGGATGAGGATTTGATTGTTGGCTTGAATGGTGCAATATGGAATGGAATGCATCTGTAACAGTGCGTATGGGAAAACTAGCAGCAGCCAAAGGATAGCTGATTAGCAAAAGTATTAGCAGTTGTTAAAGCACTATGCAAATTAGCAAGTGTGCGTGAGTTTGTGTTACAAGAAAAGAGAAAAATACACCACATGGTCAAGAAGAGAAGCAAGTTGCATATCTGGCAAGATGGACGTGTAAAGTCAAAGGCGAGAAAGCATTAGTTCAGACCACATGAGGTGACGAGGAGACAAAGACTTTTAAAAAGCACACATGTGTGCGAAAAGACTTTGGAAGTATAATGAAATGCGTTGTTTTGGAAGAACCATGAATAATGCATTTCATTTGCACTTAAAAAATGCCCTTTGTTGGTTTGTTTGTTTTTTTCTTTGTTGGTTTGTTTGTTTGTTTTTTTTTGTTGGCTTGTTTGTTTGTTTGTTTGTTTGTTTTTTTCTTTGTTTGTTTGTTTGTTTGTTTTTTTTTGTTGGTTTGTTTGTTTGTTTGTTTGTTTGTTTTTTTGTTTGTTTGTTTTTTTGTTTGTTTGTTTGTTTGTTTTTTTGTTTGTTTGTTTGTTTGTTTGTTTTTTTGTTTGTTTGTTTGTTTTTTTCTTTGTTGGTTTGTTTGTTTTTTTCTTTGTTGGTTTGTTTGTTTGTTGGTTTGTTTGTTTGTTGGTTTGTTTGTTTGTTTGTTTTTTGTTTGTTTGTTTGTTTTTTGTTTGTTTGTTTGTTTGTTTGTTTTTTTCTTTGTTTGTTTGTTTTTTTCTTTGTTTGTTTTTTTTTTTTGTTGGTTTGTTTTTTTGTTTGTTTGTTTGTTTTTTTGTTTGTTTGTTTGTTTGTTTTTTTTGTTTGTTTGTTTGTTTTTTTGTTTGTTTGTTTGTTTTTTTCTTTGTTTGTTTTTTTCTTTGTTTGTTTTTTTTTTTTTGTTGGTTTGTTTGTTTGTTTGTTTGTTTGTTGGTTTGTTTGTTTTTTTCTTTGTTGGTTTGTTTGTTGGTTTGTTTGTTTGTTTGTTTGTTTGTTTTTTGTTGGTTTGTTTGTTCTTGCGATGTCACAAATCCCCCCCCCTCCTCTCCATGTCGCTGAATAATCCAAAAGAACAGAAAAGCTGTTACAGTTTGACACGAACATTGTTGTACGTAATGCCAAACTGCCTGAGGGATTCCACTCTAGGTTTTTCCGCAAAGTTTACTCTTGAAGCCTTTCCCATGAGTGGGGATTCCAAAAGGCAGAGGATGTTTGAAATCTGGGTTTACCTCAACTTAGATGGACTGGCTTCCAAGACTGCCAAGTTCCCCTTACTCAAAACTTAAATGGATTACAAATAATGAGACTCAAGGATCCTGCTCTTCCCTTTCTAATCTTAGACGGAATGTGCTGGTTATTGAAGGTCTGCAAATGCAAGGAGATATGCCTCCACATAACCAGCATCACACTGACATTTAAATTGAGTCTCCCTTTCTTTAAAACTTTGGACTCTGCTATTGGCCAGCATTTGGTAGAAAATCCATCTATCCATCCAGTGCGGTTGTAGCCAAGATTGAACTCACTACACGAGTTTGTAGTATAATTCAAATCTTGTAGATAGATGAATACCTGATGCTTCACCAGGGCTATAAAGGGTATTTTTTTATTGTGAAAATCGTTGAAAATCCAAGTAAGTATAAAATAGAGTGGTCTCAGATTCTATAAAGAATGGATTCCAGAAATCATTTAAAAATGTTTGAATAGCAATAATTATATGCCATCCTTCCTTGTGCCGGCAGAAGGTGTGCATTGCTAAATATCTTTGGAGGACTTTAACCCCCTCCCACCTTCATATTTTTTCCCATACGCCACTTTTGACATTTTAATCATTTTTAAATAACTGCTTAATTAAATTGTTTATTTTAATCGGTCTTGGCACTTCAGTTTCCCCCAAATGGTTTTTATTTTCGTCAATATCATTTGTGCTTACTTAAAATTGCATTTATTTTGAAAAAAAGGAAAAAAAAATGAAAACCTTTATGGTGTACCAACTTGTCACAGAATGAAGATGTTATATTCCAAAAAATCACATAAATTGATCAAATAGTTTTTTTTTTTTATATAAAGATCTTTAAAACAAAAAGACATCCTGCTGAAAGAAAATTGAACCAAAAGAAATCTTCAAAACGGCTCTTCAGAATATGATGAACAAGTGATCTAAACTAATTTTCCATATGAAAACTGTTTTAGTCTCTTGCTTGCTAATCTGCACAGATTTTGATAACTTTAGCCAAAAGTGAAATACAAATAAAGTGAAAGTTTAATTTGGTCTATTTTACCAAAGGCCCTGTCGGTGGGGCATTAGAATACGCCGACTGCCCCCCTGCAGAGGGTAAAAGTCCCTCAATGGGGGGGGGGGGTCCTGGATATGACCCTAAACTATATCCGATGGTGAGGCCCCAGCTTGCAGGCTCTTGGGAGTGTGGAGCCACCCTTTAATTGCCATTGCTCCCAGGTCCACTCTGACCCGGAGTGGTAGTACCTGTTAGGGTCCCAACTATGGGTTAAATAGAAACCGACTTGAAAAAAATAAATATATTCTATTAAAAAAATTTTCTTAAAAATCACCGGATTCGGCATTAAATAACCTGAAAAAGGTTGATATGCCGTAAAACAAAAACAACCAAAACAACTATTTTACCAAAGCAAATAATACCTGTTACATAACTCAACAGTAATTTTTGTATTTAAGTCCTGCACTCATAAACTATATCCATGAAAAGTCAATGTAATAAAGCATAAAAAAAACATTTGCTGCAAAAAAAAAAACATTTGCTGCAAAAAAAAACATTTGCTGCAAAAAAAAACATTTGCTGCAAAAAAAAACATTTGCTGCAAAAAAAAAACATTTGCTGCAAAAAAACATTTGCTGCAAAAAAACATTTGCTGCAAAAAAACATTTGCTGCAAAAAAACATTTGCTGCAAAAATAACATTTGCTGCAAAAATAACATTTGAGCAATTAGAAGTATTTTTAACAACCATTGATGCGACCTTGCTTCTGGAGAGGTTGTTAATTTTATTAACTGATCTTTCAAATAAAATGTCTTTTTTATATTTTATTTATTTTTTTTAATCTATCACAATTTATGTTGAGTTATTAAATTATTTTGTCTTATATCGTATGTTTATGCTATCTTTCCGACATTCTTAAAAAAAAAAATTTTTTTTAAATGCCCAGTCGTAAAATATGCTTAAATTCTCTATTGAATATTGTATACTAGCCTGGCTGCCCGGCATTGCCCGGGTGTTTGAAGGTGTGGGTTGAGCAAAACAAAAAAAAAAAAGTGGTAGTAGGCAGGCAGACTTGAACCCATACCGTTAAGGAGGAAAAAAATGTGAAAAAAAAAAAGGGTGACGTCTTTGCTGTTGCACCCATCGCCAAACTGGAAGTGATGTAGGTTAAATTAAGCCTGGTCAATCGAAAATGACTTTCGAAAATATCAGCGAAAAAAGCAACCCTCCTTGTAGAAAAGTGCACAGTTGAGGGTGAAGAAATTAATGTTTTTAGTCAATTTTTCAATATTTGTCGTCCGAAGGGTCGAGCTTCAAAATTATATCAGTCTCGTGAAAATCCGTTTTAGGTAGGCATACATACATACATACATTTAAACAGATAGGTGAGATTTACATTATAGATGGTCCTGATTTCAAGTAAAAAAAAAAAAAAAATGACTTGGATGCTATCACCTACAACCGAAACCAAAATATTTAAAAGATAAAAGTGGCCGAAATAAAATATATTTACGACCACATTTCGTAAGTGTGAGATATTATGATCTGTGTAGCATATAAGAATGAGCGAGGAAGCCGAGAACCACCCTGAAAAAAGCCTTTGGTGGACACACAGAAAAAATGCGCACACACACACACACACACACACTTTTGCTTATATATAGATATATATAGATGGCCCTGATTTCAAGTTTAAAAGATTTGGATGCCATCAGCTACAACCGAAACCAAAACATTTAACGCTCCAGTTGCTTTACGTACCGTTTGAGCTAATCTGATGATAAGGACTTCAAATTAAACCAGTTCAAGCTATGGATGAATTTGCGCATGCACAAAAGTAATAGAAATTTATTTTATTTAATTATTCGTGGACTGTTATCTTCATCTTCACAACGTTTCGGCCAATTATTCGTCTGCCCTTCGTCAGGTGGTTAAATAAGATAAATTATAAAAATTACTCAAAAAGAATTCCAAATTAATTCAATAAAATAATAGAAATATATTGTGATTTAAAACGAACATTTTGTTTTCAACTTGTCGACATATTTCTGTACGTGGCATTCATCCATTCAAACAAAGATTTTATTTGTTATAAACCATCCTTGGTGTATGATTACTATTTAATGTTAATTTTAGTCTTAGGTGACCAGTGGTTTAAGAGTTTATCGGTTAAATATTCACACACACACACACACACACACACACACACACGAGTTTATTTCTTAAATATTTGCACACACACACACATACATCCACTGTTTTATTTATATAAATTATATTATTGTTACAAAATTTATTTCCTGAGTCCAACTATGTAAACTAGCTAATATAACCGAGTGTTTGCATTCATCGGGTCCTCATCTGCAACACTGATTTAAAAAGTTATGAACAAAGAAAACTACAAATTATTTAACTGACATTTTTCTTTTTTTCTCTTTAGATTCATCAAGGGATTTATTTACCGCAAAAAGCCAGCCTGTGATGAAAATAGCGATTTTATTAAGTATACAAAATACAACTACCTGATGCGCCTCCGCAATAAATTGCCACAAAATGTCTTGGACAAATCTTGGCCGACTTGTCCAGAGCTTCTTCAAAACGTAAGTTGAATTTTGTGTTCGTCGTTGGTTCTCATGAGACGTCCATCACCAATTTTAATCATTATTTCAAAAGTGTTCTCTGCATGACGCAATGTTTGGTATGCTTATCTGTCCATTTATGTATTTGTTTTTATCTTGAAGCGTCCATAAAAAAGAGGACAACAAGGAGTTATTTCTATATTGAAGTATATTTTTTATAGAGCAACACCGACAAAATGACACTTTGAAACAATGAAAATTATTCTGTGTGCGCCTTATATAACAGAGTTAATTTAATTTCCACTCAAAACGTGACCATTAAAAGCTAAACCCCCTGCCAACAAAAGTGAATACATCTCTAAGAAACTACAATCTTGAATGTCTAAATTGAGTACTGCTTGTCATTTTCCCTCCAAAATGTCATGTGACTCATTAATGTTACTAGGTCCACGTGTGCAATATTTTTGACTGATAATGGGGTATTGTTCAAATTTGTAGTGCAGCTCTCCCATTCTCTCGTACTAGTCACGGAAACTTCTAACATGGCACCACCTGGCAAAGAACTCTCTGGGGATTTTAAGACGTATTGTTGCACTACATGGAGATGGTCAAGGCTACAAGATTACCTACACTCGAAACTAAGCTGAAACACGTTGGCTAAGATCATCCAACGTTTTAAGATAGCAGGATCCACTCAGAACCGTGTCTTATGGTTTGATGAGATGAAAATTTGTTTGGTTCCAATGCCTTCGAGCACGTGTAGTGGTGACAACGTGAGGAGCACAAAGATAAGCGTGTCATGCGTATGGTCAAGCATTGTGGTGGGAATGTCATGGTTTGGGGCTGCAGGTGTTAGAGAGTTACATTTCATTGAGGGGAACATTAACTCAAATATGTACTGTGAAATACTGCAACAAAGTATCATCCTCTCCCTCCAGAAACTGGATCACAGAGCAGTGTTCCAGCATGATAATGACGCCAAACACACCTCCAAGACAACCACTGCTTTACTGAAGAGGCTGAGGGTAAAGGTGATGGACTAGCCAAGCATGTCTCCAGATTTTAATCTTTAGGAGGATTCTCGAGTGGAAAATGGGAGGGCACAAAGTCTCAAATATCCGCCAGCTCCACTATGGAGGAGTGGAAGACTATCCTAGTAGCTACATGTGAAGCTCTGCTGAACTTGATGCCCAGGAGAGTAAAGACACTTCTGGATAATAATGATGGTCGCACAAAATATTGACAGTTTACATAGTGTATGTTAATAGTGACACCTTTCCCTAAGGAATATACTCACTTTTGTTGGCAGGCTTTTAGCTTTTAATTTTAATTTTTTATTATATAGTTAAGCACCCTAGACAAACCCGAAAGGCTGCTAAATCCCACCCCCACACTGTAGAGATCCCTAGATGTAAAAGATCTTTTTACTCCAATAGTTTCTTCCCCAGAACTGCTAGACTCTGGAATTCCATCCCAGGTCCCTGCTTCCCCAACAGTACTGACGTGCAGAAGTTCAAGTGTAATGTGAACCGACATCTTGCTGCCCAAATCCCTACATAGTACCCCAGTAGTTGTTGCCCTTGATAGTAGCTCCCTACACCAAAGTGGCAATTTGCCTTATTTGGGGTGAAAATGTAATAAAAAAAAAAAAAAAAAAAATTAAAAAAAAATGTTATATATGCTGCACACGGACTACTTTTCATTGTGTCAAAAAATCATTTGTCAGTGTTGTCCCATGAAGAGATATACCTAAGCATCTACAGAAATGTGAAGGGTGTATTCACTTTTGTGATACATTATATATATGTGTGTGTGTATGTATGTATATATATATATATATATATATATATAACCCCCCCTCCACCTTCCTTGATTAGAGCACTTTCGTATAATGATTTCACCTGCTACTTAATTAGTGTTAATGCGAAGCTCTGTTTCTTTGCAAATAAATAAGCTGAACACTGTAAAAGCAGTGGGCAGGTGTCTATATAAATGAGGTCGTTTACGAGTGCCGATCCCATGGGCCAGAGGTTAGAACTGCTAACTACCTAGATTGTTGTAGGTTCAGTCTCTGGCTAGGGATTGTTGCTAGTCTAGCTGCACTGATTAGCTGTGATACAGCAAAGCAGTACTATATGTGGATGACTATATATATATATATATATATATATATATATATAGTTTTTTTTTTGTTTGTTTTTTTTTTCAGACTTCTTCATTACTTTGCAAACTGTGCATGAAGAATATGGTGCTTAAATTTTGCAATAACATGACGCCAGAAAGAAAGACAAATGTAAGTGATATATTTCTTTGTTGAACGGGAACTGTTCAAATAAGGAGCAAAAGACTAAACTCTCAAATCATTTGTGACCCGTTGGGTCAGTATTCTATTATTAAATATTCATGAAAACTTGTTGAAATTCAAAATGCTTTGTAAATATTTGGAACTTCAAAAAATTATCTCATGGGTGTTCGGAAATATAATTAAGGAAAGTAGAAAGTGAACGTTGGGTTTACTTTCGGCAGTCTCGTAACTTTCTTTTCCATTATGTTGTCCTCGTATTCCGTAAGTGATGATTTTGACAAAGGGGAAAGAATTGCTGTTTTCTGGGTTGGAATCTATTGATATAATAACAGTGGGGAGTAGAAAATGGGCGTTGGGATTGTGACTCTTGCTTTCCATTTTTTTTTTCACTGTTCATGCCCC
>NC_136512.1:6469414-6604414 GCF_053919585.1 Euprymna scolopes | reverse complement strand
CTTAACCAGAATCATCAATCACCATAATACCACATTTACTTCAGAGGTCATCCTACTTAAAATTTCTCAAATGGTTAATTTTTTTTTTTAAATTAAAAAAAAATTTTTTTTTTTTTTTTTTAATTTATCTATTAATGTGATAGCGTGTGTTTTGTGTTTCACGCTTACATCTTTTTTCTTCCGACTGACTGTCATTTGATTGTTATGACCTCCCATTTCTTGTAATAAATAAGTTTACCAAGAATTTTCCATAAGTTTTGGTTTCAGTTTCGATTATAGATGATGGCACTCAAGCCATCTAATTTTTTTTTTTTTTTTCATAGATAATTTTACCAAGAATTCATAAGTTTTGGTTTCGGTTTCAATGCAAGCTGATGCACCCAAGTCGTATGGATATATTTTTTTTATTTTTGAAATCACAACTTTATAAGATATATAGAAAATTGACTCTATAATAATATTTACGAAATTTGCATAAATTAAAATATCATTTAAGTGTAAATTACTACCGGGCTATGCCGGGCGTCCCTGCTAGTTAATATTAAGATACAATAATTTCATTGGAAAGAATTGTGGAGTGAGAGGAGGGGGCAAAGAATAAAAAATCTGCTTCTAACACTTTAAAATATTTATTTGTACAAAATATAAGAAAATTGCATTTTAACATTTGAAAAAAAAAAAAAAAAAAAAATAGGTACAACACCAATGTCTATCCTGCTATTAACTAGAACCATCAAGCACCATAATACCACATTTACTCCAGGGCTATTTAAAAAATTTTCAAATTATTTAAAAAAAAAAAATGTTGAAAATAAATATGTCTGCATACAATAATTTCATTTGTGAGAATTGAGTGAATAAAAAAAATAAAACATTGGTTATTATGACACTCCCAATTCTTTCTTGATTTGAACCAAAAGCAAGCAGGCCAATCCCTAAGGGTGAAATCTAAATGGGAGAGAAAAGAAAAAAAACATGAGGAATGGTGGAGAGTGGGTGATGTCTTTCCAAAATGAATGCAATTTGGGAGAGGCTAAAGAGAAAAAAAAAAAATTTTTATAGGAAGTTGGCATATTGGAGGCTTTCTATTGGCAGGGGGGTTGGGTGGATTCACTTTCCTAGCTAAGAGGCTAGAAAGTACCTGAAAGGCTGGGGTCCAATAGAACAAGGAACCACATACTCAGGCAAAACACCTACTCACATACTACACTTTGAGATATATATATATATATATATATATATATATATATACTAGCTGAACACCCGGCGTTGCCTGGTCGTACAATACTCTTGAACATATTTTAATTTATACACATTGCATATGTATTATTATAGAATTAATCTATTATTGATTATTATATATTACGAGCAATAATTTGCCTGGTGGACTAATTCGCACCCCCCCCCCAAAAAAAAAAAAAACAGTAAAACAATAAAATAATGTCCTTCATCAAATTCTATCAGTGTTTATAATATCACGTCAGCTAAAATTTAGGCTTGACAATGAATGGCCTGGAAAAGTCACTTATAGTTAATGTTTAGTTTTAAAATATGCAAACGAAGAAATTATTTGTGGCGATTTTAAATGGTACCTCTTTTTTTAATTTTTTTATTGTAAATTGAACTCCTTAATAAGAAAAATTTTTCTTAATAAAATGGTAATATCACCGAGCTTGAACACTGGCTCATTCGATTTGTAGTTGAATTCTCTACCACTGAGTTATATCTCCAGGTGTCAATAATTCTGTTTATTTTTTTTGTTTTTGTTTTTTTTAAGAAGAAATGATTTGCTAAGATTTCATCTCCCTTGCCTGGTGTAACATAAAATATTCCCCTGAAAAAATTCTTTTTTTTTTATTAAAAGAAAGACTAATTTTAGGATCAGATTTTTTTTTCGATTTTTGGTACTTATTTGAGGAATTTCTATATAAAGCATATCTAAGAACAGTTATGTGTGAAATTTGCAAAAGATAGACTCAGCCGTTTCGGAACCTATGAGGAACTCACTCACACACACACACACACACACAGTGACCATGATAGTAGAGATTCTGAAAAACAAAAAGTTGAACAAAATAAAATTAGGCACAAAGTCAATAGCCCAGAGGCCAAGTTAATGCATTTTTATTATTCTCGCTAATAGTCGATGGAAAAAAAAGTTGTTCTGGTTGATTTCCTTAATCACAACCTCACATTAACTAATTTTGTTCCGAATGAAATCATTTAACCCTTTACTGACAAATTATACTTTCAAGTCGCCTTTCAAAACAACACCTGCATTGGAAAGATTTCTTACTTTTATGGCTTGTCAGTACAACTGGTCTTCTAAGTACAAGTCTATGTATAATTCAACATTTTGGTGGGTTTTTTTTTTTCTTTATTCTCTTGAGTCAAGAACATAAATTCATGATTAAAAAATTTATTTATTGTATAGAATATTTATTGTATAAAATATTTGATTAAAATATTTATTTAAAATATTTATTGTATAAAATATTTGATTAAAATATTTATTTATTGCATAAAAAAATGTATTTATTGTATAAAAGTATTTTATTAAAATATCTATTGCATAGAATTTTGATTAAAATATTTATTGCACAAAAAACATTACTTATTGCATAAAATTCATTTATTGCATAAAAAATTCTGGTGGTAAAAAGTTAAGACTGGTCATAAATAAATGGTTCCTTTTGAAATTCCTGAAAGATTCCCAAGTTCGACAGCAAGATCCCATGTTTAAACGAGTAGAAGTCTTAAGTAATTCAGTTGTGTTCTGATTATTGCCTACACTGAGGATTGAACCTTCAACCTCCAGAAGAGTGTCACTTACAATTGTACCAAGTATTTTATCCATTTTGCTACAAAAAAAAAAAAAAGTGCCAAGTATGTTTTCAAGGGTGAGGAATCCAAAAATCATAGTTAGAAAAGGACCAAATGAAAGCAAAGACCTCGTTTTGACCAATTCATGTGCCATTGTGGGCTTTTTTTAAAAGGTCATTCAACCTTCGAAAGCAGAGAAATAAAAAGGATAACTGTGGTGCTTTTCCTGAAACAACTTTTTGTTTACATGGGGGTCACCACTTATCAAGGCCCGAAGGCCACTCAGGGATAAGGGTTATTGCATGTACAGTAATCAATGAGATAGTATTGTAGTAATCATTAGTATTGGGGGTTTCGATAGCGTGTCTTACTTAAGGGGGCGGTTTGTCAGGAGTTTGTTTATGTTGGACTTGAAGACGTCCAAGTTGTAGTCACGTGGGAAACAGGCAAGCGGCAGAGAGTTAACTAACATAAAATGAAACTTTCATAAAATCAAAAAAATTAACACTATTTTGGCATATTTAAACCCCAAAATTTGGGGCTTATGATTTTTGGATTCCTCGCGCTTGAAAACATACTCGGGTGAAATTTACGCCCAAGAGGATTATTTTTAGCCCCAAAATTGCAAATATTCTAAAGCATCCGGATTCCAAAATAGGGTGTTGTAACATACAGATTTCTTATTTCTGGACCGAAATCTGAAAAAATGGGTTCCTTTATTCAAATATAGCTGAAAATTCAGGTTTCTTATTTCTGGACCGAAATCTGAAAAAATAGGTTCCTTTATTCAAATATAGCTGAAAATTCAGGTTTCTCTTAGTTTTTGCTTAAATTTTATGAGGTGTTCATGAGAAAAAAAAATCTAAAGGAGGTGGTGTCAGGACTGTATGATATGGGATGGAATGTCCCAGCATCATGTCTTTGAGGTTGTAGAGAAGATAGTGGTGCTAATTTAATTGCAGGCACGTCCCTGCAATTTATCAAAAACCTTCAAATGGGACACAGATTCACCAGTCCAAATATGACAAACAGTACTCCATATATCGTCTGATAGTAGATTTGTTGAGATAGAGAATAACCTCAGGTGTGAGAAAGTGTCTAGAACGATATAGAGAACCTACTTTACGAGAAGCAGAAAGAGCAATGAATCTATGTATTCAAAGAAAAGTTTAATGATGAAAACCAACAAGTTTCAGAGTTGATTTTTTTTTCCTCAAGATCAGAGCCATCAATTAGAATCTCTGGAAGAAAAAGGATGTGATAGAAAAAAGATAAAGATCTGGCCGGAGATAGATTAGTTTAAAAACCAATTTTTAAGTTGTGTTGAACAACAGATTAAAAAGATAAATATCGTTAAAATACAACACTTTGTCGTTTTCTGTATTGATTCAAGTTCAATAAATTTCTTGGTTTTATATTTATTTTTAATATTTGTTTGCTTATTTTTCATTTGTTGCCATCATAGGGTTTCATACTCTGCTAGATGGTTTATTTATGAAGTTTGTTTTGTGGTCTTTAAGTGTGATAAAGGGTTCTGATTTAGCTATATTTTTTATTTACTTTGTATACATCCATTTTTCTAGCTTCTCACCATGAAACCATGATGAAACAGTTCATAAATGAATCGGTAAACAAAGAAGAAATTCGGGTAAGTAACAACGAAAAAAAAATTAAAATGTTATCGCATTATGGGATAGGCTTAGATCATACAAAATCTACCTTTTAAGTTTGAGATTTCTGGATCAGTATATGTAATAGCGATGTAAAAAAAAAAAAAAACCCAAAGAACTCCCAAACTCGTTTCTCCTTCAGATATTATTGCATTATGGGATAAATTTAGATCACACTAAGTTTATTTAAGTTTATGATTGTTTGGATCGGTAAAGACTAGTTTTTTTTATGTAGAGTTTTAAACTTAAACTGGTATTACATAAGTATTAATCAAGAGATTTCCATTGGGAAGATTTGCTAAACAAAAAGCGGAAGTCAAAAAAGAAAGAAACTTTTGGTTTTATAAATCCACGTTTATTCGGACTTCCTATCCTGTTGCAGTTACCAACCGACAAAGGTCAGAGGAATAGTTTGCCGAAACGTTGTGAAAAAACTAAGTGAGGATAATAGTCTGAATTAAATAAATTAATATATAATTTTTTTTATTTATTTGTTCTTTAGAGCTAGCACCTACAGCTACTTTATTTTTCCGGCATCGCTTTCATTTACACATGCTTTTCATATGTATGTCCACAATTAAAAAAAAAAAAAATTTTTTTTCGTTAAAACATGATTTTCATATGTACGTCCACAATTTAAAAAAATTTTTTTTTTTCGTTAAAACATGGTTTGAATAAAAATCCATGATAATTAATTAAACATAGTTCAATTATAAATCCATTTTAATGGAAAAACGTATGTTTTTTGTAGAAGACCTGTTAGTTGTTAATAATCATGCATTATAAAGATCAACATTGAAAATGAATTTTGTTGGAGAAAAGTATACCATGTAACGAAGTTCCAGTGGCGAGTACATTGTTATGTGATGTACTTTAAAAATAGTGTTTTTTGGAGAAAAGTATACCAGGTAACAAAGTTCCAGTGGCAAGCACATTAAGTGATGTACTTTGCTTGAACACTATCAATGCTGATCTCTGTCGCTCATTGATCATAGCCCTTTGAGTGCTAAAATACTGTCTCTTGATATCCATTAAACTCGTCTTTTATGGATGGTAAAGCACACCAGTCACACATGGTCAGTACAAATAAATTCTCTGCTTTTGGGCACCAGAGTTGAGACCATTGTTGAGATGGCTTTTCCATCTATTGACTGAGGTATGCTTTTGGTCCTGTGCAGTTGATTCTCCCAGGCTTTACCTTATCTTTGGGGAAATCAAGTTTTAGTATATCTCTAATCGCTTATCGAAGAATGCTGATTGAAAAAATTTTCGCGCATCAGAATACTCTTCCTCTAGAGATCTTTTTTCAAACTCCACTTTCTAGACTGTCTGTCACATCTTCCAGCATGTATGCGTTAGTTCTCATGCCAAGGTTCTCCACACTCGATAAAGTATCTGTTTTTATAGAGCCTTAAACTGTCTGTATGCTGGAGCATTGCATATGATTAAAAGTTTTATTATTTTTTAAATTGATTTCTTCTGTGACTAAAGTAGTCTTCCACGTGGCTTTAGGTGATTAACTCCATTCAGTAGATCGCTTAAAATATAGTGGATCAGTTGATGGCGACACAATCTTTATTTATTTATTGATCCAAATCATGTTCTTTCCCTTTTTTATTTATTTATACTGATTTAAATTGTCTCTGTTCCTCTTTTTATTTACAAGAACCCAAGTTTGCCCAGCTGGGCAAACTTGGGTTCTTGTATCGGAAAAATATCCAGTAAATAAAACGCTGTTTAGTAAATCGTTATTTTTTATTTATTTATTTATTTTTTTGCATTTTCTTTGCATTTCCATACACCAAACATGGATATAAATATCACTAAAACATCCGCTGGGTCATAAGCTTCATTTCGGTACTTTACTTGCCTAGGTGGATTGCCTGTAGGCTGAGATAAACCGCGTCACACACACACACACAGACATTAGGAAAATTTATAAGATTTATACTTATCTAAATTATCTTGTTCCCTCGTTTTTTATTCATTTATACTGAGCTAAATTATCTCATCTTCCTTTATTTACACTGATTTAAATTATTCCCCCTTTATTCATACTGATCCAAATTATGCCCCCTTCCTCTTTTGTTCGTTTATCTTTATTTTGTTTAATTATTTAAACTGATTTAATTTACTTCGCCTTTTTTGTTTTAATTCAGGTTGGTATAAATAAGAAGGGGAGATAATTTAAATCTATATGAATACTCTCCCCTTCTGTTTTACTTTCGTTTGTTTACATTGACCTAAATTATCTCCCCTTACGTTTTTGTTTATTATCTACACACCAATTAAAATTATCTTCCTTTCCGTTGTATTTCTGTTTCTAGTATGCAACTCCTGTAATGAAATATGATCGCCATGGTTACAAGTCACGTAATAGGATCCTAATAGTGTCCGACCAAGCTGTCTATGTGTTAAACGAGAAGGATTTCAAAGTGAAAGACAAGATCACCTATTCTCAGTTGAAACGTAAGTATCGTTATTGGTCCTTCCCCCCACCCCCGACAAAGCGGGGATTGAACCTAGTTTGTCCGTTCGCTTGTTTGCACTTTTCTCAAAAAACACTTTTTGCATTATTTCGAAATTTTGCACAAAAATTAGTCATGGTCAAAGTAAATTTTGGCGTTTGTTTTTTTTTTTTTTTATATATATACAAGGTTACTGTGCAGAGGGAGACCACTCCATTTTACTAAGAGATTCGTTCATTTTTTTTCATCTCACAATTTAGGACGCTACTACTAACGATATTTTGGTACTTGTGCATTTAACGAACCAGACGTAACTCAGCATTTGCTCGGCTTTGTCCGACCCATGACGTCAACAGCTCGGGTTTTGCTGCTGTCTGACAAAACATGGTCATCAGCCAATCAAAATGCTGCGCGCTTAGTTTCAACTCGACGCACGTGCGCGCAGCAGACGAGAATTTCGAGATGGCGGCGACTAGGAATCTCCAGCGCGAATGTGGGTTGCGGTCACGCCACAATTGTGGACTGGAAGAATTTCCTGTGAGATATAATATGCCGGGATTACTTTCTCAGGAATCCCCGGCAGATAGGAGGCCCAGCAGGCCATACAGTCGAAATCGACGAGTCTGTCTTCTTCAACCACCGTCGGCTGACGTCTAACACCGGTCTGGGTCCTCGGTGTATACGCCGACCCCGCCGGAAAGGAATTTTTTTGTTTTTTTTTGGTTAATGTAGCAAATAGGAATGCTGAAACCCTCCTTCCACTAATAAGAAAATACATTCTGCCGGAGACTACGCATATCAGACTGTTGGGGCAAAGTGGAAGGTGAACCAACCACCACAGCCTTAATTTTGTAGTTCCCGTAAAAAAATAAAAAGTTTTGTTCCTTTCCTTTTTCTTACGATTTTTTCTTTTTTTGTACGTAAATAGCTGAAAAAAAAAAACGTTTCATAAAAAACAATTACTCACTATTATTTGTTAAAAAAATTGATCCTACAAATATCATTTTACGTAAATATTTGCAAAAAAAAAACAAAAAAAAAACGTTTCATTAAAAAAAAATAATAATTACTATTATTTGTTTACAAAAAATGTTTTATATGTATTTATTTTGCAAACAGAAAACAATTTCAAACAATAATACTAATAAAAAAAACATAAATGAACAGTATTTTTTTTTTGTTTTTTACTTATTTATTTTTTTATGTTTCTACATTTTACAATTTCATTTTACAATTATTTTGTTGTAGCGTTGTTTTTATTTTATCGGCAATGCTCGGTTTTATCCGGCTGTTGACGTCATGCGTCGGACAAAGCCGAGCAAATGCTGAGTTACGTCTGGTTCGTTAAATGCACAAGTACTAACAAAATTGATAACATTAATAATACAAAATGTAGTTTTTATTCAACATTAAGAGAATCGTGTTTGTTTTCATAAAAAATCGTCACAGTTTTTTTTTTTTTTTTTATGTTTTGATTTAATAAAAAATATTGTAATAGCGTCCTAAATAATGAGATGAAAAAATGAACGAATCTGTCAGTAAAATGGAGTTGTCTCCCTCTGCAGAATGACCTTGTATAAAAAAAAGCATCTAAATTTTTGCTAGAATGGATTTTCTGGGATAACTCTGGTCATACCCCAGGGGTCATCATAGAGGTAAAATTGCCCCAAAAATCATTCGTCCATTCAATTATTTATGCTTTTCTCAATAACCTTGTTGAATTTCTGGAAATTTTGCACAAACATTAGTCATGGTTGAAGTAATTTTTTTATTATTCAGAACTTTTCAAATTTAATTTTTCACGTCAATCAGACATAACTTAGCTTACTGCAGTCAACACTCCCAACATACAAGTTCATTATGATAAACATGCCCAATGACACAGCATTCAGTTCAAGGATTCCACTTACGTGTTGCAGGTTTCCTTCTTTTGTCCATTCATCACAATCTTGGTCACTCTCGAAATTCTCTTTCCAGATTTATTCCCTCGAGGAGGCCGACCCCACATGCTCAGCTTGCTTTTCTATGACTGGCACATGAAATGATTATAATCAAGGGTGTACACGTTTTTAGATTTCCGGTTTCTGCTCCACAGATGGGATGACAGTGATAAGCAAGATATGGTCCCTTCTGATTAATTTTTATCTTCCTCTTAGATACTGTGAAAGCCCCTCCCCTTTTCCCCATGTTAAGAATGGCTTTCTAGTCTGCTTGACCATGTCTAATTTCTGAAGATATCGGCTTCCTGACTTAAAATGAACAAAACATTGCTCAATAGCGTTATGCAAAACTAAAAACAACTTTTCTTTACAAAATATTCGTTTTCAGCATACCTGAAAACATCTGAAGACACGTCAATTTAACGGTGAATATTTAGGTACTTTAAAAAATGAAGACCCAGCATTTGCTGCCATATAAAGTTGTTGACACTGCTGCTACACAACTTATCTCAGATGTAGAGACGGACAGCCCGTGATGTTATCAGGGGCAACAACTTAGGAAATTACACCCATACAATTTGGATCCGTAGTTTTTATATACATTTTTTATGCCTTCTTCCATTCTTGCTGCCTGGAGAGTGGGGGGTAGACTTTGCTTGTATAAACATGTTTCCAACTTTCTTACAGGTGTAATGGTAAGCTCTTTGACGGATGGAATATTTGTTGCTATTGTATCAACTGAAGAGAATGGTACCAAGGTATTTACAAATATTTTTGCTCTCATTTCTAAAACACACACACAAAAAAAATATATATATAAAAATTCTAGAGACTATTTTTATTAAGTCTTTGAGACCTTCTCTTTGCAAGCAAATAGAAAATCTTTTAGGACTTAATTTAGTTTCTGTAATTTTTCCCCGTTTATTATTTATTTTTCACTCCCCGCCACATTCATGACCTTTCTTTTTTTAATCGTAATTTCCTCGATTTAGCTCTGTTTAGCGGGGAACAAAACCTGGTTAGCTTTATTTTCATTTTTTAAATCATCATGTTGATTGGTCTGTATTTAGCCAATATTAAATTCTGTACCCCCCCCCAAATTTTCAAATATATATATATACTAGCGGGGGTATCCGGTGTTGCCCAGGTGTTTAGAGGTGTGCGTGTTGGGCGGGGGGAATCAAAACAAAAAATAAGCGAAGGAAAAACCCCGTTTAAATATTATATATATATATATATAAAAAAATAATGTTAAAACTTCTTTACAAAAAAAATCGTTGCCCGAGTGTTTGTGTTGGGGGTGGGGGGGGCTTAAAAAAACAGTTTTGGTAAGTAGTTAGGATCGAACCCGAAGGCAAAGGTGGAAAAGAAAGTGTGCAAAAAACCTGACACGTTACCCGCTCGGTCAACAAAGAGCAACTGAAACACGTTTGAATTTATTTATTTAAGTATTAAAAACAGAATTGACACGTGCCCGCAGCAAAAGTTAACTCTGCTACTTCTATTTGACCTCATTAATGAGGTCAAATAGAAGTAGCAGAGTTAACTTTTGCTGCGGGGCAACTTTTGGGTTTGTTTACCCAACTTTTGCTGGTTGTTTCCCCAAGATGTGGGGGGGGGACGGTAACCAGCTCCCCATAAAAAGGGGATTATCCAGATTGAATAGCAATTGTCTAATATAAGGAGTTTGACACCACATTGATCAAAGCTGATTGCTACTGGACGTTCCTCCGGTGCGATTGGTGGGAACAATTCTTAGCTTTAAATTAGTTTCGGTTTTATACAAAAAAGCTGAAATAGCAAGAATTTTGTAAAAATCGACGTAAATAAATCTGGACACGACCCGCGTTCCCAAATCTTCGATATTATTATCTAGGGGGTATATAAACACTTCTAAGCGATAGTACCTCTCCCCCCCCCCCAGGACCGTTGGCAAAAAAAAGCCTTTTCGAGACATACAAAAAAAAGCCTTTTCGAGACATACAAAAAAAAAGCCTTTTCGAGACATACAAAAAAAAGCCTTTTCGAGACATACAAAAAAAAGCCTTTTCGAGACATACAAAAAAAAGCCTTTTCGAGACATACAAAAAAAAGCCTTTTCGAGACATACAAAAAAAAGCCTTTTCGAGACATACAAAAAAAAGCCTTTTCGAGACATACAAAAAAAGCCTTTTCGAGACATACAAAAAAAAGCCTTTTCGAGACATACAAAAAAAAGCCTTTTCGAGACATACAAAAAAAAGCCTTTTCGAGACATACAAAAAAAAGCCTTTTCGAGACATACAAAAAAAAGCCTTTTCGAGACATACAAAAAAAAGCCTTTTCGAGACATACAAAAAAAAGCCTTTTCGAGACATACAAAAAAAAGCCTTTTCGAGACATACAAAAAAAAGCCTTTTCGAGACATACAAAAAAAAGCCTTTTCGAGACATACAAAAAAAAGCCTTTTCGAGACATACAAAAAAAGCCTTTTCGAGACATACAAAAAAAAGCCTTTTCGAGACATACAAAAAAAAGCCTTTTGATGGATTGATTGTTGCTATTTCTTCTGATTAGTTAAGGACAAAACTAACGTGATATATAACATAATTATCTTGATATGACTAGTGTTGAAAAAGGGGGGGGCAGAAAATGCCTTGCACATTTTTTCTTAAGCGTCCTGTGGACTTTCTTGGAACCACACCAGAAAGACTCTTATCTTGTTGAATACATGAAACCAACATTTTGGTAACTTTTCAATTTTTATGTTTAAAACGCCTATCAATTGATAAGTTCAATGCACAAAGGTGTTTCTATTATTTTGTCCAACCACTCTATATAGAAAAAGAGTGTGTGTGTGTGTATATATATATATATATATATATAACATTTTTATTACCGTTTTATCTGCTTAGGTACACATTTCAATTATCGAATCGTATCAACAATCCGATAACTTCAAACTTTGCAGAATTTTTTTTTTTTTTTTTTTTGTAAAGTCTGTGTAACTAAGCCGATATATATTTGCTCTACAATAGTATTGAGTACTCTCTTCAGGTTTTTACTAATTACGATTTTTGCTATATATATATATATATATATATATATATATATGAGAGAGAGAATAAAAATATATTTCTAATAATAATCTGTTGCTTTAACCCTTCACCTTTCATTGCGTTTCGATTGTCCTGTTTTTGTGTGTCATGTATGCCTAACCCTCATTCACTTCTTTCCCTATCACTGCTTCACTTACGCACCTCAGTCGGGAGGAGACGATGATGACCCAGACTATGACAAGGTAACATAATGTCCAAGTGTTGTGAGAAAATGGAAGAATTTTTCTTAGGAAAAATTAATTGTTGTTTCTTTGTCTTTTTTTTTTTCTTTTTTTTATTCATTTATGTTAGCAATCTGGAATGTTTTGTTTTTTTTATTGCTTTTTGCCTCATTTTCGTATATTTCATCAAACAAGTGTTTCCTCCTATTTCATGGATGTTAATAACTTTGTTAACATATGTTGTATATTTAAGTTTCATTTCCAATGAATTTCATTGATTTCGTATTTAATTCAATCATTTGTTTTTGTGTGTGAGTTATTTTGTTGTTTTTATCTTTTAACTATATTTTTTCAAATTCTTCTTCAATTATATTATCAAGTGACTTTTCTAGAAGTGTATCGTTATTTTATCATTATTTTCATGGCAAGTGCTCGTCTGAGCTCCAATCTATGGTCCATCCCTTGCCTGATTTTCACGAAAAACTTGTCTAGTTAAAACCACTATCAATAATTTTCCCCCACTCTTTATCTGTACCTAAAACTAAACGTAGATTCCATGAACAAAACTTTCTTAGAACTACACGCCTGTGACACTCTGTTCCATTTTCCTGCTTTCCAACTGACAACAATATGGTTGTCTTCAAGTCCAACGTAAACAAATTCTTGATGAGCCGTCTCATTAAGTAATCCAATTTACCAAATTCTCACTACTAACGATTACTACAATATTTTCCCAGTGACTCGTACACTCATTAACCCTTATCCTCGAGTGGCCTTTGGGCCTTGCTAAGTGGCGACTCTTTTATAAATAAACAAATAAAAATGTAGAGACTTGGACTGTTCTTTTTTCTTTAAATCATTAGACGCCTTTCATCTTTTCCTCTTCAAAGTAAATGAACATCTTTTACAAAAGATACATATGTTCCGAAATGGTTTTTGTGTCCTATTTATTTACTTATTTATTTGTTCTTCTTATTAAACGTTTCTGTTACATAACTTACTATTTCTACAAACTACCTAGATAGCATTTAAGCTGGGATTCCCAATACTACACATACGTATATAAAAAAAAAAAAAGAAAACCCTTGTCTTAAAACAAATTCATTTCCAATATAAATAAGAATAATACTTGAAGTTAAATATTTTAATTTTTTCTGTGATGGCACAATTTTTCGATAAATTTACATAACAAAAACTCCCTCACAAAGTTTAATAGAATACTTTTTCAAATAATAATAAAAAATTAATAATCATAATTTTGCGTACTTAAACCGATACATCATAATCCGATCAAGTTTTGTTTTGATTACTGATCATTAAACCGAATAATAATGTACTGATCCTTATACCGAATAATAATGTACTGATCATTAAACCGAATAATAATGTACTGATCCTTATACCGAATAATAATGTACTGATCCTTAAACCGAATAATAATGTACTGATCCTTATACCGAATAATAATGTACTGATCCTTATACCGAATAATAATGTACTGATCATTAAACCGAATAATAATGTACTGATCATTAAACCAAATAATAATGTACTGATCCTTATACCGAATAATAATGTACTGATCCTTATACCGAATAATAATGTACTGATCCTTATACCGAATAATAATGTACTGATCATTAAACCGAATAATAATGTACTGATCATTAAACCGAATAATAATGTACTGATCATTAAACCGAATAATAATGTACTGATCATTAAACCGAATAATAATGTACTGATCATTAAACCGAATAATAATGTACTGATATTAAACCGAATAATAATGTACTGATCATTAAACCACATAATAATGTACTGATCATTAAACCGAATAATAATGTACTGATCCTTATACCGAATAATAATGTACTGATCATTAAACCGAATAATAATGTACTGATCATTAAACCACATAATAATGTACTGATCATTAAACCGAATAATAATGTACTGATCATTAAACCGAATAATAATGTACTGATCATTAAACCGAATAATAATGTACTGATCATTAAACCGAATAATAATGTACTGATCATTAAACCACATAATAATGTACTGATCATTAAACCGAATAATAATGTACTGATACTTATACCGAATAATAATGTACTGATCATTAAACCGAATAATAATGTACTGATCATTAAACCGAATAATAATGTACTGATCATTAAACCGAATAATAATGTACTGATCATTAAACCGAATAATAATGTACTGATCATTAAACCGAATAATAATTTACTGATCCTTATACCGAATAATAATGTACTGATCATTAAACCGAATAATAATGTACTGATCATTAAACCGAATAATAATGTACTGATCCTTATACCGAATAATAATGTACTGATCATTAAACCGAATAATAATGTACTGATCATTAAACCGAATAATAATGTACTGATCATTAAACCGAATAATAATGTACTGATCATTAAACCGAATAATAATGTACTGATCATTAAACCGAATAATAATGTACTGATCATTAAACCGAATAATAATGTACTGATCCTTATACCGAATAATAATGTACTGATCATTAAACCGAATAATAATGTACTGATCATAAAACCGAATAATAATGTACTGATCATTAAACCGAATAATAATGTACTGATCCTTATACCGAATAATAATGTACTGATCATTAAACCGAATAATAATGTACTGATCATTAAACCGAATAATAATGTACTGATCATGAAACCGAATAATAATGTACTGATCATTAAACCGAATAATAATGTACTGATCATTAAACCGAATAATAATGTACTGATCATTAAACCGAATAATAATGTACTGATCATTAAACCGAATAATAATGTACTGATCATTAAACCGAATAATAATGTACTGATCATTAAACCGAATAATAATGTACTGATCATTAAACCGAATAATAATGTACTGATCCTTATACCGAATAATAATGTACTGATCATTAAACCGAATAATAATGTACTGATCCTTATACCGAATAATAATGTACTGATCATTAAACCGAATAATAATGTACTGATCCTTATACCGAATAATAATGTACTGATCCTTATACCGAATAATAATGTACTGATCATTAAACCGAATAATAATGTACTGATCATTAAACCGAATAATAATGTACTGATCATTAAACCGAATAATAATGTACTGATCATTAAACCGAATAATAATGTACTGATCCTTAAACCGAATAATAATGTACTGATCATTAAACCGAATAATAATGTACTGATCCTTATACCGAATAATAATGTACTGATCATTAAACCGAATAATAATGTACTGATCCTTATACCGAATAATAATGTACTGATCCTTATACCGAATAATAATGTACTGATCCTTATACCGAATAATAATGTACTGATCATTAAACCGAATAATAATGTACTGATCATTAAACCGAATAATAATGTACTGATCCTTATACCGAATAATAATGTACTGATCCTTATACCGAATAATAATGTACTGATCATTAAACCGAATAATAATGTACTGATCATTAAACCGAATAATAATGTACTGATCATTAAACCGAATAATAATGTACTGATCATTAAACTGAATAATAATGTACTGATCCTTATACCGAATAATAATGTACTGATCCTTAAACCGAATAATAATGTACTGATCCTTATACCGAAGAATAATGTACTGATCCTTATACTGAATAATAATGTACTGATCATTAAACCGAATAATAATGTACTGATCATTAAACCAAATAATAATGTACTGATCCTTATACCGAATAATAATGTACTGATCCTTATACCGAATAATAATGTACTGATCCTTATACCGAATAATAATGTACTGATCATTAAACCGAATAATAATGTACTGATCATTAAACCGAATAATAATGTACTGATCATTAAACCGAATAATAATGTACTGATCATTAAACCGAATAATAATGTACTGATCATTAAACCGAATAATAATGTACTGATCATTAAACCGAATAATAATGTACTGATATTAAACCGAATAATAATGTACTGATCATTAAACCACATAATAATGTACTGATCATTAAACCGAATAATAATGTACTGATCCTTATACCGAATAATAATGTACTGATCATTAAACCGAATAATAATGTACTGATCATTAAACCACATAATAATGTACTGATCATTAAACCGAATAATAATGTACTGATCATTAAACCGAATAATAATGTACTGATCATTAAACCGAATAATAATGTACTGATCATTAAACCGAATAATAATGTACTGATCATTAAACCGAATAATAATGTACTGATCCTTATACCGAATAATAATGTACTGATCATTAAACCGAATAATAATGTACTGATCATTAAACCGAATAATAATGTACTGATCATTAAACCGAATAATAATGTACTGATCATTAAACCGAATAATAATGTACTGATCATTAAACCGAATAATAATGTACTGATCATTAAACCGAATAATAATGTACTGATCATTAAACCGAATAATAATGTACTGATCCTTATACCGAATAATAATGTACTGATCATTAAACCGAATAATAATGTACTGATCATTAAACCGAATAATAATGTACTGATCCTTATACCGAATAATAATGTACGGATCATTAAACCGAATAATAATGTACTGATCATTAAACCGAATAATAATGTACTGATCATTAAACCGAATAATAATGTACTGATCATTAAACCGAATAATAATGTACTGATCCTTATACCGAATAATAATGTACTGATCATTAAACCGAATAATAATGTACTGATCATTAAACCGAATAATAATGTACTGATCATTAAACCGAATAATAATGTACTGATCCTTATACCGAATAATAATGTACTGATCATTAAACCGAATAATAATGTACTGATCCTTATACCGAATAATAATGTACTGATCATTAAACCGAATAATAATGTACTGATCCTTATACCGAATAATAATGTACTGATCATTAAACCGAATAATAATGTACTGATCCTTATACCGAATAATAATGTACTGATCATTAAACCGAATAATAATGTACTGATCCTTATACCGAATAATAATGTACTGATCCTTATACCGAATAATAATGTACTGATCATTAAACCGAATAATAATGTACTGATCATTAAACCGAATAATAATGTACTGATCATTAAACCGAATAATAATGTACTGATCATTAAACCGAATAATAATGTACTGATCCTTATACCGAATAATAATGTACTGATCATTAAACCGAATAATAATGTACTGATCCTTATACCGAATAATAATGTACTGATCATTAAACCGAATAATAATGTACTGATCCTTATACCGAATAATAATGTACTGATCCTTATACCGAATAATAATGTACTGATCCTTATACCGAATAATAATGTACTGATCATTAAACCGAATAATAATGTACTGATCATTAAACCGAATAATAATGTACTGATCCTTATACCGAATAATAATGTACTGATCCTTATACCGAATAATAATGTACTGATCATTAAACCGAATAATAATGTACTGATCCTTATACCGAATAATAATGTACTGATCATTAAACCGAATAATAATGTACTGATCCTTATACCGAATAATAATGTACTGATCCTTATACCGAATAATAATGTACTGATCCTTATACCGAATAATAATGTACTGATCATTAAACCGAATAATAATGTACTGATCCTTATACCGAATAATAATGTACTGATCATTAAACCGAATAATAATGTACTGATCCTTATACCGAATAATAATGTACTGATCATTAAACCGAATAATAATGTACTGATCCTTATACCGAATAATAATGTACTGATCATTAAACCGAATAATAATGTACTGATCCTTATACCGAATAATAATGTACTGATCATTAAACCGAATAATAATGTACTGATCCTTATACCGAATAATAATGTACTGATCATTAAACCGAATAATAATGTACTGATCATTAAACCGAATAATAATGTACTGATCATTAAACCGAATAATAATGTACTGATCATTAAACCGAATAATAATGTACTGATCATTAAACCGAATAATAATGTACTGATCCTTATACCGAATAATAATGTACTGATCATTAAACCGAATAATGTACTGATCATTAAACCGAATAATAATGTACTGATCATTAAACCGAATAATAATGTACTGATCATTAAACCGAATAATAATGTACTGATCATTAAACCGAATAATAATTTACTGATCCTTATACCGAATAATAATGTACTGATCCTTATACCGAATAATAATGTACTGATCCTTATACCGAATAATAATGTACTGATCATTAAACCGAATAATAATGTACTGATCATTAAACCGAATAATAATGTACTGATCATTAAACCACATAATAATGTACTGATCATTAAACCGAATAATAATGTACTGATCATTAAACCGAATAATAATGTACTGATCATTAAACCGAATAATAATGTACTGATCCTTATACCGAATAATAATGTACTGATCATTAAACCGAATAATGTACTGATCATTAAACCGAATAATAATGTACTGATCATTAAACCGAATAATAATGTACTGATCATTAAACCGAATAATAATGTACTGATCATTAAACCGAATAATAATTTACTGATCCTTATACCGAATAATAATGTACTGATCATTAAACCGAATAATAATGTACTGATCATTAAACCGAATAATAATGTACTGATCATTAAACCGAATAATAATGTACTGATCCTTAAACCGAATAATAATGTACTGATCCTTAAACCGAATAATAATGTACTGATCCTTAAACCGAATAATAATGTACTGATCCTTAAACCGAATAATAATGTACTGATCATTAAACCGAATAATAATGTACTGATCATTAAACCGAATAATAATGTACTGATCATTAAACCGAATAATAATGTACTGATCATTAAACCGAATAATAATGTACTGATCATTAAACCGAATAATAATGTACTGATCCTTATACCGAATAATAATGTACTGATCATTAAACCGAATAATAATGTACTGATCCTTCTACTGAATAATAATGTACTGATCATTAAACCGAATAATAATGTACTGATCATTAAACCGAATAATAATGTACTGATCATTAAACCGAATAATAATGTACTGATCATTAAACCGAATAATAATGTACTGATCCTTATACCGAATAATAATGTACTGATCCTTATACCGAATAATAATGTACTGATCATTAAACCGAATAATAATGTACTGATCATTAAACCGAATAATAATGTACTGATCATTAAACCGAATAATAATCTACTGATCATTAAACCGAATAATAATGTACTGATCATTAAACCGAATAATAATGTACTGATCATTAAACCGAATAATAATGTACTGATCATTAAACCGAATAATAATGTACTGATCATTAAACCGAATAATAATGTACTGATCCTTATACCGAATAATAATGTACTGATCATTAAACCGAATAATAATGTACTGATCATTAAACCGAATAATAATGTACTGATCATTAAACCGAATAATAATGTACTGATCATTAAACCGAATAATAATGTACTGATCAGTAAACCGAATAATAATGTACTGATCATTAAACCGAATAATAATGTACTGATCATTAAACCGAATAATAATGTACTGATCATTAAACCGAATAATAATGTACTGATCATTAAACCGAATAATAATGTACTGATCATTAAACCGAATAATAATGTACTGATCATTAAACCGAATAATAATGTACTGATCATTAAACCGAATAATAATGTACTGATCATTAAACCGAATAATAATGTACTGATCATTAAACCGAATAATAATGTACTGATCCTTATACCGAATAATAATGTACTGATCCTTATACCGAATAATAATGTACTGATCCTTATACCGAATAATAATGTACTGATCCTTATACCGAATAATAATGTACTGATCCTTATACCGAATAATAATGTACCCTAGTGACATGTGTCGAATGAGAGGACTTACTGAATAGAGTAACACTGATTGCTACCTTTTTGTATTTGTGAGAGTCGTTGAAAATAAATGTAATTTTAAACATGGATAAAACGTATGCATAGTTTTGCAGAACATACTGTAGGAAGTGCTGTAATCGGCAAGGAAGGATTTCTATGGGAAGTGTTTGGTAATTTTTCTATTGAAACTGTAAAAAAATCGATTTTATTAATATAGTAGATTAGGTATATACATGTTCAGTACTTCAACAATGTACAAGTAGAGCTTAGTCGTAGTGTGAAAATATACTTATGGCAAGTAAGCTGCTGAAATGTTTGTTTCATTCCCAGTGGAAATTACATTAATTTTTGCTTCAGGCTAATTACATTAATTTATGCTTATCGGTTGCTTTTATGTCTAACTGGTGCTTACTTTAGTTACTAATCTAATTAAATTTGTTTGTTTCACAAATTTAATTTTTCTCAGCCAATGGGTGTCAACTCTTTTGTTTGTGAAAGGTTTAGGGTGCCATTTTTCTTTTCAGAGCATTATGATTTTCCTACATACTTTGTCTTATACATTTGAATTTTTTAAATGAGAATTATTATAATTAATCAAGCGACCATTAATTTTTTTTTTTTTTTAGTAAAAATGATTTCTTTAATATTTAAAATATTTTTATTTAATTAAAAACCTGTTTAATTTAGTTTTTAAAAAAATTAATCCAATAAAACGTTTTAAGTGATTAAAATTGGAAGTTAATAAACGTTTTTAATCAAATTGAAATAATTAAACGAATAAAAATGAAATAATTAAATCATAAAGAATTTAATTCAATAAACGTTTTTAATTAAATATTTTTCAAAATTTAAATTTTAAAATTTGTAAAAATTTTTTAATGTAATCTTTGAAATTTAAAAAGAATTTTTGAAGAAATTCTAATCTTTAACATTAAAAAAATTTGTTTCATTTAAATAAAATACTATTTTTTTATGTTATACAATGAAGTTATCAAATTTTTATGTTTTTTTTCATCTTTTATTCAACATTCTGAAAAGACATAATTGTTTTAAAATAATTGTAGTTTAAACGATTAGATGGAGTGAAAAACGTTTTTTAAAATGATACATAAAGTAAGGATATTATAACGGAAACTTATTTGAAAATACATCATTTGAAATCAAAATTTAAAATTCCGCAAACTATCTTTAACAAAACAAAGAGAATAGATAGAAAGTCAAGATAGAGAAAGCTTAACACTGTTAATCTCTTATATAAGCTATCGGCATATTCATTTAATGTAGTGTATACTGATATTTATATATTAATTGTTGTTGTCTCCAAATTTTTTTTTTTTTTTTTTTACCAAACTAATCAATTTGCATCTTATACTTCTGTTTGTTTCTTCACCCCCCCCCATATGCTGTCTTAGTAAGAAACAAGGTTCCACCAAATATTTATAAGAAATTGCTTTGATATTCTTTTTTATTATTTAATATCCGATTAAAATAATAACGAACGTTTCAATGTTTGTATTTTTTTTTTAATGTGAAATGTTGTGATGTTTGCATGTATGTCTGAATGCAAGTGTATTTGTATATCAATCCCTGAACCTATTTAAAAATGTATATTATCTTGTTATAATGGAGATTCTGTGTTTGTTTAACTAAAACTCTCCCTGGTGCTACCAGATCAGGCTGTCTACTGACTTCCTGAGATGAAACGCACCTACATAGATGTCTTTGTTTTTTTATTCCCTTTTGCAAAACCTTAGTCATGTTCTGCGAAAACAAAAACAAAAACAACATTCTCCTCCCCTTCCCCTCCCTCGTTTTCTTTTTCCTTCACCTCCTCACCCCTTTTTTTTTTTTTTTTTTTTTTTTTTGCCTAGTTGGTAGGGCGATAGAACATACCAACTGCCCCCCTGCAGAGGGTAAAAATCCTTCAATGGGACCACCAGTTGACCGTTGGTGGCAACCCGTAATGCATTAAGAACGGGATCCTGGTGGTTGAGTGGAACATGCCTAGGAAATAATAACATGATACTACAACACACCACTTTGGCCCTTACTAGGCTAGACGGGAGGTTGGATAGGCCCGATCCAATCAATCGGTTGGTCATGACAAGCACTAATTCAGACAATCCAAACAAAAACACACAAACACTCAACATAAACAATAAACTGAGTTAATAAGCGATGGCTGAAGGGTCAATCAAGCTGGGAAAAAGGTAACCATCAGGAATAATAAAAATACAGGGAAATCCCATACTTGGGTGGGCATAACCATATATTGTGAATGCTTGGAAACCTCCCCATGTTTGAGTATACCAGCTATGTAGCCCTGGAGAACCGAGGCGAATGGGATTTACCCCCTCATAGTTCTTCCCCATAAGGGGCTCCGAGGAGGGTGGGGAGCATGGCTGATGAATTTTTCAAAAATTATTATGAATGCCAAAAAATCCAAGAGACCACACACAGAAATAGACTCTGACAGCGACAATGAAGATACAAACTTTCCAAGATTCATCGTGCTAGAAGCAACGTCTAATATACCGTTAACTAAAATGTCACCCTTCATTATCCAAAAGGTAATATCAAGCAAAATAACACCTAAAAATGTCAAAAAATTAAGGAATGGTACCATATTGGTAGAAGTACAAAATAAAAAACAGGCCAAAACTCTACTTCAACTACAAAAATTGCATGAAACAAACATCAAAGCTTATCCACACCAAACACTAAACTACTCCAAAGGAGTCATAAAAAACCAGGAAATCTCCGTCTGCACAACAGAAGAAATCAAAACAGAACTAAAAAACCAAGGGGTCACAGATGTAAAAAGAATCACATTTAAAAAAAAAGGAGAGGTAATATATACAAACACTTATATATTAACATTCAATTATCCTCAAATACCAGAGACCATCAATATAGGTTATGAAAGAACGAAAATAGAACAATACATTCCAAAACCTTTACAATGCTACAACTGCCAAAAGTTTGGACATAATAAAGACCAATGTCTAAGATTCTTCACATGTGGAAACTGCAGTGAAAAAAACCCAGACCACGATGAAGAAGACTGTCCAAATAAAACCAAATGCACAAACTGTCAAGAAGAGCACCACTCTCACTCAAAACAGTGCAAAATATATAAGCAAGAGAAGGAAATAATAACAATCAAATATCAAAAAAATATAACCTTCCAAGAAGCCCGCAAAGAAGTCACAAATCGCACCAAAAACTCATATGCCACAATAACCCAACAAGCAAACAAAATGTACAACTACAATGAACTAAACCTTGCTCCAGAAATTGCAAACCTAGCAAAAGAACTAAAGAACATACTTGAAGAATTAAAATCTTTTTTATCAGAACTGAAAATAAATTCTAACAGCCAAATAAAAGTCAGAAACGAACAACCCAGTATAAAAGAAAACGAAACAAAGGAAATCAGAAAAACTTCCATCAATATTGAGGAATCAATCTCTAAAGAAATGAAACCTCCTCAATTATCAAAACGTGAAAGATCCAAGTCACTAACAAGGACAAAAACAGATGTTAAAAATAAACACACAACAACAGAAAAAATGGAAATAGAACAGAACAACAAAAAAACTACCCCCCAAAAACAAAATGACAAACAAAAAACAGAATTAGTATTAATTGAAAATGAAAATAAATTTGAACTAGTTGAAACTGGTAGCCAAAAAAGACAGTCAAGACAAAGTAAATCTAAAAGTCCCAGACCAAAACCCAAAAAAAGCCTCTCACCAGAAACAAGAAACAGACCATCCACTTCCAAAAGAAACACCCAAACTAACATCGAAACTATGGACGTAGACATAAACACCAACAGTCCAAAACCAAAAGAAAATATAAACCATGACTAACAAAATCCTACAGTGGAACATAAGAGGATTAAAAATTAATATCGAAGAAATGCAAATACTTATCAAATCCTTATGTCCTGCAATAATTTGCCTACAGGAAACACACTTAAAAGAAAATGACAAAATTAACATAAAACACTACTCAATATACAACCACATAAACAAATTATCATGCAAAGCCACCGGTGGATCATCAATACTGATAAACGAAAACATTCCACACAGCAAAGTGAACTTAAAAACAAATATGCAAGCTGTTGCAATAACTGCAACACTACACAAAACAGTAACCCTATGCTCACTCTATATACCACCAAATGAAACAATAAACGAAACAGAATTAAACAATATAATCAAACAACTACCTAAACCTTTTCTACTGTTGGGAGACTTCAATAGTCACAATATATGGTGGGGCAGTAAAAAAAACAACAAAAGAGGCCAAACCATAGAAAAAATAATTAACCAAAATGATCTATGCCTACTCAACAACAAAGAGAATACATATATGCACCCACCAACGGGAACCCTATCAGCAATCGATATAACACTATGTGACCCAACTATATACATGGATTATAGCTGGAGAACACATAAGGATACATGCGGAAGTGACCACTTCCCAATCATAATAGAAAACGAGAATCCCAAGCCAGAAGACAAAACACCCCGCTGGAATTTACAAAAGGCAAATTGGGAAAATTTCCAAAATACATGTCAATACAGATTAATACCTGAAGCGAATCCTGACTTAGAACACATCACATATTTCAGCAACACCCTACTCACAATAGCCGAGGAGAACATACCAAAAAGTTCCACTACTACAAAATATAACAAACCCTGGTACAATAAAGAATGCAAAGAAGCTATAAGAGCCAGACGTGCAAACCTAAGGAAATTCAAAAACAGTCCAACGAAAGAAAATTTGGACACCTATAAAAACAGCAAAGCCAAAGCACGGAAAACTATCAAAGAATCAAAACGGAACTCGTGGAAAGACTATGTAACAAAAATTAATCAAAACACAAAACCCAAAAAAGTATGGGAGATGGTCAGAAAAATAGCAGGAAAAAATACAAAGAACCCTATTAAACACCTTATATGCGACAACACAAAGATTACCGACAAACAAAATATCGCAAATAAATTAGCAGAACAATTCTCAATGAACTCATCATCAAAAAACCAAAATAAAAAATTCCAAGCTATAAAGAAAAATGAAGAAAAAATAAAAATAAACTTCAAATCAAAAAATGAAGAAAACTACAATCAATTATTCAACAGTGCAGAACTAGAGGAGGCAATAAACAAATCTCCCGATACAGCAGTCGGCCCCGACGAGATCCATTATCAATTCCTCAAAAAACTACCAAAACCATCACTGGACTACTTATTACAAATTTACAATGAGATATGGATAACTAACAACATTCCAAAAAACTGGAAGCAGGCAACAGTAATCCCAATACCCAAACCAAAAAAAGACCATACAAACCCAACAAACTACCGACCCATTGCACTAACTAGTTGTTTGTGCAAAACTTTTGAGAGAATGATTAACGAAAGGTTAAATTGGTACTTGGAAAGCAAAAATCTAATTACAGAAAGCCAGTCGGGTTTCAGGAAAAATAGAAGCCCCACCGATCACTTAATAAAACTGGAAACACGCATAAGAGAAGCATTTGCAAAAAAAGAACATCTAATAGCAATTTTTTTTGACATGCAAAAGGCGTATGACACCGCTTGGAAATACGGAATCCAAAAAGACCTGTATGAACTAGGACTTAGGGGTAGAATGCCAGAAATTATCAGAAATTTCTTAACAAATAGAAACTTCCAAGTACGGATGGACAACACTTATTCAGTCCAAAAAGATCAAGAAATGGGGGTCCCCCAAGGCAGTATCCTGTCTGTCACCCTCTTCAACATTAAAATAAACAATATCATAAAAAACATAGACCCAGGAATTGAAAACGCCCTATACGTGGACGACCTACTTATATACTACCAATCTAAATATATACAAACAGCCGAACGCAAACTACAACTCTGTCTGAATAAAATAAACAAATGGGCCATAGAAAATGGATTTACATTCTCAGAGGAAAAAACTAAATGCATCCACTTTTGCAAATTACGAAAATTCCACCACGACCCCAACCTGAAACTGGATAACAAGAACATCCCACTCACCGACCAACATAAATATTTAGGTATTATATTCGATAAAAAATTGAACTTTATACCGCATATAAAATATTTAAAAGCAAAATGCCAAAAGACAATGCAATTGATCAAAGTCCTAGCACACACCGATTGGGGTGCAGACAAAGTCACATTATTGAAATTATACCAAACTCTAATCAGATCTAAAATGGACTATGGATGCTTCATCTATGGAGCAGCAAGGAAGTCCTACATAAAAGAACTAAATACAATCCATCATCAAGGATTAAGATTAGCCTTGGGAGCATTTAGAACCTCTCCAGTAGAAAGCCTCTATATAGAGGCCCATGAGCCTCCACTGATTCTAAGACGACAGAAGTTAGCGCTACAATATTACCTAAAGCTGGTATCGTGTCCAACAAATCCTGCATACCAATGTACCCTCCACCCACAATACACACATCTCTTCAACAAGAAAGAAAATATCATCAAGCCCTACAGCCTCCGGATAAAAAACCTTCTCACAGAAGCCCAAATGGACATTACAAAAATACATAAATATAACAAATCAAAAACTCCACCCTGGATGATCAAACAACCACACATAATATTAAAATTAAATAAATATCCCAAAACGAAAACCCACCCATCAACCTTCCATGAAGAACTACTTATCATCCAGAATACATACAAAGAATATACACAAATTTACACTGACGGATCAAAAGATGGAGATAAAGTAGGATGCGCAGCCATCCACAAAAAAATAAAACTAAAGAAAAGGCTCCCAAACGAATCTTCTATTTTCAGCGCAGAAGCAACAGCCATAGATTCGGCACTGAATATAATAACCAATGATGACCATCAAAAATATATCATATTTACTGACTCACTTTCAATACTCATATCTCTAAAAGAAAAAAAAATGACAAACCCACTTATTACAAAATTGCTAAACAAAATAGATGCCATAACCATGAAAAAAAACATTATCTTTTGCTGGATACCAAGCCATATCGGCATATACATGAATGAACAAGCAGATAAGGCAGCAAAGGAAACTCTGCAACAAAACCACATAAGTGGAAAAATCCCCTATACAGACCTAAAGACTAAAATAAACACATTTTTGAAGAGAAAATGGCAAGAAAACTGGAGCTCATGCACCAAAAACAAACTATTCCAAATAACACCAAATATTGGAACGAGAAACACCAAAAAGTTAACAAGAAAGGAAGAGGTAGTAATGACCAGACTGCGAATAGGTCACACTCACATCACCCACTCACATCTACTAAAAGGGGAGGAGACACCAAACTGTATAACGTGTCAAGAACCCTACACAATACACCATATACTGACAAACTGCATTGACCTTGAACAAATCCGAACAAAGTATTACCAAGAAAAAAATCTGAAAACAATATTAAACAAGATTGATCCCCAAAAAATTATCAATTTTCTGAAAGAAACTAAAATATACTCAAAAATATAAGGAAAGACCCCCCCCCCCAAAAAAAAAGAAAAACCTTAAGAAGAACAAACCAATATTTAACACAACATAACGAACCTTTCGGCATTAAATGACCCCAAAGTGGTTGATATGCCGTAAAACAGAACAAACAAACAAACAAACAAACTAAAACTCTCCCTCTCTTTTTTTTTTTTTTTCAAAGAATACTTTTAAACGTTAAGTTTTATTTTTGCTGTCATGCAGTATAATTTTAATTTACTGTTTTTAATTAAATTTAATTTTTTTTTTAAATTTGAATAAAAAAAAAAATTGATTATTTCAAATAATACACAGGTGAAATATAGCAAATCAAAATAAAATAATTTGAAATAATTATGTATCGGGTAAAATTTGTGTTCACCAAAACTTACATAAAAATATTGAGTAGAATTTTTGTAAAAAATAAAAAGTAAAAATTCATTATTTGTCATAATTCTATTATGCAGTTTTTAAGCCAACACATCACAGAAGATTAACTCACTTTTAATATGAAAACGCCACATGAGGATTATTTGTGTTATTTGTATTCTTCAGACGATTGTTCTCATATTGAGCGTTATTTTATTTCAATGTAACGTCTGTTGCGAATATTGGACAGTAACGAAGGCAGCTGAAATCATTTAGGAGCAGCAGAGATATGGTTTTTAAGAATTCTATGAATCTCATGGGCAGAAAGGAAGACAAACACGTAAGGCAGAGTAGAGAAGATCACTACTCAATACCGTTAATGCCAGACAGTTAATGTTCTGCAGCCATTTAATGCAAGCGGATGGTTTGAAAAAAGCTTGATGTTAGAAAAAAATCACAAAAAAACCCAAAAAAAAACAGGAAAACAATGAACAAAGTTCACTGACGGTCTCAATAGGATCATTGGAAACCCGACTATAGATCTCATCAGAAAGACCGAATGCAGAGGAGACTAGAAAGCCATGGTCATTGATGTTTGCAATAACACACGAAGAAGAATATTGTCTATTTCTATGTATACAAAAATAATTCCATTTTAAAGAAATGCCACTGGTTAATATAGTGGACTTAATTAGATAGTAGAAACTTAGAACTTGATGTTAGATGGCTCTTACTCTACTTCTGTGTGGCAAAATCTGCACTTGTTGTCATTGCTGACCACTCATTTTCTTAAAAGCATTGGTTATTTTAAACCCTAACCCTAACCTGACAGTCTCAACAGGATCACTAGAAACACAACTGGTTTGGAAAGTCATAATCATCGATGCTTGCAATAACTGACTGATACCTGAAGAAGTGATATAACTCCCGATTTTTTTTTTGTAGAAAATAAAAAAAATTATTTAAATACTAATCTTTTCAAAAATAAAAAAGTATAATCAACAACTTTAATATTTATTTTTATGAAAAAAATTTTTTTTTTTAAATTGTTGAAAATTTTTCCATGCATTCTTTAACAAGTAATTGATTTCTTTTTCTTTTTTTTACCCAAACTTTTCTATCTGCTACCAATTCTGCAGAGTAATCCTGGCAAAGGAGTGGTGCCCTCTTCTATACAATTGGTGTAATAGCTAAGCAAAATGGAGCCTTTTCGGTTACCATTGATCTATTTATTTTACTTTTTTTTGTTTTTTGTTTTTTAATGACCGACGTCTTCAAATAATTTTTTTTTTTTTGCTTTTGACAGGGAGACCTGATTCTGCAGAGTGATTATTTAATTGAGGCGTTAACCAAGATTGTCATTGCAAGCAATAAAAATGATTTGATAACAATTGCGGATGGAGACAGGTAAGTAAATCCAATCTAAATGTTAAATATTGGGACCCTAGGCTGGTAAATAGAGATTATGTTAACTAGTATGAATTTCAGGTGTGTTATATTAAATATGTTAGGATAACCTAGCAGCAAACGGAGATAGACCTAGTGCCTCCAGCAAGTGAAACGATATGGGTCAAGGATGAGTTCTCCAGACAAAACGCTAACGTTAACACATTAAAGTAAATGTTGAATTATTAGATAGAAATTACATCACGTGTTCGACATAGTTTCGATGCAGTTTGAGGAAGCAGCCACAGCACACGTCCCTAACAATGTAGTGATTTAAGTGAATCTCCTTGACTGTCCATCCGTCGACTATTATTTTTAGCCTTCCTTCTTTTATAAGGAATTAATTTTGGTCTCTCCTCAATAAAACCTTTAAAACTGCCAGCAAGTCTTCTTGTGTCACCATGCATAAGTTTTATTTGCCTTGAGTTAAAAGATTACAACCACCAGGGGATCAAGTGACAAATATGGAAAGCAAATATAAAAAGAATGAAAACCAGATCATACATTAATTGATTTGACCCTATGCCGATAGGTAGAGATTATGTTAACTAGTATGAATTTCCGGAGTATTATATTATATATGTCAGGACAACCTGGCAGCAAACAGAAATAGACCCAGTTCACCCAGCAAGTGGAATGATAAAGGTCAAGGGTTTACTCCCTAGACAAAACACTGTGGGAGCAGGTACCAAATTATGTAGAAATTACATCTCGTGTTCAGGATAGGATAGTTTCGAGGCTGTTTCAGATGAGGATGTGTCCAGTATAGAAATCTAAGAGAATATTTGTCAACCATTTTAAGACTAAGTAAGAAAATTAAATAAGAAGGGTCTAATGTTATCCTCTCTTTTAGAAGGGTTTAATTTTAGCCTCTCCCCTTGTAAACAAACTTTTTTCGCCAATAAAACCTTTGAAACCACAACAAGTCTCCACTGTTTCATGAATAAGTTTTATCTGCTGAAGTTAAATAGCTGATCAGCAGCCACTAGATGATGCAACCAAATAGGAAATAACACACGGAAAACTGACGACTGCACATATATGTAAAAGCAGTTTGTGCTGGTAACCATTACTAATCTATTACTAATCAAGATTTGGTGTAAAGCCGAAACTATATTATTACTTCTATTACTAATGGTGATGTAGTATTTGTCTCTCTTAAGCCTGTGGCACAATGATAAGCTCCCTTTTGTGGATCTGGGGCTTTCTGCATTAATAAACTTAGTACTAAACTTGTCCTGTACTCATGGGAAGATATTTCAAAATGGCAGCGCATCAACTGGGGCTTAGATTTTTTAAAATTTTTTTTAATTACATTTTCACCCCAAACAAGGCAAATTGCCACTTTGGTGTAGGGGGCTACTATCAGGGGCAACAACTACTGGGGCACTATGTAGGGATTTGGACAGCAAGATGTCGGTTCACGTTACACTTGAACATCTGCATGTCAGTACTGTTGGGGAAGCAGGGACCTGGAATGGAATTCCAAAGTCTAGCGGTTCTGGGGAAGAAACTATTGGAGTAGAAAGATCTTTTACATCTAGGGATCTCTACAGTGTGGGGGTGGGATTTAGCAGCCTGTCAGGTTTGTTGAGGGTGCTCACGTCATGGGGGCACAAGTGATTGCAGTTCGTCAGAGCATTCACCACTAAAATACTTGTAGAACAGGCAGAGGGATGCAACATTTCGTCGATGGGACAGAGGCTGAAGCTTAGATGCCAGTTCAGGGCCTATCAGGTTTGCAACTCTCTTTTGAACCTTGTCAAGGAGCGAGAGACTAGTAGCAGATGCACCAGCCTAAATGTGACAGCAATACTCCATACATGGGCGAGTGGTGGCCTTATAGAGGTACAGGATACTTTTGGGTGTTAGTAGTTGTCTAGCACGGTAGAGAGAGCCCACCTTTCTTGCAGCGGCCCTGGCAATGCCTTCAATGTAATTGCTCCAACTCATGTTTCCTGTGAACGTTAGGCCAAGGAGTTTGAAAGATGTATTCTCAGGTAAAGAGTCATTAGCCATTGCTATAGGTGGTAGAGAGGGTTTCTTTCTTTTTGTCCTTTCTTTTCCTATCATTCTCTTTCTCTCTCTTATTAAGACATAAGTATTGTATTGAAGAGTTTCACTGGATTTATAATCACCGAATTAAAAATGCTTCTTTAATGTTAAAAATAAAATTCTATTTTTATAAAAAAGATGTCTTCTTGCTTATTTTATACAAGCGTTCAATTCCAACTGAACAGTCCCTGCTATCAACAATGCCAATAAAACCCTGCCCGTAATGACATCAAAAGAACTCTGAGATGAGACCCACCAGCAGATATAGCTGATGTTACATCAACCCCTTAGTTTATTGTTTATTCCCCGGGAAGTTTGTTCCAGAAATGTCCCCCATGACAAACTAAGTAATTTTCCCCGGCAAACGAAAGTGACACGAGCCCAAACTATACTATTGATATTAATTTTACTATGTTACTGTCTTTCAGTGCTTAACTCAAAAGGGAGAGTAGTGTAGTATCTGTTCTGTTGTCATAACACCATCCTCCTGTCAATTTGCTTACATGTTTTTTTGTTTTTTTTAATCTATTATAGCATCACCCATGACCTCTCAGGTGGGAAGAAAGGAACCATTCAGTTCTCGAAAGGAGACATGTACGCCGTGAAGAAAAACAAAGCAGGAACTCTCATTGTGGTAAATTGTTTTACTTTTTAACAACGTATGAGTTGGTCATTTTCAAAGCTATCATTGGCAATACAATTACTGATGTGATCAGCAAAATTTGACTCTTTGGTCCAGTTGTAGAACTTTTTAAAGACACTGAGAATGATTTAGGGGAAGATGTCACCTTCAACCTTCTTCAGGTGTATCTTGTCGAACTCGGGAATCTTTCTGTCAGACTCAGGTATCCGCACAGAATTTTCAAACTTACTTTATCTAATCCACAGAGGTAACATGTTCTCATTCCGTCAGCTATAAATGGGTAGAAGTCTTAAGCGATTCACTATTTTATTTTGAGTGTCGTCGGCACTGAGGATTGAACCTTGAGAACATAACTTTACAACTGAATTTTTATTCTATCCACTACTTGCGAACTTAAGATTTATGACTTCTACCCAATCATGGCTGATGAAACGAGAGCATGCTACTCCTTGAATAAAGAGTTCCAATTAAAATTGTGAAGATTTCCAAATTCAAAAGGAAAATTCCCAGAGTTTGATAAGATCCATCTGAAGAAGGTCGGAGGTTACATCAACCAAAATTTTGTGAAAATAACATTAAAGATGAGAACAGTAGTCCAAAGAATCCAAATAATATGAATAATCAATCCTCATCTAAAAAATTCAAACAAAGAAACTTAACGTTGATATTAGATTGTTTTAGTCTGCAGGGGAGCATTCCCATTGTAATGTGTTTTACAAATTTTATTCATGAAAATTCAGTTAATCTTGGCTAGAAGTATGGGGGGAAAACACTCAGCAGGAAGAGAGTTCCGCAAGTCTACAGTTCTTGGAAAGAAGCTACTGTAATAAGAATCTGTATTGCAATGAGATATCAAAATAGCAAATAGAGATAGTTTTAGTAGTGCTCTGGAGGCGTTTTCATTTTATTTGGCACTTTAAGTAGCACTCTGAAGGCCTTTTAACTTCTATTTTTTTGGTATTTCCTTAATACGTGTAACCATTATATTAAAAAAAAAAAAAAAAAACAATTATAATATATTACATTTTTTTAATATTCGTTATTGATATAAAAATGTGTTGTAAATAAACATATTTTAAAATATGTATATTCTTTATCGCCTTATTTTACTGATAAACTTTATTTTAGAGATTACTAGACCAATGAGTACATGGAACAAAAGAAACAAAGTATATATCAGACAAGTAGGATGAAAACAGTCAGCAGGAAGAGAGTAGTCCAGAGAATAAAAAACAAAAATATGAATTACCATAGATCAGTTTTGAACAGAATTAGAATTAACTAATGATAACTCTCTAAACAGTTGAATTGATATGATCCGTCGTGACGCCATCTTCCCTTTCTAACAGAAATATTGGTCAAATTTCAGAAATTATGCAAAGATCCTTTGAGAAAACTTTAATAAATGAAGTTTCCAGTTTTATGCGCTTCATCCTGATGTTGATGCTGTTAAGCATTGTTCATTTACTGAGTGAAACATGCTTTTCTTAATTTTAGATGCGTAATACTAACTAGATTTTTATGGAAATAATTCCTCATTTATTAATATATAACAAAAACGGTTTCTGTGGAATGAACTGGATTCGAACTTTGCACACCCAGGTTGTCAATCTATGTTGTTAATTACTTAGCCACTGTTACCTGTTGGTGCCGTTGGTTTTAAATTCAGCCTTTTTTTCTATAAAGCGGCACATTTTCTGAAGGTGTTAGCAAGTTTGTCTAACTTCACTACTGTTATATATTATATGTTGCTGTGCTTAAAAGCATGTCTAAAAACATAATGAAATTTTTTTATTTGGTTGTTTGCAGTGAACATTTAGAGTGAGAGTGTAAGTAGACTTGCAGTTAGTTGATCTAATTTGCTAGTTAGCAGCCTTCTCTTCAATCTTAGTTTGGACCAGTTAATATAACATTTTTGGACACCCATGCATCCATAACTGCAACACATATTTTGGGATTTTGCCTATGTACTCAATATACCCAGCCAGGCTGATGGTTGCAATGCAGACACGGTCAGGCCGACAGCCGCAATGCAGACACGGTCAGGCCGACAGCCGCAATGCAGACACGGTCAGGCCGACAGCCGCAATGCAGACACGGTCAGGCCGACAGCCGCAATGCAGACACGGTCAGGCCGACAGCCGCAATGCAGACACGGTCAGGCCGACAGCCGCAATGCAGACACGGTCAGGCCGACAGCCGCAATGCAGACACGGTCAGGCCGACAGCCACAATGCAGACACGGTCAGGCCGACAGCCGCAATGCAGACACGGTCAGGCCGACAGCCGCAATGCAGACACGGTCAGGCCGACATCCACAATGCTGACACGGTCAGGCCGACATCCACAATGCTGACACGGTTAGGCCGACATCCACAATGCTGACACAGCCAGGCCAATGGTTGTGATACTGATGGATGCAATGCAGACAAAGCAGTGAACAAATAGAGAGTAGATAAAGCAAAGAAATTGATTAAAGTTGATCTCTTTAATCGTTAGCCAGCATCCGTCTCTTTGATTTATATATTTTATTTCACCAAACAAGTTTAACAAAACAAAATCAGGCACAAGGCCAATCAAAAAGTGGGGATTGCGGTCTATGGTCATCCTTGTCACTGTACCTTTTATTTGTCTTGTATCACAGCTCATCAGTGCCGCTAGACTAGCACCTCTCCCAAGACAAGGATTGAACTTAGAACCGTTGTATTGACAGTCAGCAGTTCTACAACTCAACCACGGAAGCGATGCCCGCAAATAACATGTCCGAATGTTTATTTAAACAAACGTTCGACCATCACTTAGTGCTCAAACCGCCTGTTTGTAAACAAACAAAATCGAACTTCGCATATATATATATATATATATATATATATACTAGCAAAAGTACCTGTCGTTGACTGGGTTCAAAAACAGCCTACAGAAAATGGACTCTGATTTATGAAAGTATGATAGATTATGAAAAGGAAGGGTTGTAAAGACCTTCGAATTTGGGGGTATCAAAACCAAAGCAAAATATGATGAAAGTAAAAATAAAATAGATAAATCCCATAATTTATTATACCATACCTGTTCACACTGAAACGCTTATCACAATATTCTGTGGATCTATATTAAAAAAACCTTGTTAAACTTTGTGCCAATTTCCATTCTATGGAGGCTAGGTGCAAACGCAGACCCCACAATTTTATTATACCATCCCTATTTAAGTTAATAATACTTTGATAAGTATGTTTTATGTACATCCATATCAAAAACACTTGTAAACGTTTTTGTTTAATTTTTAAATTTTTTATTTCCATACTTTGTGGACCAGGCGCGTACGCAGACCCCACAATTTTAATGAATCATCATTATGCCAGATCAAACATACCCATTCCTGTGTCTCGATACATCTATCATTATATGTGATTAGTTTTCTATAATAGTCAACCATATAGGAGCCTATTCGTGACCAAACACACACACAGACGTTCAGCTTTATATTATAGATATATATAATTTGTGTGTAAAAATACAATTTTGTAAAAAACGTTTTTATTACATTAAAAATTTCATTGGCAGAAGAATGCCCATCTCAGGATGGGTAAATTTTATTTCTCAAATAAAATTTTTCACCACTTCTTGGTCCTGTCATGGAGATTAAAATCAATTTATAATGATACTTGACCTTATGTCTAGATTCTTTATTCCAATTTTGATCAGAATTTATATGACATAGTCATGGCGTTGCGTGGATGTTTGGAAGCGTGTGATGAGCAAAAAAAATAAAAGTGGTAGTAGATAGGCAGGCTCGAACCCATGCTGTGAAGGCGGAAAATAAAATGAAACAAAATCTGACATCTTAGCCGATGTCTCCATGATGCGACCGGAAGTCAAAAGCGTTGAAATTAACTGAAGTCAATCCAACGGTGACGATGACTTGCTAAAATGTCGCCAGAAAATAATCGACCCCTCCTTGTACAAAACGGCTGAGTTTAGGGGGAAGAAATTGTTTTTGGCCAATTTTTCGATATTTGTCGCCCAAGACACCGAGCTTCATAATGATACTGACTTTGTCAGGATCTGTTGCCTCTGTCAAAAGTTTTTGTGAAACATACAAACATACATACATTTAAGCAGACAGGTGAGATTTATATTATAGATACTAGATCTCAAAATTAAGGTTTAAGCTCAAATAAGAAAATTCAGGGAATCTTGCTTAATTTCTGATTAATGACCAGTGCTGTGACAACAGAATATTCTTTTCATTCTTTTGACTCTCGGGTATATATCCGACACAGTTAGACACCCTCAATCAACCGAGAACCACATCAGTCTATATAAAAACATAAGATATTAACGGATATATACTCGAGAGTAAAAAGAATATGCTGTTGTCACAGCCCTACTAATGATCAAATTTATGTAAATCTGAAATACTTGAATTTTCAAATGGTATATTGTGCTCATAATATACCCCATAAAAAACTTTTAAAATACTCACTGGAAAAAATTAAATTTTGGGAATATTTATTGTCTATTTTAAAAATGTCAAACGAAGTCGAAGGTATTTGAATTTTCCTGAAAGACTATTATGCCTTCTTTGATCCCTTGTATAAAATTGAATTAAACTAAATATAGCCCACATTACCACCCTTTACTCTTAACACCTGTGTTTCAAAATTCATAAAAAAAAATTGAAACGGTACTAACACTATTCAGAGTTTAACCGGCTTCCTCCGAAAGAGGAAGTTTCATGGGAGTATGAAATTCACAAGTGATCCCCAGTCGCATGCATATCACCGTTACGGGGAGATAATGACGTTAGGTTTTTGCAACTTTTGCGGGAAGATGTCAACGTTCTCCACATACAGCGCCTGGTATTCCCAAATTGGTCACCCATTTTAGTAATGACCAGGCTCAACATTGCTTGACTTTGGTGATCTGACGGGAACTGGTGTTATATTTTTTTTTTTTTTTTTATCACCGTTTTGCACATCTGTCTATTGTAAAACAAACCCGCCAGGAATTTCTTTCTCATCGACATTTGAGTCGGTCAGCACTAACCCTATTCGGGTTTAACTGGCTTCCTCCAAAGAAGGAAGTCCCATGGGAGTATGAGATTCACAAGCGGTCCCCAGTCACATGTATATCCTCGTTGGGGGGAGATGACGATGTTACGTTTTTGCAACTCTTGCAGGGAGATCCTCCTACATAAAGTGGTTGGAATTCCCAAATTGGTCACCAATTTGGTACTGGCCAGACTCAACGTTGCTTAACTTTTGTGGTTTAACGAGAACTGGTGTGCCAACTAAAATTTATGCCTTACATTTAAATACCTACAAAATTTATAATGATCTCTGTCACATGCCAAGTAATAAAGACTATGAACCAGTCTGCGAGAACTTTAGAAAAAGTAACAAATTATTAAAATTCTTGAGAAATATAATCGCCACCTTGTCTTTCTCAAAAAGATACCCTTCCTCAACACCTGGTCCTGAATATGACCTTAAACTATATCAGCTTGCGGGCTTTGGGGAGTGTGGAGCCACCCCTTAATTGCCATTACTCCCAGGTCCACTCTGATCCGGAGTGGTAGGTCCTGTTAGGGTCTCAGCTATGAGTTGAATAAGGACTGACTTGAAAAAAAACAAAAAAAAAAATATATCCTATTAAAATATTTTTCTTCAAAATCACTGAATTTGGCATTAAATAACCTAAAAAGGGTTGATATGCCGTAAAACAAAAACAACCAACCAACCATGTTAAACCTTCGGGGCCCGTGGCGCAGTTGATAGAGACGTTGAATCTCTACGGTTCCAGATAAACATTGTCTGAAGATAGCGGTTTCAATCCCACCCAAAGCGTGCCAGAGGTAATTGGTCAAAAATGTGGTGAGACGACAACAACTACGGATGACAGTGATAGCTGAGAATGCAGTTAGGAGATTCGAAGTTCCTATCCGTCGCGGTTACCACCTGACGAAGGCCAGAGGAAGTTGGCCGAAACGTTGTGCACCAAATAAAAAAGATAAGATGAGACTAGTAGTCCGAAATAAAATAAAATTAACATACAATGCTCATCTAAAAAATAAAAAAAATAAAAAAAATAAATTCCAATAAGGAATAATATATATATAAACCAACCAACCAATCCTCAACACCCTCCACCCCACCCCTGAAAGAAGGAATGCTTTTAAATAATCAGTAACCGACACATGCAAATCACTTTCTTCCTGTAGGAGGTATACAACGAAAGAACGTCATTGCGTTTAGCCAGTCAAAAACATTAAACTTTTTTTTATTTTCTTTTTCTTTTTTTTCTCTCCCCCCCCCCCACACCACAACGCGTACCTAACTTTATACAGAGATAACAGATAACAAAATGCCAAGCTTTTATGTACGGCATGAAAAGAAATTGGAATCTTGGGGAGATCTCCATCATTCAAGTAATTATAGGAGCAACCGGACTCTTGAAAAAGAAGTATAAAAAAATTTTTTTTTTAAATACTTGATAAATATACCCGGTGAACCAAGCACAAAAAAGATTCAAACAGTTTCACTGACGGTTAGAATTTTCAAAAGGTTGGAATGAATAAGATAGCAGGTGAATATCTGGCATCCGGTAGGGTGCCCCATCCACAGCTAGAACAAAATTATAAAAAAAAAATTTTAAATAGCCATTTTGAATTCCTGCTGTTAATTTGTTGCATTTGAATTTTGTTATAATTAAACAATTCTGGACAAAAATGAATTGATTTTTTTTTTAATTTTTCAGACTGCCCCGCCGTTATAAAAGAATATATTTAAAAAATAACATTAGAAATAATTCCGGAGATATTTATTCAGCAAACTGCAGTGAAAGAAAAGAAATGGCCTCCCCTGGTGCCAACTTTCCAGGATTTCCATCTGCTTAGGGTCACGTGAATTACAGAACTCAAAAATTGCTTTAAATAAAGGAAAAAAAATTACAGAACTCAGATTACTAAACAAAAACAAATTTATATATTACACACATAATGTACAATTAAACATGCTATTTGCCTTCTACGATTTTTGCCACGCAGTGTTCTCCTGTCTCCCCTCCCTACTCTCTATTTTTCTTTAACTCAACCCCCTGCCCACGATCCCCAACTTTTTTCTGTCCTGATTGATTTTTGATTAATCAATAAACCAGCCATTAAAACGAATATTCTTCGTCTGTTTTTTTTTTGTTGTTGTTTTTTTTTTTTATCTGTTTTTGATCTGTTTGTTTTTGTTGATCTATTGTTTTTTTTTTTTTTTGTTTTTTTTTTGTGTTTTTTTGTTGATCTGTTTGTTTTTGTTTTTGATTTGTTGTTTTTGATTTTCTGATTTGGTTTAGATTTTTGGTTTTGATTTGTTTTTTGATTTTGATTTTTGTTTTTGATTTTGATTTTTTGTTTTTTGGTTTTGATTTTTTGTTTTTTGGTTTTGATTTTTTGTTTTTTGATTTTGATTTTTTGTTTTTTGGTTTTGATTTTTGCTTTTTGGTTTTGATTTTTGTTTTTTGGCTTTTATTTGGTTTTTATCTTTTTTTGTTGTTGATCTGTAATATTTTTGTGTTTTTTTTTTGTTTTTTTGGGTTTTTTTTTTGTGCATGATGAAGATATGGTAGCATGTCCAAAGAAGATCAAACCAAACATAAATATTAAACTAAGATTTCAGAAAATAGATGACGTGGGAAGTATTGTCGGCAGAAGACGCACTACAACTAAATTCAAAGATGGATGTTGATAAGCAGACAAACATTGATTTGATTGAAAGTTGAAAGAAACTTCCTCACACAAGGAAAAGCAACCAACGACTGCAAAGTGGACTGGGAAGTGAAAGAAGGAAGTTCCCCAAGCTTTCGGCAACACGACTTATAATGGCGGTTCCAATCAGATGGTTTACTTGGCAGAACGCAATGACCTTTTCCGGCAACTGCAGAATAACTTCCAGACTCGCAAGGTTCATGTTGTCGGCACGGTTGGTTCTGGCCTCAGAAAAAAAAAAAATGAGCGTGGTTGTTGCTGCAGGTGTCTATTATTTAGAGTGAACATTAACTCTGTAGGATCTCAAGTGGTCTGATCATTCTGCATGAACCCTCATATAAAATGTGACCTTATTATTGCAAAGACGCCAACCAATTTTTGGGTGGTCTTTTCTCTTAACTGAATATTTTCCCATTGTAGGTCTGTCATCTCCATGCATCACAACTAATAGTGGAGTATTGTTGTCATATCTAGGTTGGTGCACAACCAATAGTCTCTGTTTTGGACATGATACAAAAACAGTCTATAAACAAATAGGTCCCACACTGTCCACTAAGCTTCAGTTCCTGTCCCATCACCACCTGTGCTTGTTTAACGGAATGTGCTTGGATTAATTAATTTTTTTAGAATCAATTTTTATTACTATTTTTCCCCCGAATAAGCCACAGTGCAACTTTGACTATTTGGGACCAAATTTACTGGGATGATATGTAGGGAGCTGTGCAACAAGATGTCTGTTCACATTACACTTGAACTTCTGCATGTCGGGGACACAGGAGGAAATTCTAAAGTCTAGCAGTCCAAGGAAAAGAGCTATTTGAGTAGAAGGCTTTTCGGCATCTACAGTGTATGGGTTTGGAATTTGCTGCTTGTCAGGTGAGCCAGGGGTATTTATGTGGAGGGGGGCACAAGTGCTTTGAGTTCATCAGAGCACATTCCATTAAAATACTTGTAAAACAGGTACAGAGATGCAATATTTAGACGATGGGAAGAGGTTAGTGTTTGATTGCTAATGTGGAACCTATTAGGTTGGAAACTCTTTTGTTAAACCCTGTTTAAAAGCGAGAGATTAGTGGCAGATGCACCAACCCAGATGTGACAAAAATACTCCATGCATGGGCGAATAGTGGCCTTGTAGAGGTACAGGATACTTTTAGGTGCGAATGACCTTCTAGCATGGTAGCGCTTTCTTCGCAGCAGCCTTGGCAATGTCTTCAATGTATGTGCTCCAAATCATGTTGCCTGTGCATGTTAAGCTGAAGAGTAGGGTATCATTAGCCATGGCAATCATTGGTCGAGAAGGTTTTTTTTGTAATCATTAAAGGAAAAAAAGCTTAGTCTTGGCAGCATTGAATGTTAACATCCATTTGCGCCCATCTCTGAGGCAATTTTATCAGGGAGCTCATTTATGAATATCAGGAATAATGAAAGTTCAAGGATCGACTCTTGTGGCACACCTGCAATTATATCATTTTGACATAAGATCATCAAGGACAAACTGAATTTTTCTCTTATTTAAGGATTTGATTATTATGATCAATGTTTTTTCTTTCTTTTTTTTTTTTTTTACATAGGAATCACCACTTATCAAGGCCCAAAGACCACTTGAGGATGAGGGTTAAGAGTGTACAGTAGTCAAGTGGACAATATAATAATTGTTAGTAATGGAAATTCGGTAAATTTATTAACTTAAGTGGAACGGCTCATGAAGAACTTGTTTACATTAGACTTGAAGACAATCAGATTGTAGTCAGCAGGAAAATGGAAGGCAGTTCCACAGGCGTGCACTTCTAAGAAAGAAGCTTTGTTCATGAAATTTACGTTTAGGTACAGATAAAGTGGGGGGATTATTGATTGTGTTTTCAACTAGACGAGTGTTTCTTGTGAAAGTTTGTGTGAGGATGGACCAAAGATTGAAGCTCAATCGAGCACTTGCCATGAAAATAATGATAAAGCAGAGCCAAATTCGCAACATCTCTTCAATGAGATAGAGGTTGCAGGGAAGAGAAAAGGACATCTATGAGGCTACGAAGTCTATTTTGAACTCTATCAAGACAGGACAAGTCCTTTCTAGCAGCTTCTGCCCAGATGTAGCAGTTTGAGTTTCTTGTAATTATTAAAGGAAAGAAGCTTACTCTTTGTAGAATTTATAATTCCCTTCCTGTTTTTTTGTCATACACGACTGTATAATATGCAAAAGATTTATTTCTACACAGCTTCTGGTGCGTAATCAAGTTTTTTTTTATCAAATGCAGAAATAAACGAAGAGAAAACAGAATGTATGTCTACATCTAAATCACAGATTAACCTAAACATGACTATTCACAGTAAACCCATCAAACAGGTCACTTAATTCATTTATTTAGGGCATAAACTGACTTTCTCCAGCGGTCACAAGACGACATTGAAACACAGAATCGAGCGGGGTTGAGCAGCTTCCAGCATCATTCTAAAATCAAAAAGGATGCCAATAACTGTTAAAGTAAAATCAAAGGCTCTAAATGACAAAGTTCTCTCTGATTCTCTCTCCTCTGATCTCAAGCGCGTGGTTCAGAGGGGGAAGACGTGGCTGGTTACCTTTAATGCATCCAAAACCAAACTCCTATCCTTACATCATCAACGCTCTGATCCCCATCTGGCATCAATTGTGATGGATGGCTCTCGTCTGGGTGAGGCCCCGTGTTTTGACAAGCTTCTGGGTTTGACCTTTACTCCTGATCTGAAATGGAACACGTACATCAAGTCTGTTGCCAAGGTCGCTGGAAAGATGGTGGGATCCTTCTACCGCTCCAGAAGATATCTCACTACTGATGTAATTCTCTATCTATATAAAAGCCAAGTACGTCCAAGGATGGAATACTGTTGCCATATCTGGACAGGAGCTGCTAAAAACAGCCTATCCTGCCTTGACAGAGTACAAAATAGACTTCGTGGTTAGTGGGGGATGCCCTTTTCTCTACCCTGCAACCTCTCTCCCACAGAAGAGACGTTGCGAGCCTATCCTTGTTTTATCGTTATTTCCATGGCAGGTGCTCGTCTGAACTCCAATCTCTGGTCCCCCCTCACCAATCTTTCACGAAAAACACTCGTCTAGCTGAATCCACTGTGAAAAATTTCCCCCACTCTATATCTGTGCCTAAATCAAAACGTGGATTCCATGAACAAAGCTTCTTTCTTAGAACTGCATGCCTGTGGAACTCTGTTTCGTCTGCCTGCTTCCCACCGGACTACAACTTGGATGTCTTCAAGTCCAACGTTAACAAATTCCTAATGAACCGCCCCTTAAGTAAACACTTCATCAAATCTCCACACTAACATAATGTACTTGTAATAACCCTTATCCCTGAGTGGCTTCCGGGCCTTGATAAGTGGTGATCACTGTGTAAAAAAGAAAACAAAAAAGTTTATTTAATTTGTCATCCCAATAGTTTTGTATGAACTTGATTGTATCGCATGGACTAAACAATCAGCCAATCGTATTGAAATGTTTTTAAAATCATGTAATGCGTTTCAAAACTTTGCCTGATCGAATAAAACGCAATATCCACCCTCTGTCAAACTACTTCCCTACCTCCTCTATTTGATAAAAATCAAAACTAAAACCCTTAAACTTTTTTGGCCATGTCAAACGATCAACTATTGGCCTGTCAAAATTATGCTTTGAAAGTATGTTAGAAGGCAAAAGAGGCAAAGGAAAGCCAAGGAGAAGATGAAGAGAAAATGTTTTTGATTGGACATCTCTCAACAGTTGGGCATCCATCAACCAACTTGCCCTGGATCGGAAGGAATGACAAAAAATAAGTCATGTGGGTTCGCAATCCGCACCAAGCGGAAGATGTGACTCATGATGACTCCCAGTAAACTCCTGATACAATCCACTACCTAATAAAAATCAGATATGTTCAAAGATGCTACTCAGATCATTCTTTTCTTGACAGAGTACAAAATCAACTTCAAAATCTAGTGGGGAATGACCTCTTTCTCACAGAAGAGATGTTGCTAATCTCTCTATATTCCATCGTTATTTCCATAGAAGATGCTCGACTGAGCTCCAATCATTGGTTCTTGTAATACATTTACAGCAAGAACTCGCCTTCTAATACACGTAAAAACAACTTATCTTTCTTCCTGTCTGCCTAGCATCAGGTTGAATTTGTATGAACAATTTTTCTTCCCGAGAACTTCATGCCTGTAAAACACGTTACCATGAGACTGATTCCCTACAGAATAAACCCTTCCTAATAAGTATTTAAACTTTGTTCATTCCATTCATCATGTTCAATCCTCTTATGATATTCTTCATCATTCTGCAGAAATCGTGTATTAATGGGAATGTGGAACACAAGAACATACTTCCTTTCAAGCTGCATATTTATGGATGAAAATGCATTTTTAATCTTAATCATAATAGCCCAACATGTTTTTTTTTTGTTGTTTGTTTTATCTAAGATGACAGACCAATGAAAATGCTTCTTCTAAATGTAAGCTTGACAGAGCAATGAAAATACTTTTTTTTTTTTTTTTTTTTTTTTTTTTATGAAACGAAAATGTATTTTTTTCAAATGAGAAAGAAAGAGAGGAAAATGGGAGGGCGTGATAAACCTGACTGAGTGCATGTAAAAAAAAATGCAAAAAATGACCTTGAAAACCAGAAATAAATCGAAGAAAAGAAAAGAAAAAAAAAGTTAAAAGGGTCGAATGAAGTCATCGTCAGGCAAAAGTACTCTTAATTCCCACTCGCCTCTAAATGCAGTAATGAAATCGTTGAGGCATAAAAAAGGGAAAACTGAATTGCAATAATGGGAAATAGATTAAAATAGCAACACTTACAGAAAATTTATCTCATATTCTATAAAAGTGAGAATGTGTGTGTGTGTGTGTGTGTGTGTGTGTGTGTGAGAGAGAGAGAGAGAGAGAGAGAGCTCTTCTCAACCTATATATATATACTTTAACCAAAAGCATCGTTCACCAGGCCACAATATTTGCCAAAAACACTCTAACAAGAAATATTAGGTAGGAATGACCACCCTACATTTTAATGAGTGTTGGAATGACCACCCTACATTTTAATGAGTGTTGGGACAATTAATCGGAATCAGGAATTGGAAAAATCGGAGCTTTTTTCGGAATTAGTATCGGAATCAGAAAAATTTTAGCCTATTTTCCAATGCCAAAACTGATTCCTTTTAATTATATTTTTTTTTTATTTGATTTTGATTTAAGAGACATTTTCCACTGCTTGTAGTAATAATAAAATTAATAAATATTTGTTGATTTAAACTTCCAGTAAGACTAAAATCTCTGGATCATCCCCTCACAAGTGTGTTTTTACGTTTGAGAAAATACATGCACATTTAAGATGTTTTTACAGAAATCAGGGCAAAATAACAATTTTATAGTTAAATATTTGTCATGTACAGAAAGAGGAATAAGGGAGAAACCTCTTTAGGCCATGGCATTTCGAAACTAAATGCTTCTCCTCAGAAGAGGAGAAAACGCTGGCATTATACAAAAGTAAAGATAAAAAGACAACCGAGACTTTAAAAACATTCAAATTAGAAATAGAAAAATTTTGAGATTGGAATCGGAAAAAATTATTTTATAGAGGGAGGAGGGCGATATAATGGGATAACAGAGAGAAGGGATAGAAAAAAAAAAAAAAAAAAAAAAAAAAAAAAAAAAAAAAAAGGCTAAAAGAATCTACAAAACAATATATAAGAAAATGAAATACCAAGAAAACGTTTTAACTTTTACAAAAATATTGGTAATCGTGGCCTGGTAGACCAACACAAAACCTGCCTTAAAAAGCTTGTATTCTAGGGTTTTTTGGGTTTGCTGAAAACGAATATCGCATTTAAAATTAGCACTGGCAACTAGTTTCAACGATACTTAAATGATACTTTTCTGCATGTTTCATGCAGTAATATAACGTGGCGGCCATATTTGTTCAAAGCAGAAATGACGTAATGAATTTTCAAGATAATGAAGAGTTAATCTATTGTGTGTGTGTGTGTGTGATTGTTTATTTATTTATTTATTTTTTTTATAAGCGATACTGTGGTGTTTTTTTTTTTATTATTTTTTTTCACCCCCTGAGTGCTATAAAGGGAGAGGTTTTCTGCCCTTTGATTATATTCTAGTTGCCCCCACATTTTTGGGACATATTATTTGTAATTAATTTATCATTTAACTATCTATTTAAATATTTATCTACGTACACAAAATTAAGTTATCTATAGACATGACATGTTTCGAAGTTTCACTTCTCTTCAGTATAGCTAAACTTATTGAGACTCGAACTCACTACCGTTGATACGTAGTTTAATGTCTTACCACCGGAACACAAGATCTCAACAATTCTATGTATGGTTTTTATCGCTTTTTATTGTTTATTCGTTTATTTATTTTTTATGAGTGATACTGCACATACAACAATGGCCACCACTTATAATATAAAGAACTACATTGCTTAATATCTGAAAAACTACTTATTTGTGGAAAATTTGAATGCGATATTCGTTTTTAGCATACCCGAAACCTGCACACGTCATCATTTAAAAGGAAAATGTTAACATGAAAACCAAGTACAATTTTACAAATATGGCTGCCGTGTTACATGAAACCTGTGGAAAAGTATCTTTTCAGTATCGTGAAAACTAGTTGCTGGACCCAATTTTAAATGCAATATTCGTTTTCAGCACACTGTTTGTAAGGTAGGTTTTGTGCTGGTCTACCAGGTCACAATTATCGAAATATATATGAATACAAATGTGTGTTTTTATGCTTGCCTACTATTAGGGAGTAAAAAAGGATAATTTTACAGTGAATTAAGTTTTGGAGTCATCATGGACTGTGGGTGAGGGATCTGTTTACAGGTAATTGAATTTCAAAATGAAACGCTCATCAAAAATCAAAAATACCTCTACCACTACCAACTTTCATGAAATTTAATACCTTATAAATTATAAACTAGTAAAATATTTTTTTTATTTGCTATAAAGGTTGTTTTTTTTACAGGGGCGTAAATGGTATTGGATTTTATTTTGATGAGCGATTTGTGACTTTGATTAGCAGCTTATTTTTTTTTCTTTCTTTTCTTTTTTTACTTCTTTTTCTTTCTTGGAGTTTTTTAAAAAATTTTCTCTTTCTTTTTTCTTTTATTTTATCTTCCTTTTTTTCTTTAAATCTTTTTCCTTTTTTTCTTTATTTAAAAATTTTTTTTTTATATTTTAAATTGAAAAAATAAAGGTTTCCTTTTTTTTTTATTAGTGTTGAAACCGTTAATTCGAGGTTGCACAGGATAAGCAGGTTAATCAAAGCTTATCAGCCCCTAACCTCTTTAGGCACGGGTATTACTGATGGAAAACTCTGTCTGTCTCTCTCTCTCTCTTTCGAGCTAACCGCAAATGAAAACGGAGGAAGCGAGAGTAATAGTTAGATACGTGCAATTTAATGGTAAAACCTGATAGGGGGCATGGCTTTGAAAGCTGATTCATTAAAATTTTTTGTAGGTTTCCAATTACTTTCTGATTGCATTTGAAAGATTAAAGCCTAAAGTTAATTTCGAAAAGGAAAAAATATTTGTAAACGTGAAAAAAAAAAGTTAAAATGAAAAATTTTTTTTCATGACGTCATTCGGAAGCTGACAAGTTAACCTAAATTTTGAAGTTAAATAAATTCACTGTAAAAATCCTTTAAAAGAGAAATATTAGTTTTCTGGGTCTATTTAAAAGATAATTAGTAAAGTCCTAAAATGCTGAATTAAATAAACGAACACCTTGTTTGTACAAAAGCATAGCATAATTATCCCCCCAAAGTGAGAGATTTTGGCTTCGCTCAAACAAAACAAATACAGTCGTCTTCTACGGAAGCCCAAAATGTTAAAAAGTCAAAAGGCTGTCTGAGAATGACGTCAGGTAGTTGGAAGGAGGTAGGGAGTGCGGGTTTTCTCCCCCCCCCTCCGTCTGTGCATCCGTACATTCCTAACGTGAACGTTTGTATAATTTTTACCATTTTTTTAAAAATTTATTTATTTTTCTGTGTTCCTGCTTTTAAATTAATTTTTTTATATATATTTCAAGATTATATAAAAATTATGTTACGCAGAACATTACACATTCATTCATGCAAGGAAAATATTAGAATTTTACATATATTTAAGAATTCAGGTGATCGCTCATCCCCCTCTCAGTACAGGCCAATAAGTCTCCTGTGCATCATGAGTAAGTTGCTAGAATCTGTGTTAAATACAGAAGTAATCAACCATCTCAACAAAAATAACCTTCTTAGTGACACTCAATATGGTTTCCGTTCTGCTAGATCTACAGCAGATGTGCTTACAGTTATATCGCATAGGATTAGCAAATCTCTCGACGGTGGCAATCTTTCTAGGGCAATTGCTCTTGACATATCTAAAGCCTTTGATAGGGTATGGCATAAAGGTTTACTTCATAAGATCGCTAGTTATGGTATAGCTGGAAATGTCTTCTCAATTATTAAATCATTTCTTTCTGATAGGTTCATAAGAGTAGTAGTTGAGGGGCAAAAATCAGAAGCTCACAGTATTAATGCCGGTGTCCCTCAGGGGTCCATCCTGGGCCCAACTCTTTTCCTGATCTACATTAATGATCTTCCAAATCACATCCTTACATCATTTGTAGACATTTATGCTGACGACACTACCATTTATGGTTGCACATCTAAGACAGTAAACGACCAAGTTCTCTCCAATTCTCTCTCCTCTGATCTTGAGCACGTAGTACAATGGGGAAAGGAGTGGCTGGTTACTTTTAATGCATCTAAAACCAAGCTTCTCTCTTTACATCATCAACATTCTAATCCACATTTGGCATCAATTGAAATGAATGGCTCTCGTCTTCAGGAGGCCTCAAGTTTTGATAAGCTTCTGGGCTTGACCATTACTCCTGATCTTAAATGGAACACGTACATCAAATCTGTTGCCAAGGCCGCTGGAAAAATGGTGGGATCTTTCTATCGATCCGGTAAATATCTCACTGCTGATGCTATTCTCTATCTATATAAGAGCCAGGTACGTCCAAAGATGGAATACTGTTGCCACATCTGGGCAGGAGCTGCTAGAAAGGACTTGTCCTGCCTTGATAGAGTTCAAAATAGACTTCGTAGCCTCGTAGGAGATGTCCTTTTCTCTTCGCTGCAACCTCTATCTCACAGAAGAGATGTTGCGAGTTTGTCTCTGATGTATCGTTATTTTCATGGAAAGTGTTCGACTGAGCTTCAATCTATGGTCCCCCCTCGCCAAACTTTCACAAGAAACACTCGTCTAGCTGTAAACACTATCAATAATTTCCCCCACTCTTTATCTGTGCCTAAACCTAAATGTAGATTCCATGAACAAAGCTTCTTTCTTAGAACTGCACGCCTGTGGAATTGTCTTCCGTTTTCCTGCTTTCCGGCTAACTACAATATGGTTGTGTTCAAGTCTAAAGTAAATAAGTTCGTGATGAGCCGTTCCATATAAGTTATCAAATTTACCAAATTTTCATTACTAATGATTACTATATTGTCCAATTGCTACTGTACACTCTTTAACCCTTATCCTTGAGTGGCCTCTGGGCCTTGATAATGTGGTGATGCCTATGTAAAAAAAAAAATATATAAAAATTACGCTAAAAATGTAATCTAAAAAAAGAGGAAATATTTTTTGCAATTATAATTTTTTGTGTGAAAATATTAAATAAACAATGTTTAATTCAATGATAATATCAGTAGTTCGGAAAATTAATTTTTGTTCGCGTTATATCAAATTCATTATACGGACTTTAGGGGCTTTTTTATAATTTTTATCTGAATTTTTTTCTATTGTTACAATTTACGATACTTTATTTTCACAAAATGAAATAAAATAAATAAAAGCATTCATTTTTTTTTTTTTTTTTTTTTTACTACTGAAAAGCATAACTTTTGTAAAGGTATTTTTGTTTAGACAAAATAACATATTTTCACTAAGATTCAAATAAAAATAATGGGTTCATTATATTCCGGGATCATTGTTTTATTAATACTGAAAATGTCATTAAAATTGTTTAATTTCCTGCTTTTTGGTGAATGTTTAAGTAAAGCGGAAGAAATGTTTATACATTTTGAGCATCGGCATTCATTTTGCACGTACCTAACCCCCCCCCTTCGATTTCAGAGAAGACCGCTCCGGCGCTCCGATGTGCTTTGGAATGATATAAGATATTGCAAGGCTGGCTTTTTTATTTTTATTTTTTTTTTTACAATCTGTTGCTATGGAAACAAAAATAATGTGTCTTTCACGAGTAGACATTATTGGAAATGAATTCAAGTCTTAGAGGGCGAAAACAAAATACGGAATGAGATAATCGAAATGGAGAAAGCAGTGCGGGGGTGATTAGGGTGAGGATTGTGGTTTGGTTTCACATGAGGGAGGGGGTTATAAAAGGGGAAGGCAGAGTGTGATGAGGCGGGGCAATGAAGAGGAGGAAAGCATACGTATGCTATCAGGGACAAGGAGAAGAGTTTATTTATCTCCCTCACACGGCGTTAAGATGTGACACAAGGTCGGGAAACTGGGATCTCAAAATCTAGCGTTCAAGACGAAGAGAGCACTCTCTGGTCGAAGAAAAATTGCCTTGGCAGCTTTTTTTTTAATTAATTTTTTTTTAATCAATTTCACCCCCAAGCAAGGCACAGTGTCACTTTGAAGTAGGGGCTACTATCGGGGACATATGTTGCAGGGGCATTATGAAGGGAATTGAGTAGCAAGATGTTTGTTCACATTACACTTGAACTTCTGCATGTCAGTACAGTTGGGAAAGCAGAATCCCGGAAGGGAGTTCCAAAATCTAGCAGTTCTGGGGGAGAAACTATTGGAGTAAAAGGCTTTCTTACACCTAGTGATTTCTACTGTGAAGGGGTGGGACTTAGTTGCTTGTCGGGTTTGTCAGGGTTGTTCGTGTTGAGGAGATACAAGTGCTTGTAGTTCGTCAGAGAATTCACCATTAAAATACTTGTAGAACAGGCAGAGGGATGCAACATTTCGTCGATAGGACAGAGGCTGAAGCCTAGATGACAGTTCAGGACTTATCAGGTTAACGACTCTCTTTTGAACCCTGTCCAGGAGTGAGAGACAAGCAGCAGATGCACCAGCTCAAATGTGACAACAATACTCCATACATGGGCGAATAGTGGCCTTATAGAGGTACAGGATACTTTCAGGCGTAAGTAGTTTTCTAGCACGGTAGAGGGAGCCCACCTTTTTTGCAGCAGCCATGGCAATGCTCTCAATGTATCTATTCCAGTTCATGTTCCCTGTAAACATTAGACCGAGGAGTTTAAAGGAAGTACTTTCAGGTAATGTGTTCTTGGCCATTGCTAAAAGTGGTAGAGAAGGTTTCTTGTAATTATTGAAGGAAACTAGCTTCATCTTGGCAGCATTGAATGTGACCATTCATTTTTGTCCCCATTCCACTACAGATTGGAGGCCATCCTCTAGTGCTTCTGCCATTTCCTTAGATATGTATTCATTTGTTTTCCCCTCGTGTCTGTTATAGAGCATGGTGTTATCAGCAAATATACCCATCTGCGAAAAATTTTTTTCAGGGAAGTCATTTATGAATATCAGGAATAAATAAGGTCCAAGGATAGACCCCTGAGGTACTCCCGCATTTATATCATGTTGTTTAGATGTACGACCGTCGAGGACAACCTGGATTTTTCTCTTACTTAAGAAGGATTTAATTACATTATGTATTCTTCCAGTGACACCATATGATCTAATTTTCCTTAGAAGACCATCGTGTCATACCCTGTCAAAAGCCTTAGATATATCTAAGGCTACTGCTCTATCCTCTCGTTTTTAGTCCAGTGAGCAGTATATACGTTCAGAGATCACAGTTAAGATATCTGCTTTGGAACAGGCATGCCTAAATCCATATTGTTTATCGGTCAGAAGTTTAGCAGCTGTTAGGTATTGGACTAGGGCTTGATTAATTAAGGACTCAAATATTTTGGCGAAAAGCGGGAGGAGGCTAATGGGACGATAATTTAATGGGTCAGTTCTTTCACCAGAATTCTTGAAGACTGGTACCACAGAAACAGTTTTCCAGTAGTCGGGAAAGCAAGATTCGTTAAGGCATTTATTGTAAAGTTTGGAGAGAATTGGAGCAACCTCAACAGAGTATTGTTTTAATAGCACAGCCAGAATGAGATCGGGTCCACTTGCTTTTGAGGTGTCTAGGATTTTTATGATACCATGTACCTGAGAAGGGGTCATTTTCAAATCGTCTATTGTGGCGTCTGTCTGCAAAGGAAAGTCGGGGAGGAAATGGTGTGCCGGGTCAAGTGTTGAGTTGAGGCAAACTGACTGGCAAGCATGTTAGTCTTCTCGATTGTCGTGCAAGCAACCTCATGATTGTTTGATCGTGGGGGAATCGTTGACTGCTGATTATTTATTACACTGTTGCAGATTTTCCAAAATTCATGGGTTCCTAATTTCTGTGCTTCAATGCGTTTTCTTGTGGTCTCAGTATATTCTGTCTTAGCTGTCGCTATTACTTTCTTTCAATTACTTCTAGCTTCTATATTCTTCTGTCTGTTGGAACTGAACTTTTGTTGGCAACTCTGCTGACATTCCCCGGTAAGGGCGTCTCATGCAATTAACAAAACTCAAAAGGTAAAAAGGTAAAGTCTGGGAAGGTGAACCTCCTAGAACTGCACAGAACCAGACTGACAGAGAACAAGCCACCTTACCAAATCGAGGATACATCTTCGACAATCAGTCCAACAGAGTTTTGGTCATTTGAGTTGGGTGCTCTTTTATCTGTCGGACTGTAATAGATTGAGACACTATGACAGCTAGCGAGTAGGTTAGATAGATAAATATGCAATACATAGCAAAGCTTGTTAAATTAATTCTGACAGTTTGAAACAAACAAATAAATTTGATTTGTTCTCATTTTGAATGTAATTCTCACAACATTTTGGTCGATGTAACCTCCGACCTTCTTCAGGTATATCTTGTTGAACTGAGAAATGTTTTTCTCAACTCGGGAATTTGGACGGAATTTCAAGCAGAACCCTGTGTTTACTTCACGGGGGAAGCTACAATCAGGTTTCAAGAAAAAAATCTGTTCTGATATTACACGTCAACTTTTCTGTCCTTGGTCCATGGAGGAGAAATCCTTGACTGAGACAATTTTTATTTTTGTTCCTATCCAGAGTGCCTCTTTTTGAAGAGCTGGATTTTCTCCACATTAAAAACCGACCTTGTATCTAACTCTGCCCTCGTGGGGAGGCAAAGTAAATAGGAACAATATATTAGAATCGACTTCTCTTCATTTCTGTTTAACCATTCTCTGTTTAAAGATTTTAGACCAACTTGCTTAGGGAACGTCGCTCTTGTATTTGCCAGAAAGAATTACATGTTGTCTAATTTAAAAAGCGTAGTAAAAAAGAAAATGTTCACTTGGCGATGACTTCTGGTTTTTAATCGAAAATTGACAACCAGTATTTACAAAAAACAGTTCCCCATAATATATTAGGTCATTTTTTCTTTTTTTTTTTTTCTGCACGTAGTAATTTGTCCACCAACTTAGTCGGATTTAGTCCTTAGAATTCACCCTCGTCCGTTCGTTTCCAAAATTCTCAATTACATTTTTCTGAAATTTTGCATGAAGTTACGACTACCCAAGGGAGGAAATGTAACATTCCCAGATTTTTGATAAAAATTCTGGTAGGGGGTCAAAAGTAGTTAAAATGGCCAAAAATAGCACTTTCCAGGACACAGAATCTTTTCCGACCATTAGATTTTGCTGAAAATTATCCAAAAGCAAGAACACATGGATATACATCTTGAAACGTAATATTTGACCCTGGGAAAATTCTAAACCCCAAGGTGTTTTAGGGGTAAAAACACACCTGTTGGGGCTAAAGTAAACTGAGTCAGATTTTCCAAATACCTTTCTCCACAATTTATTGTCTGCATAACTTGGTCCAATCTGAAAATTGTCATCAAAATTCGAGAATCTCCATTAAATCATTAAATGTCTACTCTGCATATGTCCAAAATTCGTTTTGGTGCAAGTTCATGATTCAACCTAATTAAAGAAACAAAAATACAGAAAAATCTTTATCATAACGCACTTGTCACAAATTGAAAACGTCATATTCCAAAAATTATGTAAATTGATGAAGTAATTTTTTTTTACTAAGAAAATCAAATGTTACCATTTTTAGCTATTAATAGTATATCGTAGCCATTACAAGGCTTATTTTGATCTCTTATTTCTAGAAAGGTTGTTAATGGGGAAATAACCAGTGATGAATTATAGAGATGACTAATACACCAAATCGCTTCCTCATAAAATCTGATTTTCTTAATTGAAAAAAAAATACTTGGTCATTTTACATAATTTTTGAAATATGACATTTTCGTTTTGTGACAGATACGACCATAATAAAGATTTTCCTGCATTTTTTTTTTTTTTTTTTTTTTTTTTTGCGCTTCTACACTTTTTGGGACGAGATTTTGTAGTTGATAAATGGAGTTTTCAGATTTAAAAAAAAAAAAAAAAAACAATGGTTTCTACTGATTTTTTTAAAATTCCAATAAATTGCAACGGTAGCTTCAAATTATGCAGTCGAAATTATGCGAAAAAAACAAAAAAAAAACAAAACAAAAAACAAAGAAAAAAACAACTTTAATCGTATTAGCAGGTGAAATTTTTCAGCTATCTTGTTTAAATCAAAACGGAAAATTACCTCCCGGTTGAACTGAACTCTCCTGTCTTACGATCGTTTTCATCAAATTCTATTTTATATTTTCTTTAATAAATAATTTTCTACTTTATCGATTTTCGTAATTTTGGGATATAATCATCTTAAAAGTATGAGGAATACGCAGATGCCATTGTTTTCATGTAAAATTCAGTTTAACGATTTCCCAAATTTCATCTTAATAGTGTAAGCGCCTTTTTTTATTATTGTTATTGTTATTTTTTATTAATTAGATTGCACTCTGGACTTGCACTTTCGTTTTATTTTATCTCGTTGTTTATATATATATATATATATATATATATATATATATATATATATATATATATATATATATATATATATATATATATATATATATATATATATATATTCAAAAAAGAATATTCCAAACTTTACAAAATTTTTACAAGAAAAATAGTATAAAATGTGGAAATAAAACTTTCCAAATGTGGCATGAGGCCAAAAAGGGTGGGGGGGGAATGGGGGTCGAGGGTCGTCCACTTGCTCTATTCCCTATAACTAGTTGCAGTCACCACAATACCGCATTCACTCAAGGGGTTGGATCTACTTAAAACCCCAGATGACATGAACAATATATACAATGACTTTTATTTTTTTTTATTATTATTATATAAAACAATGATTTTATTTACAATGAAGCAATGAAGGATGGATGCGCTGATGCGTATGATATATGAGGGATGAAATTGTGATGCGTATGATATATGCGGGTGATGGGCGGGGGTAATTAGAGCCTTAAAACACCCCAAAATAAAGAAAAATAACAGTAATAAAAAACAAATGAACCAAATAAAACGTTAAGCGATGAATGAATGTGTTAATAAGGACCCACCCTTACCTCTCTCTCTCTCTCTCTCTCTCTCTCTCTCTATATATATATATATATATATATATATATATATATATATATATATATATATATATATATATATATATTCACGTAGAGGGGTAAAAAGTCTATATATAGTCACGTAGAGACGAGAAACACATTAGAATTCTTTGCTAAAGTTGTAAAGGTTGATCTTGCCAGGGGAGATAACTCTGAGTAACTCGTACAAGAAGAACTTTGAGGAATTTTCATGTTTCTACATGTCGAAATTTATTTTTTAAATTTTTATTCCATGTCAACAGATTGTGAACATGAAACTCTTTCACCTTCAGACTGTTGAATTCTTCTAGAATTGAGTTATGAAAATGAAAATAAAAATGCGTAAAAAAGAAACTTTGCTCTGTAATAATGGAAAATTACCTTAAACGTTAATTTTTTTTTTTTTTTTTTTTGGTTACGCGGGACGCAAACGAAATTCTTTGCCGAAAAGAATGAAATAAAAGAAGCATTTTTAGTTTTTATCAGACGGAAAAGCAAACATACCCGGTAATATTTTGATATTTAATTTTTAAAAATATATTTATTCTTTTTTTCCCGCGCCTTTTTTAAGCTTTGTTTTATTTTAATGTTTATAATATCAACCCGCTCATTTTTTTTTTTTTTTAACGATTTAATTTTTTGTTTAATCCAAAATACATCTAGCACATTATCTGCTTAATTTTCATAGTTTTTGGTATTGGTGGTAATTTCGACATGAAATGTAAATATATATAATAATGTTTTCACCTAAAATACGTCGATTTTTATTTTTTTTTTTTTTTAAACATCACTATTTTACACAAGCACCGAAGTTTATGCCGTTTAAAATGAGGTTTCCATAGCAAAAAAATAACTTATGTTTTGGCAAAAGTCAGTAAAATACGATGTAAGTTGCGAGAAAAGAAATAGATCGATGTGCACTCACTGGTTGTCCAACCTGTTCATTTCGAAATCCGTTCTTAACATGAGGAGGTCGGGGTGTTTAATCTGAAATGCATTTTCTTATTTTCAACCTCCCCATGTTAAGAACGGCTTTCAGAATAAGCAGATTGGACAACCAACCAGTGCGCAGTGACCAAAAATTGTGTAAGCATTATTTTTTTTTCGGGTTTGTTTTACTGTACACATAGATTCGAAAAAGTTGTCAAAATACAAATATATAACAAATAAATGTCACCAAAGGCAAGATAAGTTACTTTTCTACCAAACTGGATATATTTTTCGTTTTTTTATTCAATGTACCAACCATGTTTATTCAGCTCGAAAAACGTACAGTGTTTACCGATGTAATGGAAAATTCAAAATGGCGGCCGACTCTCTCTTTAACACGGTAAGTTCGGAAAAAGGTGTTATAAATAATAAACTAGACAAAATACTGTTAGAAATTCGCTCAATATATGTTACCGTGGCATAACTTGACATATATTAGGTGTTTTTTTAGTAGTATTTTGTCTAGTTTATTATTTATAACACCTTTTCCCGAACTTACCGTGTTAAAGAGAGAGTCGGCCGCCATTTTAAATTTTCCAATACATCGGTAACACTATGTTTTTCGTGCTGAATAAACATGTTACATTGAATAAAAACACTAAAAACATATCCAGTTTGGTAGAAAAATAATTTATCTTGTATTTGACAACATTTATTTGTTATATATTTGTTTTTTGACAACTTTTTCGAATCTATGTGTACAGTAATACAAACCCCTTTTTTCTTTTCGAGTTAAAATCTATTGAGAAATACGCATTTAAAATATGTAAACATCAGTGAAAGAATAATTCAAAACCCCCGTCCTTGGGGTCATTGGATAACTCTACCTAAAGTTTAGTAAATTTTCTAGTCGATGAATATTCGTAATTTTTAGATATATTACTATTTTCGATATGATAATTAAGTACGGAATATTTTTTTGTATACAACGACATATTAAAAAAAAAGTCGATCGCTTGTGCAGTAGTTTTGCCAGAAAGACATAACGGCGCTGTTTTACAATTTGTCATTGTGCCGAGGGCGACAACTCTCCTTTACTAAGAGATTCGTTCGTTTTTTCATCTCATAATTTAGGACGCCCGAACCATCGATACTTTTTATTACATGAAAACATTTTTAAAGAGGTGTGACGAATTTATTTTTGATGACAGAAACCCCAGAAAACAACATCCAGTCGATAGTGAAATGAAACTGTAAATAGTTGTTAGCATTTAATGCTACTAAGAGTAAACTTCTTTCTTTTAAGAACTACAAAGAACTTTTTCAACCAACGATTGCCATGACAAATAGCACCCTACATGAGAGCCTGAAAGTAAATAATCCATTTCACTTTGAATCCTTTTTCTTCCGCGTGCGCTAGTGCCCATAGATTTGATTGAGGTTGTGACCTTACGTGTAATAATTACAATAACGATAAAAAAAAAAAAAAAAAAATTAAGTCATATTTTTCAGTCGTTTTTTATAAAATAGAATTTTATATTTGGATGTGAAAGAAAATTGAAAAATGAAAAGCAAGTGAAAGGGGTTTGTATTACTGTACACATAGATTCGAAAAATTTGTCAAAAAACAAATATATAACAAATGTTATCAAAGGCAAGATAAGTTATTTTTCTACCTAACTGGATATGCTTTTAGTGTTTTTATTTAATGTAACATGTTTATTCAGCTCGAAAAACATACGTAAATTATAATTTAGGACGCCCGATCATCGATACTTTTTATTGCATGAAAATTTACTCAAGTACCCAAATTTTTAACTCACAAGCATTAACAGGTTGGTGGAATGCTGAGTTTTTTTTTTTTATCAGTTATTGTTTTTGTTTTCATCCATTTTTTTTCTTGTTAATTATGCGGCATAATCATCAAAAAAATGGCACAATCTTATTTTTATTTTTTGCAAAAGGTGCACAAACATGAAATGCATAAACATAGATTTCCTAAACTGTGTTGTTTTTATTTATTGAATTAATGATTGTGTTTTTATTTATCGAATTAATGATTATTGTGTTTTTTTTTATTAATTTCTTTATATTGTTGATCGGACTATTGTTCCCATCTTGAGTGTTATTTTTGCATCGTCCGAAAACTTGCCACAGTGTACATAAAGGGCCTGCCCGAAAAATTATTAAAATATGCAGTCCATATGACATCAGAAAAACATTTAAGAGTGATTCAACTCTCAAAAAACACCTAGTACGAGTCAAATCCCCTGACGAAAAACTATGTATATTGGATTTCGTGCAAATGCGGAAAACTATACGAAGGTAATGCTAGAAGAACATTGTAAACAATGGCACGGGGAGAGGGGGGGGGTCGAAAAGTCGGGACTAGCTGATCACATATGGAAAGAAAGATACACACTTTGCTTTGTGGAATGAAGTCAAAATAATTGACAGAGATGCAAGGTGGAGAGTCGGGCAACTCATGGAGGCAGCACATGTGTTAAAAAAAGAAAAAAAATTATTAAGCAGACCAAGCCTAGATATTTAGTAGCATTTGGGAGCCTATAATTGTAGAAAAAAACATTGTGCATCCTTAAAATTTGGGTGATGAAAGGGAGATAATCCCCTGCTGATCTTTATTAGAGTTGCCTCCCCTTTGTCAACTAATTTTGCACAAATACAAAACAATAACCATAAAATAGAGACTAACTCACAGAATACAAAAATTTATACAGAGCCAGTAACTTTTTTCTTTTCTTTTCTTTTCTAAACAACAACCAATATGACTGAAGATGGTCAAAGGCCAAACCAACCAAAACATCACTCAAGATGAGAACAATAGTCCAATCAATACAAATAATATAAACAATCAGCCCTCATCTAAAAAAAATTCAAAACTTTAATTTCTTTTATCTTTTGTTTTATCAGAGACTAAACAAAAAACCTGGAAGAAAACGATGAATTTCTCGGAACTTTATCGACAATCCAACAAACTCTGTGAATTCTCCCCGAGTGGCGACTTTTTGGCGATTGCCTGCCATTACAAACTTATAATTCGAAATGTTACGACCTCGCAGATCGAGCACTTGTTTTCCTGCCTAGATGCCATTGAATTCATCCAATGGTCATCGGATTCCACCCTCATTCTTTGTGGCATGTTTAAGCGTAACATGGTGCAGGTTTGGTCACTCCTCTACCACGACTGGACGTGTAAGATTGATGAGGGCTCAGCTGGACTGCGAGGTGTCCACTGGAGCCCAGACGGGCGTCACATCTTGACCACTGCTGACTTTAACCTACGAATGACTGTCTGGTCTGTAACTAGTAAGAGTATATCCTACATTCGGTACCCGAAACAGTGCCAGAAAGGTTACGATTATTCTGAAGATGGTTATTTTATGGCTCTGGCAGAACGTAGAGATTGCCAGGATTTTATCAGTATTTTTGCATGTCGCTCTTGGGAATTGGTGAAGCACTTTTCCTGCAGTACAGATGACCTAAGCGGCCTCCAATGGTCTCCGGGCGGCAAAGTACTCGCAGTTTGGGACACTTTGTTAAAATATAAAATTGTTATCTACTCCGCGGACGGTTGTCTTCTGGGTACCTATTCGCCTTATGAGCACGCTCTTGGAATAAAGTGTGTCAACTGGTCACCAACTGGGCAATTTTTGGCTGTGGGGAGCTTTGATGAAAAAGTCCGGTTGTTAAATAACATCACTTGGAAGTCGTTGATGGAAAAAACACACCCTGCCGTCTTGAAGGCGGGCAAGATAATGATATACAAAGAAGTTGAAGTGATGGGTCCCCTTCCTCGGACGTTTGAAGAACTGTCAAATTCTACTGCAGCCTTATACTCTAAAAAAAGTAAATACCATATTTTGGATGGGAGCGTTGAGGTGCCTAGCGTGAAACCAGACCAAAATAAGGCAAATCCTGAAATTGGTGTCAGTCTTATTGAATTCAGCCGTAGCTCTCGGTATTTCTACACCAGAAATGATAACATGCCGTGCCTTTTGTGGATTTGGGATGTAAAGAATCTGTCGCTTTCTCAAGTCCTAATTCAGATGTCTCCGATAAGGTCCGTCGCATGGGACCCGTGTTCAGATCGTCTGGCTCTTTGTACGGGAAGCAACAAACTATTTATGTGGTCGACTACTGGTTGCCTGAGTGTGGAGATCCCTACAGAGGCTTCATTTCAGGTCTACAGTCTTAAATGGCACCCGGATGGCAGTACGTTGGTATTGATAGGCAAAGAAAAAGCGTGTATTTGTTATTTGACGGGAGAAGAACAGAGCGGCGGACATCCTGAATGATATTGCCAACTATAACCAGAAAAAAAAGTTTGGCCCATCTTAAACATTTCAGATTTTACGTTTAACTGTTTTCATTAAATCTTAATCAAAATTTATGAACCTCATATGAGCATTTAGTTTCACTGCATTTTTACTAACAAGGTATTCATTTTTTTAATTATTTGTATAACCTTAACAAAATGTTAAAGAAAACCGGTTATTATTTAGACTTGGAAGGGGTCTAGTCCGCAGGCCCCAATTGTGATAATCCCCAATTGTATACCAAAATAAAAACTAACATCACTATTCAAGACCAATATATATATATATAGAGAGAGATATATGAGGGGGGGGGGTGAGAATTAGAGAAATTCTTTACAAGGAGTCTTATCAGAATAATACAAATTCAACAATTGAGGTGGAACTTATATAGAAGAGAAAAAAAAGAACGATAATATAAAAGTATATACTAATGCATGTTAACTTAATTGTTGATTCAATAGTGAGATTACATCAATTAGGGTTGCGGGATTAATATACTCTTTATACCTATTTATACTATTTAATATTCAAGACCAATATATATATATATATATATATATATATTGGAAGTTTTTCAACCTTTAAAACTATTTAAAAAAAAAAAAAAACATCTTTTAATCCCAATCCCATTGTTGGAAAATTCCTTTGTCAGTCAATAAAATTCTTTCAATTATTGCATTAGTTTGCTTCCGAGAATTTACTCAAGTTTTAATAGTATCATCAGTTGTTTGCCATGAAAAACTGTTTCGGGGTTTTTAAAACAAAACAGTATCATGGCACTCCAGCGGTGTTGACAAATAAATAAATAAATAAAAAAGGAACAAAAATCTTCTGAATATTTGTTCTAGTGTATGTATGTATGTATGTATGTATATATATATATATATTATATATATATATATATAATATATATATATATATATATATATATATATATATATATATATATATATATATATATATATATAAAATAGATTGAAGGTGGAAGACCTGAACGCTCAACATTTCACACAATTTATGCCGGCTTTTTCAAGAGGGATGGTCAATGACCATCCCTCTTGAAAAAGCCTGCACAAATCGGGTGAAACGTTGAGCATTCAGATCCTTCCACCTCCAATCTATTTTATATATTGTCGGATTTCATCCATCTTAACAATTATATATATATGTATATATATTTCTGTGGAAATATATTTTTCATTTTTTTATAATATATAACAATCCTTATTTAAGAAGCTCAATGTAATTACAGAGCAATATAATGAATAAATGACAAAAGACTATTTTCCAAAGTTCATGACGTTGACCATCTTATAATTTATTCCTTTGATTCAGTTGACACCAATTCTCGGATTTTAACCATGTCAGAATGCACTTTCAATCCTTTTGATGGATTGATTGTTGGTATTTCTTCTGATGAGTTAAGGGCAAAATAGATTCACTAATTGATATAATAATTGATTGATTTTGCGCTACAAAACAGATACTGTCAAGAATTGTTGAAGTCAACTGAATTAAAGGAATAAATTATAAGATGCTCAACATCATGAACTTTGGCATATAATCTTTTGTCATTCATTCACTAATATATATATATATATATATATATATATATATATATATATATATATATACTTAGTTATATTTTTGGAAAAAAGATTCTAGCAGAGTGCTCTATTATAAGGAAAAAATTGCCGAAAATAAGAGCGTATTATTTATATTTTTATTTTCAGAAAGTTTAGATAAGTCATCATTACCATCGGTTTCAAACCTGATAATAGGGGACCGTTTTTGATACCCATATCAAGCTCTCTTCAGCCGGTCCTCATCTCTTTCATGAGTATCGGCTGAAGAGAGCTTGATATTAAAATATATATATCATATTAATATTAAAAATGGTCCCTTGTTATCAGGTTTGAAACCGATGGTAGCGATGACTTATCTCATGTAAACTTTCTGAAAATAAAAATATCAAATATAGTATAATTTCGCAATAACCATAAGAAGATATTATAACAGGTTTATCGTACGTTTCTTAATCATTTGAACAAGCTTAAACATAATGTTTAATCTTATCCAAATGGTTAAGAAACGATTGTAACACTGAAGAGATACATCGTATGATAAACCTATTATAATATATTGCTATTACGAAATTATATTGTATATGTTCGATTCGTTGAACTTAATTAACTCAGTCAATTAATATTGATTTCGATTTAATTAGTATATGAACATTGCCGGAATTTAATTAGTAAATTTTGGTTAAAAAAAAATATACATATATATACTCTTTATTTGTTTTTACATAAGCAGTAATATGTTGCTATACAGTCATGAGCATGTTTCGGACGGCTAGTTACCAGTAACTAGAGACCTCTTCAGGCGGTACAGCTTATACAAAAGCAAAGTTTGCAATGAAAATATCAGGTCTTCATCGTCACAGAGAGTTATTATCAGGAGGTTCTGTCAGATGTTGTTAAAAATAAGATTTGGTTGTATGTAAATAAGATCGGATAGGGGCGTGGATTTGAGTCTGTGTTGAGATATAGGAAAGGATGGGAAAAAATGGGGGCTTAAAAGTCGAGATACAGATAATGGAAGACTAGAAAGAAAGGTATTCGCATATATTTATCAGTACCATCGGTTTCAACATCAGTACTGTCGGTTTCAGCCCTGATAATAGTATAATATATATATTCTAGAAAAAATACCTCTCAGATTAGGTAAAGTTAATTCCGTGAGCAGAATAGTTCTACACCAATTTTATATCCCCGCTATGAAGATTGAACTCCAGAAATATTGATGCAAAACTTAATTTCTAGAACCCGTATTCCAATTTTAATTAAAATCAATTATGATTTGGATTGTTGAAAATATCTAGTATTTAAGCTGAAGAGATCTTAAGAAGAAACTGAAATTCAAAGAATCTTGCTTAATTGGTACCCAATGAATATGGATCAAATTCTATTCAAATCTGAGATATTTGAATTTTCAAATAAAAAGTTCTGCCCATGTTATGTTCCCTACAATCTCATTAAAATCCTTCAAAGAAATTGAAATTTGGGCAATGTTTATAAATTTACCTCCAACACCTAATTGGTGAAATTTCACATATCTGATTATTCATATAGAGCTGCCATTTTTTTTTTGTTCTCCCTCCTTTGTCTAAAACTAAATTAAACTAAATATAACCCACATTGTAACCCCTTACATCTACCAGCTCTGTTACAAAATTTATAACAATCGGTTAATTAGAATATCTTTGTACCGGTTTTGCCGCTGACAAAAGTTTTTAGCAGACATACAAACACACACACAAACACATACACACCTTTCCTTAATATAATAGATGTTAATGTTGTGACGATTAATCGGAATCAGGAATCAGAAAAATCGTAACTTTTAGGGTTATCAGAATTGGAAAAATTAATACCTATTTTCCAATGCCAAAAACGATTTTTTTAATTGTCTGGTTTTATTTAATTTTGTTAAATGCAAAATCTTCCCTGCTGGTTTTAGTGATAAAATAATAAATATTTCCTTTTTTACAACCCGGTATTATTCTTCTATAAATTTTTTCTCTCATATATATATATATATATATATATATATATATATATATATGTATGTATAGTAATTTATAAAATATATATGGCGATTAAGCTACACTGAATATTTCGCGTTTCATCCACTCAGGACTCTTCAGGCATGCATCCTAGAGTGGATGAAACGCGGAATATTCAGTGTAGCTTAATCGCCATATATATTTTATAAATTACTAACTAGCTCTACCTATGTATTGAGCACTTTTGAAGTAAATACTTAAAGTTTACGCATAAATCTATACTTTCGTATATTAATTTTATGTAAGTAAATTAAGTAGTTATTTATGTATTCAAATTTTATAATTTGAAAAAGTTAATCTTCAAATATAGAATTGTTTGAAAACAAAGAATATAATTGAATAAATCTATTTCCTTAACCCGTGAGTTTTTATTGATTTGCACCTTATTTGCTAAAAGCAATAAACATAGAAAATGAAAGTTTTTAAAACATTTTAGATACATAGAATAAGGGAATGGGATATTGAGGCAGAAAAAGGATATTGTAATTTAAATCTAAAATGAATGTTAAATCTTGAAATGAAAATTCCTGGTAGTAGGGAGGTAAAGAGATTCATTGCATCTTTTAATCCTTTCAATCAAACATATTTCCTTTGTTCCACCGTTGGTTATATAAGATATTTGGCCAAGATTTTGTTTATATAAAGATTCAAAAATTAAATCCAAGTGGTAAATCTAAGTAGTGAATAAAAAATATATCCGTAGGCAAAATAAAAGAATTGTTTATCAAAGCATCATAGTCATTAAAAAAATCAGATGCAGCTTTGGCGAACATATTTATAAAAGCGCATAAGTGAAAATATTTTTTGCTCTATCTTGTATATTGAGCAATTTTTATTTGGCTGGGATTGTCTTATTTAAAATATTACATCTAATGATATTTTGTAAGACCGAAAATCACAGGATTTGCATACCAGTAGATATATTTTCATTTCATTATTCTGAAGTGTGTGTGTGTGTGTGTGTATATATATATATATATATATATATATATATATATATATATATATATATGGTGTCCCAAACATTTCTGATCTGACACATTTGTTGCTAAAAAAAAAAACTTAAATAAAAAAATTTTTTTATTTTTCAAGAGTAAGTAGAATGTCATTTTATTTCACACAGTCTTAAATATTAAATCGGCTAAATGTTTCTCATCATTGCTAACACACGATTGTAGACGTTCATGAAAGTTTTCAATAACTCTATGGATCATTTACGGTGGAATAGCAACAATTTCAATACAAATAGCTCCTTTTAATTCTTTAAGAAATCGAGTGTAGTGACTGATTACTTTTGACTTTGAATATCCCCACAATAAAAATATCGCAGGAGTTTAGATCAGGCGATCTTGCAGGCCAATCAATATCACCACGCAAAAAGATAAAATGATTTGGGAACATTTCCTTAAAAAAATGCATAAATAAAAATAAAAAAGCAATTTTTATCAAATTAAAATGAAATGGCATTCTACATATATTAAAAAAAAAAAAAATTTCTTTATTTAATTGTTTAATTTTTTTTTTTTTACCTACAAATGTGTCCGATCATTTTGGGACACTTTGTATTTTATAAAATGAAATATGTATGCTATACATTTAAAAGCGAAAATACAACGCAAAAATTAGATAAAATAAACATTTTCACAAGAAACACTCTTCTAACTGAAAACACTATCAATAATTCCCCCTACTCATTATCTGTGCCTGAACCTAAACGTATATTCCATGAACAAAGTTTCTCTCTTAGAACTGCACGCCCGTGGAATTGTCTTCCGTTTTCCTGCTTTTCAAGCTGACTACAATATGGTTGTCTTCAAGTCTAATGTAAACAATTTCTTGATGAACAGTCCCACTTAAGTTAACAAATTTACCGAATTTCCATTACTAACGATTACTAAATTGTCCAATTTCTACTGTACACTCTTTAACCCTTATCCTCGAGTGGCCTCTTGGCCTTGATAAGTGGTGATGCCTATGTAAAAAAAAATATATATAAAAAATAAACATTTATTTGTTTAAAATCAATATTTCGATGTGATACGTCTTCCTCAGAATAAAAAAAATCACCGTTGGAGAAAAACACAGATATTTTTACCATTGAATTCTTACATCTTTACGTCATCACACGGAAAAGAAAAAAAATATATTCATTTAAAAATTTAAACAATGCTTATATCACGGAAAACAAAACCTTAACTATATATATGTTTTCAATATGTAATTTTACAACTTGGGATGGTAATCTATAAATCTATAATGTGAATCTCACCTGTCTGTCTAAATGTATGTATGTATGTATGTATGTTTGTATGTCTGCCTAAAACTTTTGACAGAGGCGACGGATTTTCACGAGATTGGTATCGTTCTGAAGCTTGATCCTTCAGACAACAAATATATATATATATATATAAAGCAAAACCTTAGGGAAACATGTTGATTGACTCTTATTTAACACAACAAAAATAATAATCTTATTTAACACAACAAAAATAATAATCTTATTTAACACAACAAAAATAATAATCTTATTTAACACAACAAAAATAATAATCTTATTTAACACAACAAAAATAATAATCTTATTTAACACAACAAAAATAATAATCTTATCTAACACAACAAAAATAATAATCTTATTTAACACAACAAAAATAATAATCTCGATTTCGTTTGATGACATGAAAAGGTATAAGATTCATTCTTAGGTCTTTGCCTCAATCCCGGCTCCAAACAGCTTAAAAAAATCAAAGGTTTTCCTAAGGATATTGGTTGTACCCACAATAGCAGAGGTTGGAAGGCCGCCCAACACATAAGAGATTCCTAGTTTTTTTAAATATCCTTCCAGACGATCGGCAATCCAGGACAAAATCAAAGTGTAGTATCTGTTCTTCAGATGCTGCAAGCTATGACTAGCTATGACTAGCAAAGACCAGATGTGGGGGCAACCTCACATGCCTGACCATTAACCAGCTCCCATTTCCCACCTCTCGGGAGCTGGTCCCCTTTTTCCCTTCCCCCTCCCTTCACTCCTCACATTAAAAATCGGCCTTGTGCCTAATTTGCTCGGTGGGAGAGCAAATAAATACCATCTGTTCTTCAGATGCTGCACTTCAATTTCTTGTTCTCTGTCAGTGGAGGAGAAATCCTTCACGACTGAGACAATTTTTATTTTTGTTCCTTTTCTCCACGTTAAAAAACGACCCGGGTGTCTAACTCTGTCCCGTGGGGAGGCATTGTAAATAGGGACACCAAACGCACTCAGCAATTTGGCCAAGATCAAAGTGTAGTATCTGTTCCGGCAGATGCTGCACTTAAGATAATTTGTACCAGTCAATGGAGGGGAAACCCTCTATACTGGGACAATTATTATTTTTGGTAACCAGAGTGACCCCTTTTTGCCTACTTTTAGGGGAGCTGGTTTTTACCTCACATTAAAAACGGCCTTGTGCCTAATTTGCTCAGTGGGGGAGCAAATAAATACCATCTGTTCCGGCAGATGCCGCACTTAAGATAATTTGTACCAGTCAATGGAGGGGAAACCCTCTATACTGGGACAATTATTATTTTTGGTAACCAGAGTGCCCCCTTTTTGCCTACTTTTAGGGGAGCTGGTTTTTACCTCACATTAAAAACGGCCTTGTGCCTAATTTGCTCAGTGGGGGAGCAAATAAATACCATCTGTTCTTCAGATGCTGCACTTCAATTTCTTGTTCTCTGTCAGTGGAGGAGAAGTCCTTCACGACTGAGACAATTTTTATTTTTGTTCCTTTTCTCCATGTTAAAAAACGACCCGGGTGTCTAACTCTGCCGCTTGGGGAGGCATTGTAAATAGGGACACCAAACGCACCTGCTGCAACAACAACAACAAAAATAATAGATAAACCGAAAGCAATGCGAACTTTCATGCTATGAACATAATCCATCGAACCAGAAATCTGATAATCAAAATTGCATGAAACAACATTTCCATGTCTTGCATGCGATTCAATCAAATTAATTCCATCAACAAGAAGTTTAAATCAACTTAAAAAATATCTGTGCCTTTTCCCCCACTGAGAATCTGGATAAAAACTGTCTGAGACATCAAATCTTTTCATGGAAAAATAAAATCTTTTTTGAAACAACTGTTTGCTTTTTATTTATTTACAAACCAACTAGCGGGAGGGGAAGGGGCAGACACCTAGTATTTCCAGGTCGTTTAAAAAAAAAAAAAAAAAAAAAAAAAGTGGACTTGAGTGCCATCAGCCAGAAACAAAACCGGAAGCAAAATTTTGTAAGCAAAAAATAATAAAAAAAATGCCACGTGCTGGGCGTGAACTTGCATAACCCAAGTTAGTAAGTGTATGCATTATTGATGGGCAACAACGACACATGTGGCGTTACAAATTTAGCGTTTTAAAATGAAAGAACGAGACGACCCTTCACGGATGCACGATTAAGAAACAGCGTCGAAAGCAAGGTTTTTACTTGCCTCCCCCTTCAAACAAAACAGCATTTCTACATGAAATAACTGATTTCCTTCTAATTTTTCGATATGTGTTCAAGAAATCACTCTTTCTAATGATTTCACGTTTGTGCTGCTTCGATGCGAATGACAAGTTTTTAGCGGACATATAAACACATACACACACAAACATTTGCCCTTTATATAATAGTTGCCAAAATATCTGTTCTAAGACAGGTGAAACTAATTTCCCCCGAAGAGAACAGTTTTACACCAGTTTTATGTCCCGTTAAAAACATTAACGTCAAACAGATAATGCTAGTGAACCTTATGTTTAGAATCCTTATTCAAATTTTGATCAAAAGCCATATGATTTTAATTTTAGAAAATGTAAAAAAATTTAGAGCTTAAGAAGTCTGAAGAAGAAATTGAAATTCAGAGAATTTTGTTTGATTTGTGTCTAGTGACTATCTATCAAATCTTTCTATATATGTAATGTTGCCGTTACACACAAACAAAGGAAATAAATAAAAATACTGGTCGGCATTTTTTATTTTTTTAACAAAACGCTTTTATTACACGTTACTCTTCCATCTCGACACAATTTTAAAAGTCTCTCATTGCCACATGTCCATCTTGCCTGGCTCACATTTCTACTTCCTCCAACTGCATGCCAGCCACAACCAGGCCTTTCTCGTCCTCGACTTTACATGCCCATTTTCTTTGACGCACACTTTTCTTTCTTCCTCGAACACGTGATATACTTTTCTCTCCTTTTTTTCCTTCCTCTTCTCCTGCACACTTCCTAATTTGCATATTTGCTTTTTTTTCAGCTGCTGCTGCTAATCTCTTCGCAGCCAGTAATCCTTTGCTGCTGATATTTCCCTACGCACTTCTACGCACTCATATATTACATATATACCGATAAAATTGAGTTTTTTCTCGCTCTGACATTGATATTAAAGCCTAATTTTTATATTGTAGATAAAGTCTAAAAAAGGGTTGTCAATCTAATCGGTCCCATTTTATCAACTAAGCTCCAGCCTCTGTCTCATCGTGTCTCATGTTGCATAACTGTGCCTTTTTTACAAATATTTTAATGGAATGTGTTCTGATGAACTCGTTTCACTTGTACCCCCCGACATACATATCCCCGACAAACCCGCTTAGCAATAAGATCTCACCCCTTCACTGTTGTTGTCCCTAAATGCCAGAAAGCTTTCTATTCTAATAGTTTCTTCCCTCGAACAGCTAGACTTTGGAATTCCCTTCCTGCTTCCCTGGCTGTACTGATATGCAGAAGTTTAAATGTAACATAAACAAATATCTTGTTAATCTTTCTTAGACATGGCATCAAATAGTAGCCCCTTACGTCCAAGTGGCAATATGCTGTTGTAACTTGTAAGGGGTGACATGAGTTTTTTAAAAAAAAAAAAAAAAAAAAAAGAGCAAAGTGGAAAAGTACCAAGAAGCTGTTTGAACGAATCCAAATTTTAAAAAAATCCTGCATCTATTAACTGCTAAGAACCTGAGGAAATTAACTTTTCTTTTCCACAAAGTGTACCCTGAAATATATTATGAACAATTATTCTCGTTTATAAGAAAATGATCTTTGAGTTATTGTTGACTAGCATTTCAACCTGGCGTTGCCCGGGTGTTTGGAGGTGTATGTTGAGCTAAAAAAAAAAAAAAAAATGCGGTCAATTTTTTAAACTTTGACCCCTATTATGACCCCTTAATATTCATTGTTTTGGGCTCAAATCAAATTATTAAGTTAAATCCATGTCCAAGGAACCTATATCTAAAATTTCAAGTGTTTAAACCCAAAATTGTCGGAGGAGTTTAGTAGAGTTCTCAACGGTCAAATCGTTGAACTTTGACCCCTTAACAGCCAAATTTTTGACCGAAAACGGATTACAAAGATTTTCCTAAATCTCAATACCCTGTATATCAACTTTTGAGTCTGTAGACTAAAAATTGACAGTTATTGCATAGGGAAATGTACACAGACAGACACCCAGACACTTTCACTTTTATAGATATAGATTATTGAATTGCTTTGATTTGAAAACCCAGTTATTTATGCTGCCAACACCACAACCAGCCCAGATGGTATGAAGAGAAGCTATACACCAGCCATTCACCTGAGCACCCACGAGGAGAACTTAACCACAGCATCTGATGACGAACGGCCAACCGAGTTAAAGGTATTACTATGCACACTTGGGTTCATGCACGTTTTGTGCATTCTAAACATTAAAGCAATAGTTCTGACAACAAGTAAGAGTCTGGTTACATTTTGAAGGGTTTATCACTAGTAGAGTGTAGCCACAGGGGCTTAGGGTTAGCTTCTGCATTTAGGGAGTGGAGACGGCCTGGTTACAATAACTGGTCCTGTGAAGTAGAATTGCACCCTTTCTTGCCTGGTTACATTATGGTGATTGAAGATTCTAGCCAGAAAAATTATAGACATGTATAAAGTAGAGTGGCAAGGGTGATCATAGACCCCTCTCCCCAACACTTTTGAATAGCCTACTGCTTAATTTACTTTTGTATTTTTCAGAAATAAATTAAATTTTCAAAGTCCTGTACATGTTCTGTCGCCAGTCAGAGGGGAAGAAATCTTTCTTGACTGGGGCAATCTGTATTTTTGTCCATCCAGAGTGCCTCTTTTTGGCAGGCTGGATTTTCCCTACCGCATTAATAACTGATCCTGCATCTAACTCTACTTTCGTGGGGAGACACGCGTTACAAAATACTTTCCTTGTACGGTCACCCTCCCAGGCATTACTTTCCTCTTTGAGAGAGGAGATTGGTTTATTGCTTGAAGAGCTCTCATCTGTGAAAGAATGTCAATGGGACCAACCAAATTATTTTTGCATGCAGTCCAGATTGCTCACTTTGAGGGGAGCTACATGCTCGCCACATTAAAAAGCGATCTTTGCCCTCGTAGTGAGGCAGGTTACTAAATTAACAATCGAGGAGCGGTGGGGGGGGGTAAAAAACGATTACTTCATGAGCTGGATATTTCTTTCTCTTCCTCCACGAGAAATGTGACACAAGGATCGAAAAGTGAGATTGAAACCTTAGCCACGCTCCTACCCCACGAGGGGGAGCACTCTGACCTGCAAAAAGTGTCTGGACAGCCTCGTCGGCATTCCCCAGTTAGGGCGCCTCAGATGATTAGCAATAAACTAATCCTGTCTCAACAAGAGAAGGCATGAGCCGATAATAGAAACACTAGCACTTTATTTTTAGCCATATTTATTTAGTAAATCCAATGAGTAGGATCAAAATGTAGCATCTGTTGTTCTCGGTTGAAGGAAATATCCTTCTGAATGTAACGTAGTACACACGGACCCAACACGTTGTAGACAGACTACATCGCAAATGAGACAAAGACAAAGAATAACTTGGACTCACCTTTTTTTTAACAACAACATTTATTTCCTTATTCTCCCTCCACACATGACTTCTCGTTATGTCTGTGAGGTCTCTCATGTGATCGTCTTCTTGAACATGCTCTTGAATGTCATCCATGTCTAACGTGATCATCTTCTCGAACATGCTCTTAAACATCATCCACATCTCTCTCATGATCATTTTCTCAAACATGTTCTTGAACGTCATCCACATCTCTCATGTTATCGTCTTCTCAAATGTGCTCTCAAATGTCATCCACATCTCTAACGTGATTATTTTCTCAAGCGTGCTCTCTCTCCTTTTTAGAGTTTTCTTTTTCTTTTCTGTGACATTATTTTGCTCATGAGTCGGTATTTGCATATAACCGTCCGCACTATGTTACATGAACTGAGGGGATTTTTATTTTCGTCCCAATCCCAAAAGGCACGAGAGGAAAACGAGTGAACACATATCCAAGGCAATCGTGGAAACCCCAGTGGAAGATCTCCAGTCAGTAGTGAAATGGCGACAAAAATGGATGGTAACGTTCAATGCTGCCAAGACTACGCTCGTTTACTTTAATAATTACAAGAAAACTTCTCAACCACCATTAGTTATGGCTAAAGATACATTACCTGAAAGTACTTTGTTCAAACTCCTCGGCTTAACGTTCACAGGAAACAGATACATCAAGAGCATTGCCAAGGCTGCTGCAAAGAAGGTGGGCTCTCTCTACCGTGCTAGAAAGTTACTTATGTTTAAAAGTATCCTATACCTCTACAAGGCCACCATTCGCCCATGCATGGAGTATTGTTGTCACATCTGGGCTGGTGCTGCTACTAGTCTCTTACTCCTGGACAGGATTCAAAAGAGTTGCCAATCTGTCATCTAAGGTTCAACCTCTGTCCTATCAACGAAATGTTGCATCCCTCTGCCTGTTTTACAAGTATTTTAATGGTGGATGCTCTGACAAATTACAAGCCCTTGTACCCCCTTGACGTAAATACCTCCCAACAAAACCGACTAGCAGCAAAATCCCACCCCTACACAGTAGAGATCCCCAAACAAAAGAAAGCCTACTACTCTAATAGTTTCTTCCCCAGAACTGCTAGACTTTGGAATTCCCTTCCGGGTCCCTGCTTCCCTGACTGTACTGACATGCAGAAGTTCAAGTGTAATGTAAACAGACATCTTGCTGCTCAACTCCCTACATAGTATCCCTGCAAATTATGTCCCAGATAATAGCCCCTTACATCAAAGTGGCACTGTGTCTTGTTTGGGATAAAAATGGAATTAAAAATTCAGAGTGTCCCTTTTTGGGGGTTTTGTGTTGAGTTTTTCTTACACTAAAACTGATTTTGTGTCTAGCTTTCATTTGCGAATAGTTGTAGGTACGTGCAAAATGAATGCCGATGCTCAAAATGTATAAACATTTTGACCCCTTTTATTTACTTAAAGATTCACCAAAAATCAGGAAATTAACCAATTTTAATGAATTTTTTTAGTATTTCTCCAATAATGATCGCGGAATATAATGAGTAGTAATTATTTTTATTTAAAATGTATTATTTTGTTTAAACAAAACATACCTTTACTAAAGTTATGGTTTTCAGTAGTAAATAAAAAACGCAAGAATTTATTTTTGCTTTTTTTATATGAATAAAGCAACGTAATTTGTAACGAAAAAAAATTTTTTTTGCAGGGACATTAGAAAAAATGACTCCAACGTCTTGATTAATGAATTCGATATAACTCGAAGAAAAATGAATTTCTCGAACTACCGATATTATCATTGAATTAAGCATTGTTTATTGAATATTTTTACACACAAAAAATTATAATAGCAAAAATATATATTTTTTTTTTTTAAATTACAGATTTTGCATAATTTTTATATGCAAGATTTAAATAATTTCCTTGCTCGCAAGAATGTGAAACTTTCGGCGTAATAATTTTTATATAATCTCGAACAATAATTAAAAAAAAATAATTTAAAAACGGGAACATAAAAAATAATTAAATTAAAAAATGATAAAAATTGATACAAACGTTGAATAGGAATGTATGGATGCACGTCTGGGGGGGGGAGAAATCTGACACCCCTACCTACTTTTAATATCATGACTTCATTTTGAAACAGCGTTTCGATTGGCTGAAATTTTGGGCCTCCTTATAATCGCGTTTACATTTTTTTTTTTTTTTTTTTTTTTAGTTTGTTGCGTTTTTGGCGAACGGTAAATTACTTGCTTTTTGAGGGCTAATTAACTTTTTTTTTTTTTTTTTTTGCACAAACAAGGTGTTTTTTTTTTATTTATTTAATTCAATATCTTAGGGCTTAACTTTACTAATTATCTTTCAAATAGACCCAGAAAACTAATATTTATCTTTTAAAGGATTTCTACAATGAAGTTATTTAACTTAAAATTTAACTGAATTGGTTAGCTCGCCGTGATAACATTTTTCATAACTTTTTTTTTTTTTGTTCACGTGTAAAAATATTTTTTTCCTTTATGAAATTAATTTTAGTCTTTAATCTTTCAAATGCAATCAAAAAGTTGTCGGAAACCTACAAAAAAATTATGATAAATCGGCTTTCAAAACTAGGTCCCCCTACTTTTGCCCACCCATTTTTGCCCGTACCTACGAAAAGGCAAGTAAATAGTAAGGTTTCAGAATCAATCGAACTCGGATTCATAAGAATGGTAGGAGTCAGAACTGGAATCGGAATTTCTAAAACAACAGTCTCAATATCGGAAAGTGTCCTCCACACGAGGATAGAGTTAGACACGAAGTCATTTTTTTTAATATGGGGGAGATTTAGTAACCCCCAAATGGGGCACTCTGGATGTGGATAAAAGCAATTGCTTCAATGTAAAAATATTTTTCCTTCATAAACTGAGGACAAAAAATATGAAGTGTAGTATTAGAACAGATACTATACTTTGCTCTCAGTCAGAAGGTGAATAGGAATTTTTAGAATTAAAGGAGTTGGAATCAGACCTTAGAACTTCCACTCCGCAACCCAAGACAAGAACTCGACGGAAATGGTAAGAAATGGCTTGGGAAAGAAGGATCTTATGTTCGGAGTCAATAAACGGAAGTGTGTGTGTGTGCGCGTGTATGTATATGTGCGTGTGTATATATGTGTTTGTATATATATATATGTGTGTGTGCGTGTGTATGTATGCGTATGTATGTATATGTGTGCGTGCGTATGTGCGTGCTCGTGTGTATGTATATGTGTGTACGTGTGTATATGTATGTGTCTATTTATGTATGGTGTATATGTGTGTTCGAATATCTTTCTGTATGTGCGTGTGTGAGAGAGAGAGTTGGAGAGACAAGTTTGTTGGCATAGAATATAGTTTAAAAAATGTGTCTGGGTGGTACGAAATAAAAGATCAAAGAGATGCCGACAAAAGGGATCAAAAGAGAAATGACGGCACAAGTCAAAAGAAAGCGACGCAAAGCCTCAAAAGAACTGAAAAAAAGTTGTCTTTAAAAAAAAAAAGCTAAAAAGGAAAATAATTATAATAATAAAAAAATATATAAACGACAGTTTTTATTCGGATAAAAATGCGCAAGAAATTAAAAATAAATAACAAAAGTAAAAAGCGGGCAGGATTTACGACGCCGGTTCGATATTCATGGGTGGCCAATTAATTACATGAAAAAGTCCAAAAAAGAAAGACCCCCCCCCCCAGCTCTTTCTTACAACAGAGCTGCGCGTGGAAAAATCCATATTTATTTTTATTACGTTTATGTCCTAAGCAAATCACTGCTTACCGAGGGTGAGGGTTAATGAGTGGAAGTGCTAAGAGTGGTTAGGGTTAGATTATTTAGGAGGACGATTCAACAAAAATTTGTTAACATTAGACTTGAAAATGGCCGTGTTGTAGTCAGCTGTGAAGCAGCCATGCGGTGTTGTGTTCCACAGAGGAGTAGTTCTTGGAAGGAAACTTTGTTCATGAAAGTTAGGTTTATTTTTCAGTACACAGAGGAAGAAAGGGAAATTATTTTCAGTGGTTGTAGCTAAACGAGTTCTTTCTGTGAATGTTTTACGGAAGGGGAAACTATATATTGAAGCTCTGTCGAATACCTACCATGAAAAGAGCCATAGAGCAGAGAAAGACTAGCAATCTTTTTTTTTTTTTTTGTAAGAAAGAGGCTGTATGTAAGAGAATAGGACATTCCCACTAGATTTCGAAGTCGGTTAAGGTAGGAGAGAATGTTCCGAGCGGCACCTTGTCGGCGCTCGTTAATAGCTCCGAACTAGAAAGGCGCTTTTCTTCACATCTAAGTTTGTGAGTAAAATAAAACGTGTTGGATAAACATTACCGGTAGATTAACGAAGTTAAGCAACGTTCACCCTGATCAATATTAAAATGGGTGACCATTTGTGAACACCAGATGCTGCTGTATGTGTTCTCTGCTTATCTCGGCATTGTTTCCAGTCGTCCCCTGGCCCCTTCTTGCCACGGAATCAAGCATTGCCGACTCTGGAGAAATGTGATTGGAGACAACGCAACTCTTGCTTCACAATTACACGCGCATCCACCCTTACAGGGGATATCCATTGTCTTTCAAGAGTGAATGGAGGTCATGAAATGAATTCGATAAACGCACTTTGCTGGGTCGACGAACTGGCAAGAATTCTCGTCTAGTCTTCAGCATCGAAGCCAACGTTCGATTGTAACAAAGAGTGTATGGACGTCAGTAAGGTCACGAAGTGCAAACCATTAAGGCCACTAAGTACATAAATGAACCTGTTTTTCGGCAACATTACATTATATACAACCGGATAAGCTAATTAAATGACTTATAAATTCTGTATACATAGCAGGTTTATTATTTATGCACGAAAAATTAAGGTACGACAAATCAAGACATGACAGATTAAGGTATGACAATTTAAGGCAAAACAAATTAAGGTACAACAAATTTACTTTTTTTTCCTTACATGGTGGGCACCACTTATCAAGACCCAGAGGCCACTCGAGAATAAGGGTTAATGGGTATATATTAGTCATTTTGATTTTAGCATAGTAAACATTAGTGGGAATTTTGTAACTTGGATTACTTAGGAGGACGGTTCAATAAGAACTTGTTCACATTGGACTTGAAGACAATCAGATTATAGTCAGCTGGAAAGTAGGCAAACGGAATAGAGTTTCACAGGCGAGCAGTTCTAAGAAAGAAGCCCTGTTCATGGAATCTACGTTTAGGTGTAGGCACAGATAAAGAGTGGGGGTAATTGTTGATAGTGGTTCTGGAAAGACGAGTGTTTTTCGTGAAAGTCTGGTGAGGGGGTACCATAGATTGAAGTTCAGATGAGCACTTGCCATGAAAATAACAATAAAACAGAGACAGGCTCGCGGCGTCTCTTCTGTGAGAAAGAGGTTGCAGGGAAGAGAAAAGGGCATCCGTCACTAGATTACAAAGTCTATTCTGAACTCTGTCAAGGCAGGATAAGGTACTCCTAGCAGCTCCTGCCCAGATGTGACAGCAATATTCCATCCTCAGACGTACCTGGGTCTTATATAGGTAGAGTATTGCATCATCAGGTAGAGCACTACTGGATCGATAGAAGGATCCCATCATTTTTCCAGTAACCTTGGCAACAGGTTTGATGTATGTATTTCATTTTAGATCAGGAGTAAAGGTCAAACCCAGAAACTTGTCAAAACATGGAGCCTCCTTAAGACGAGAGCCATTCATTTCAATTGATGCCAGGTGGAGATCAGAACGTTGATGATGTAAAGATAGAAGCTTGGTTTTAGATGTATTAAAACTAACCAGCCACTTTTTCCCCGTTGTACCACATGGTCAAGATCAGAGGGGAGAAAATCAGAGAGAACTTGGTTGTTCACGGCCTTTGATGTGCTGCCATAGATGGTCGTGTCATCAGCAAAAATGTCTACGAATGATCTAAGGATGTAATTTGGAAGATTATTAATGTACATGAAGAAATAGAAAAAAGATAGAAAATAGAGAAATAGAAATAAAATGAAACATTGAAATAATAGAAGGGTCACCAAGTAGCAAGTGCTGCCTCAAACATAAACAGAGTTTTGTAAAAAAGAAATTGAGAAAAGCGAAATTTAATAACAAAATATTCTTATAGAAAATATAAGAATATAAAAGTTATTTTCTATAATAAAAATGTTCATAGTACAAACAGGTGTTTGGGTAAAGAAAGTTGAGTGAATAGTTGTCCCAAGTTTATATGTTCATTGAGTGAATAATATGCATATGTGAGTATTAGGCAGCGTGGCATTGTATATGTGGGTATTGGAAATTATCAATGTTGCTGGGGTTTAGTGCTTGAAGTAGACAATGTCTGAAAAAAAATAAAATAAAGGAACTTGTGAGCAGACAATTTATGAAGCTGAAGCAGCTGTATTAAAAAACTGACTTAAAACTTTATTCACATCGAGGGGCAATATTGAAAATTTATCAATATTGCTGTTTTTTTGTTTTTGTTTTTGAATAGTTGTCTTCCTTTAACGATTCTAGATTTTTGCTTATTGTTCAGTGATGTAAGCAACTTAGAGTTGTCTCCCTTTGTCTGTTAAGTGATGACGTATGTTTTAGAATTGAATGATTCGTAGTTGTCTCCCTTTGATTCACTGTATTTTTATAAAAACGTGTATGTGACGTGTTTTTCTCTTCGTCTGTAAAAATGTGTCTTTTCCTACGTCTGTGTGTAAAAAGGTTAAAAGATGTTACGTTGTTAATTAATTTTTTGTCATCGTTGATATAACTTCCATTATGAAGTTATTTAAGGACAAAAGGTACGTCTTCTTTATTTACTTCATAATTAATCTCACAAAGAATCTTAATTAACCCAACAATGTGTGCGTTCACCTTTGTTCTTGTTAGTGCGTGTATACAGGGTGGTCAAAAAGTCAGGTAACATGTTAAAGGTAGAAAAAACAATATGATCCATTATAATCTTATATAGGGATCTTACCCCTCCTGATTTCTGGCTTTGGGGCTATGTAAAGGATAGCGTTTATGGCAAGAAGCCTGATACAATAGCGTCTTTAAAGTTATTTATTGAAGAGGAGATTGCGATGTTACCTGACTTTTTGACCACTCTGTAGATGTGCGTGAGTTGATGTGAGTTGGAAAAAATGAAGCATATATATGTAATCTGGGTGATTCCACTCAAATGAAGAAAACACACAATGGCGGCGTTTCGCCCCCCCCCCCAAAAAAAAAGTCAGCCACGTAACCTTTATGTGCAACTCACGTGTGCCAATACGCGTTTTTATGTGGGGGGTTTGTTATGTCGATTTTTTTTTAAATAATTAAAAAAAATACACTTTTAATTCTAAATCAAATCAAACATAAACACAGTCAATGTACATTGTTTTTAATTATTAAAAAAAAAAAAAAATTGGCGCGAGACGCTGACATTGTGTGTGTTCTTTATTTGAGTGGGAAAATACTTGTGTTCTGAAACGCACCGCAACAAATATATATGTAACATATATAACATATTTTACAAAAATGTTACATATGTAACATTGTAGCAAAATGTAGTGGGCAAAAAATCAGGAACAAAGATAGAAAATAATCGGTTTCGCCCTGCATGGGGTCAACGCCAATAAAAACCCATGGACGCCATCTTGGAACTCTCTTCCACTCTCTTCCCCTCGGCCCACAATACAACAACAGACATATCTGAAGTAAGCTCTTTATTTCCCCCATTTTGGTTATTGCCAATTCCGGTACATGAATGCATAAAAAATGGAAAATGAAATGAAACATAGAAATAATAGAAGGGTCACCAGGTAGTAAGTGCTGCCTAAAACATAAACAGAGTTTTATAAATGACTAGCGAGGGGTACCCGGCGTTGCCCGGGTGTTGGGGGGGGGCGGTTAAAAAAAGTAAGTATGAGGATCGAACCCGAACCCTTCAGGCAAAGTTGTGAAAAAAAAAAAAGTGCGACGTTAACCATTGCCCCACCGCGACATGCTAACGGAAACACGTTTGAATTTATTTAATTACTTGGATTTAGCAGGTGCTCGTTTTAATGAGTTAATGAGGTCAGTTTGACTGCGGGATTTCATTTACTGCTGAACGCTTTTTTCCTCGCCCCCCAAGAGGTTATAGGAAAAAGACTAACCTACATGCGGCGAGCGACAAATATTGAATATTTATCTTCCCGAAATCGAGCAAATTAAATAGACAGGCGAGCTTCGTTGTTAAGTGTGAGATATTACGATTTGTATATGATATAAAAAGTTTTAAAAAGTTGTTTAGCGAGCGACCGCTTCTCTGAAAGAAGCCTTTTGTAGACACACAGAAAAAGCGAACATACATACATACATACATACATACATACATACATTTTCGCTTTTATATTTATAGAAGAATCGAGAAATGCAAAACTTTATAAAACATTTTTATACAAGAGATTAGAATATAAAAATTATTTTCAATCATTAGTAAATGTTCATAGTACAGCACGTTAGTAATATGTGTATGTTAGTATTTGGCAGCGTGGTATTGTGTGTGTTCATTTACCTTGTAGTACATGTATTGGTGAGTCATTGAGTTCTTTTGTCTTGCCAATCTGGCCCAAAAGGCATAGGGTCTTTCGTGCAGGTGTGGCTGGTAAAGTCTCTCTAAAACCGATTTTCTTGACCAGGTCATATAGGAATTTCTAAGTTCGCACTGGCTTACTATATTCACGTATAGGTGTTAATATTTGGGGGTTGGAAAGAGTTCCATCGGTTGAAAAATTATTTTCAATCATGGAAATGTTAGTAAATGTTCACAATGCAACACGTTGAATAAATATTAGCCGTTAGTAATATGTGTATGTAAGTAGTTGGCAGCGTGGCATTGTGTGTGCATTTGTTTACCCTGTAGTACATGAAGCTAGTCTGTAAGTCATAGAGTCCTTTTCCTTTTTCTACTCCCGGGGCCTTAGAAGTGAAACGGGATAGTTCGTAGGGAATGCGTTCTTAGGTTCCTTTCGTTTGACTGGTTGATGACGCCTCTCTAAAATTGATTTTCTTGACCATGTCTTATAGGAATTTAAGTTAACATATTGGTGTTACTTTTTGAGATTTGGAAAGATTTCAAATGTAACACTTTCATGTCATAATTTATTAGCTTTAGGAAGTGATGAAACGAACCAGAGAAAGAAAGAGAGAAAGCAATTCAAACCGTTTGCATTTTAGCATTCGTTTGAATTGTATCGCGATGCACCTGCCACACAATTAATACACGTACAAGTGTTTTGATTTTTAGGTAAATCGCCTCAGACAAGGCATGAAACCACTTGATGTAAGAAACTAAAACAGCACCACTTCAAGATGAAAAATTTGTTAAAAATAAGTATTAGATGGATGGTTTACTACATTCACGTACAAGTGTTACTTTTTGAGGTTTGGAAAACACATGTTTGGGTAAAGAAAGTTGAGAGAATAGTTTTCCCAAGTTGATATGTTCATCGAGTGAATAATACGTGTATTTGAGTATTTGGCAGCGTGGCATTGTGTATGTGGGTGCGTTTGTTTTTGTTCTTGTTAGTACTTGTGTGGATGTGCGCAAGTTAATAAAGGCTGGATACATGAATCATTAAGTACTTCGGCCTTTCAACTATGGCTCAAAGGCACGGACTGGAGTTTTGAGTAGACGTTCTTGGGTCCCTTTTGTCCACTCAAATGGTGAAGTCCCTCCAAAACTGATTTTGTTGATGCGTTCTCATAAGAATTTGTTAGTTTTCACTGGCTTATTACTTTCACGTATATGTGTTACTTTTGGAGGCTTGGAAAGATTTCCGTTGGTCAAACATATTTTTTGAGTTCACACGTTCATGTAAAAACTTTCTTGCGAGTGAGGAGGAAAACAAATTCCAGCAAAGTGTAGAAGAAAAGATTGCACGCAATTATAGCCATTTGTTTCTTAGTATTCATAGGAATTGCTTTGCAATTCAATAACCACAAAACTTTCTTTTGGAAAATAGAAATCCCCACAACAGCGAAGTACGGTTGACCTGACGTATCAATTATTTTTCCTTTTGAACTGGAGTTACACTTTCTCTTCCGTCAAAATTGTATTTGCTTGACCTTTCTATTGCCAGACGCGATTAATTCGATCAAAAGATTGGTTTATTTTTGCAAGAAAATTAGTTGTCAGGAATTTCAGGGCCAAATTTTTTCGGTCCTTGTGTTATATTGTGGCCCGGCCAACATCGGATATCCCACGTAGAGAGGTTAGTGACCGATATTTGAACTGGTGACAATGCTATGGAAATAACAAAGTGTTTTGATAATTGAAGATTGTTTTAAATAGGACTGGACTTTAATGTGGAAATAATTAAGCCAGAAATAAGTAAAACAATTAAATATTTAAAAGAATGTTTAATAAAATAGGATTGGGATGTTTGGTTTTAATAAACAAATATACGTGACAAAAAATCAGGCAAGAATTTTTGGTTATGTAGATACATGATGTAACGAGTTTAAAGACACATTAGGGAGTTAGTTAGTATTCGTTTGTAATGGAACGGGCGGCCTATATTATTAAACATTCTTCTATACATTTTATTGTTTTATATATTCTGGCTTAATTATTTCTACATAAAATTCCAGTTCTATTTCAAAACATTCTTCCGTTATCAAAGCACCTTGTTATTGCTAAAACATTGTCACCAGTTTAAAAAGACAGGTGAGATTTGTATTATAGACTAATCTGAGTGTCCAGGTGTTTGGAGGTGTGTGTTGAGCAAAAAAAAAAAAAAAAGTGGTAGTGGGCATGCAGGCTTGAACCCACACCGTAAAAGAGGGGGAAAAACGTGAAAGAGAAAACATTTAAACATTTAAAGGAATTAATGTTTTTGGACAATTTTTCGATATTTGTCGTCCGAAGGGTCGAACTTCAAAACGATATGGATCTCATGAAAATCCATCGCCATGCAAGGATTTTTGGTTACGTAGATACATAACGTAACGAGTTTAGAGACAACTTAGAAAGTTAGTATTCGGTCTGTAACGGACGGCCTATATTATTAAACATTCTTCTATACATTTTATTGTTTTATATATTTCTGGCTTAATTATTTCTACACGAAATTTCAGTTCTATTTCAAAACAAAAGCACCTTGTTATTGCTAAAACAATGTTACCAGTTCAAATGTTGGTCACTCAACTCTTTGCCGTGGGTATCCGACGTTGCTCGGGCCATAATATAATACTTGTCTATATTAGTGATCTTTAAAATCAACGCATTTCAGGCAAAAACATTATTACGTACTTACATGTCATGCTGAAATTAGTATAAATTTAAAAAAAAAATGAAAAATGATCCAGTAAAAAAATAACTACAAGTAAAAAGAGAATTTATTGAATTATTGAGTTTTATCGTATGTTTTAATGTGGAAGAGTTGTGCGACCAATTCAGTATGACAAACAAGGGAGATAACCCTTGATTTTAATTGACAAATTAAGGGTGTGACACGCAAGTATGTAATAATGTTTTCACCTGAAATGTGTTGGTTTAAAAGATCACTAATCTGCACGAGCATCAAAAGAAGAAAAGGGAAAGATAAAAAGAGTGAAAGGGTCTAAAGATATTGCTAGAGAGAAATTGAATTGTCAACGGAAAGACAGATGCTAACAACATAGGTGGTATTTAACGAAAAGAAAGGAAGGAATAAAAATAAAAATAACAGAATATTTTGCTTTTGTTTGTCTAATATTATTAAACTAGCCTGGGTGCCTGACGTTGCCCGGGTGTTTGGAGGTGTTTATTGAAAAAAAAAAAAAGTGGTAGTAGGCAGGTAGGCTCGAACCCGTACTGCGAAGGAGGAAAAGAATATGAAAAAAAAAAACGTGACGTCTTTGCTGTTGCTCCCATCGCCAAACAAGAAGTGACGTGGGTTTAAATTAAGGCTGGACAATCGAAAACGGGTAATGACTTTCGAAAATATTAGCGAAAAAAGCGACCCTTCCCTGTAGAAAAGTGTCGAGTTGAGGGTGAAGGAATTAATGTTTTGGGCCAATTTTTCGATATTTGTCGTTTGAAGGGTTGAGCTCCGAAATGATATGGATATCGTGAAAATCCGTTGCCTCTGTCGAAAGTTTTAGACATACATACATACATACATACATACATACATACATTTAAACAGACAGATGAGATTGGTATTATAGACTATCCTGAGTGCCCAGTGTGCCCAGGTGTTTGGAGGTGTATGTTGAGCAAAAAAAAAAAAAGTGTAGTAGGCAGGCAGGCTTGAACCCACACCGCAAAAGGGAGGGAAAAACGTAAAAGAAAAAACATGACGTCTTTGCTGTTGCACTCATCACCAAACTGGATGTGAAAAGGTTTAAATTAAGGTTAGACAATCGAAAAGAGGGGATGACTTTCGAAAATATTAGCAAAAAAAGCGACCCCTCCCTGTAGACAAGTGTCGAGTTAAGGGTGAAGGAATTAATGTTTTTGGACAATTTTTCGATATTTGTCGTCCCAAGGGTCGAGCTTCAAAATGATATGGATCTCATGAAAATCCATCGCTTCCGCTGAAAGTTTTAGGCAGACATACATACATACATACATACATACATACATGATGATTGCAGCGTCTTGTCAGACGAGTGCAACTCCCTCAGACATTTAAAATCCATGAGCTCAAATGCCTGAGGGAGTATCTATATAAATATGATGTTACAGAGTCTTAGCTTTGTACGACAGCTAAGTCTCTCTCTCGGTTCAAAATGTTGAGATCCAGCAACAAGCAAGAGCAAGATAGCCAGCAACAAAGTAAACTGCAGACTAGCTTAATGCGGGTAATGGTCTTCCGCTTTATGGTTTTTTAACTCAGAGATTTGCTTCTACTAGAAAGGTTGCCTTCACCACGGCTTACGGGAGCCCTCTCCACCCCAATACACATATACACACACACAAATATACCCAGTGCTAGTTGGCCGTTGACCCAGAAAAAGAGTTCATTCGCCCTTTGGAAGGTCTTGTTTTTAATCCTTCAGGGAGACTAGCCATCCTCCTCACCAAACAAGTCTGGTGGGGGGACCAGTTTAGTCGCCGGTGATCCGACCATGAGGCAGGTAGTACTGGGTTACATGGTACCAGTAGCACATGACATGACCTGACATAACAAACATACATACATACATACATACATACGTACATACAGAGTGGGGAAATGGAATGAAGTCAGTTGTTTCTTCCTCCTTGTATTTCTATGACGCCTGCAAGGGGGAGAGTCGGGTGTCAGAATTTCTTGAGTGTAAAGTCATTCTTGTAATGCGTTGGTTTAAAACTGTAACGTAGTCCAGGAACCACCATGTCGGAAAGCCTTCTACTCTAATAGTTTCTTCTTTAAAACTGCTAGACTTTGGAATTCCCTACCAGTTTCCTGCTTCACTGACTGTACTAACCTGCAGAAGTTTGAATGTAAAATAAAAACCAGAGAACATTTTGTATTGCTACAAAACCACAATTCGTCCATGAATGGACTATTGTTGTCACATCTGGGTTAGCGCATCTACTACAAGTTTCTCACTTTCACACAGGGTCCAAAAAAAAGAGTCTCAATTCCCAAAAAGGTCCCATACAATCAGCCAAGGACCAACCTCTGTTGCTGCCAATTTTCTCGCAAGGCAGTCAGCCCTTGTTGCCGCTGACGCCTTACCATGCGCTCATATGCACTGTGTTACACAAATACATTGTGGATATTACCAAAGCTGCTGCAAAGCAGGCGGGCTCTCTTTACCATGCAAGAAAATTACTCAAACCTGAGAGTATCCTATATCTTTACAAAACCATCATTCGCCATGCATCAAGTATTGTTGCCGCACCTGGTGCAGCTACCACTAGTTTCTCACTCTTAGACAGGGTTCAAAAAAGAGTTTAATGTCTAATAGGACCTGCACAATCGGCCAAGCACCAACCTCTGTCCCATCACCACAATGTCGCATCACTGAGTCTGTTTTACAAGTACCTTAATGAAATGTGCTCTGATGAAATCATAGCACTTATACCACCTCGATGCACATACTCTCGACTAATCGAATAAGCAACAAACTCCCACCTCTTCACTGATGCCTAGATGCTGGAAAACTTTCTACTCTAATAGTTTCTTTCCGTCAAACTGCTAGACTTTGGAATTCCCTCCCCGTTTCCTGCTCCTCTGGTTTTACTAACTTGCAGAAGTTTAAATGTAATGTGAACAAACATCTTTGCACAATCAACACTTGGAAATGGTTCTAAATAGTAGTCCCTTACGTTCCAAGTTGTAGTACACTTTGTTTGGGATGAAAAAGAGTAAAAAAAAAAAATTTGTAAAGCGGTTATTCTGCTGACATGCCACTCGACATAGTTCTTTGAAACTGTCCTGGTTGAAGTATTTATTTACGTTGTAATTAATGTGTGCGATCTAAATGTCTCGAATTAATCATCAACAGCAGGGCAAAAGAAATATTATGTTCTGTTTAACCCATTCTCTCAATTTTCATTGCATTCAGATGCACCAGCCCAAATATGACAACAATACTCCATACATAGGCGAATGATGGCCTTATAGAGGTACAGGATACTTTCGGGCGTTAATAGCTTTCTAGCACGGTAGAGAGAAACCACCTTCTTCACAGCAGTCCTAGTGATACTCTCAATGTAATTGTTCCAACTCATGTTTCCTGTGAGCGTTAGGCCGAAGAGTTTAAAAGATGTACTTTCAGATAAAGAGTCATTGGCCATTGCTATTGGTGGTAGAGAAGGTTTCTTGTAATTATTGAAGGAAACGAGTTTAGTCTTGGCAGCATTGAATGTGACCATCCATTTATGTCCCCATTCCACTACAGATCGGATGTCATCCTCTAGTGTTTCTGCCATTTCTTTAGATATATGTTCATTTGTTTTCATGTCGTGTCTGTTATAGAGCGTGGTGTCGTCAGCATATATACCCATCTCACAAACAATTTTGTCAGAGAGGTCATTTATGAATATTAGGAATAACAGAGGTCCAAGCATAGACCCCTGAGGCACTCCCACATTTATATCATATAGATGTAGGACCGTCGAGGATAACCTGGATTTTTCTCTTATCTCTTTTTTTTTTTTTTTTTTTTTTTTATTACATTTTCACCCCAAGCAAGGCACATTGCCACTTTGGTGTAGGGGGCTACTATCAGGGTCAGCAACTACTGGGGCACTATGTAGGGATTTGGGCAGCAAGATGTCGGTTCACGTTGCACTTGAACTTCTGCATGTCAGTACAGTTAGGGAAGCAGGATCCTGGAATGGAATTCCAGAGTCTAGCGGTTCTGGGGAAGAAACTACTGGAGTAGAAAGATCTTTTACATCTAGGGATCTCTACTGTGTGGGGGTGGGATTTAGCTGCCTGTCAGGTTTGTCGAGGGTGTCTGCGTCGTGGGGGCACAAGTGTCTGCAGTTCGTCAGAGCATTCACCATTAAAATACTTGTAGAACAAGCAAAGGGATGCAACATTTCGTCGATGGGACAGAGGCTGAAGCTTAGATGCCAGTTCAGGGCCTATCAGATTGGCGACTCTCTTTTGAACCTTGTCTAGGAGCGAGAGACTAGTAGTAGACGCACCAGCCCAGATGTGACAATAATACTCCATACATGGGCGAATGGATACTTTCAGGTGTCAGTAGTTTTCTAGCACGGTAGAGAGAGCCTACCTTTTTTGCAGCGGCCCTGGCAATGTTTTCAATATAATTGTTCCAGCTCATGTTTCCTGTGAACGTTAAGCCAAGCAGTTTGAAAGATGTACTCTCAGACAGGGAGTCACTGGCCATTGCTATTGGTGGAAGAGAAGGTTTCTTGTAGTTATTGAAGGAAACCAGTTTAGTCTTGGCAGCATTGAATGTGATCATCCATTTATGTCCCCATTCCACTACAGATTGGAGGTCATCCTCTAGTGTTTTTGCCATTTCTTTAGATATGTGTTCATTTGTTTTCCTGTCATGCCTGTTATAGAGTGTAGTGTCATCAGCATATATACCCATCTCAGAGGCAGTTTTGTCGGGGAGGTCATTAATAAATATCAGGAACAATAGAGGTCCAAGAATAGACCCCTGAGGCACTCCCGCATTTATATCACACTGTTTAGATGTTCGACCGTCGAGGACAACCTGGATTTTTCTCTTATCTAAGAAGGATTTAATTATGTTAAGTATTCTACCAGTGATACCGTATGATCTAATCTTCCTGAGGAGACCCCTGTGCCATACCCTGTCAAAAGCCTTAGATATATCTAGAGCTACCGCTCTGCCCTCCCCGCTTTGTCCAGTGAATGGTATATACGTTCAGAGATTACAGTAAGGATGTCAGCTGTGGAACGGGCTTGTCTAAATCCATATTGTTTGTCAGTCAGAAGTTTAGCATCTGTAAGGTGCCGGACTAGAGCATGGTTAATTATGGTCTCAAATATTTTGTCGAAAAGTGGGAGGAGGTTAATGGGGCGATAATTTGATGGGTCAGTTCTTTCGCCAGAATTCTTGAATATTGGTACCACAGAAGCGGTTTTCCAATAGCCCGGAAAGCAGGATTCATTAAGGCATTTGTTGTAGAGTTTGGAGAGAACTGGAACTACTTCGGCTGAGTACTTTTTTAATAGCACAGCTGGGATGAGATCAGGTCCACATGCTTTTGAAGTGTCAAGATTTCTTATGATAGCATGTACCTGAGCAGGGGTAATTTTTAGATCGTCTAGCGTGGCGTCTGTCCGCAAAGGAAAGTCAGGCAGGGGGTGGTTGGAAGGGTCCAATGTGGAGTTTTAGGCAAACCGGCTGGCAAGCATATTAGCTTTGTTGGTTACTGAGCAAACAACCTCGTGATTGTTGGTTAGTGGGGGAATTGTTGATTGCCCATTATTTACTACACTGTTGTAGATTTTCCAGAAGTCACGATTTCCCAATTTTTGTGCTTCAATGCGTTTTTTAGTGGTTTCAGTAAATTCTCTCTTGGCTGTCGCTATTTCTTTCTTAATGTTATTTCTAGCTTCTATGTACTTCTGTTTGTTTGAACTGGACTTATGTTGGTTAAATCTGCGGTATGCCTGCTGCCTTTGAGCAATGGCAGTTGTGCAAGTCGAAGTAAACCATTGGGGAGAGTGGGGTTTGCTATAAAATTTCCGCATTCTAAGAAGGATTTAATTATGTTATATATTCTTCCAGTGATACCATATGATCTGATTTTCCTGCCATACCCTGTTCAAAACCCTTAGATATATCTAGAGCTACCGCTTTACCCTCCCCCGCTTTGTCCAGTGACTGGTATATACGTTCTGAGATTGCAGTCTGCTGTGGATCGGGCTTGCCTAAATCCATATTGTTGGTCAGTCAGAAGTTTAGCATCTGTAAGTGTAACAAATATGTGTAAGGAAAAATTCAAGATGGCACCCGACTCTCTCTTTAACACCGCAAGTTCAGGAAAAGATGTTATAAATGTTGCAGCAATTCAATAACCGGTTTTGCGCGGAATCCAATAACGGTAAAATATCCTCACACGGCACGAGAAGCAACAGCCACACGGTTCCCCGGCCAACTCAATCGTCGCTCTCCCCACGTCTTTCTCCTCACCCGCTTTTATCGTCGTTCTAGGCCAGCTAAATTTGCATATTGCGAGAATTCGTGTGACTTTGCAAGACATCATACTTTACAAAAGACGGCGGCCGCCATCTTGGTCTTTCTTTTCTATTTTTGGTCGGTAACGCTGAGCTGGTCTCGAGGTAAGTCTTTTCCCCTCATCCGTCTCTCCCACGTACCCACACAACACACAAACATGCGGGCGCTTATCTCCTGGATGCACGTTACAGTAAGGTGATGGACTAGAGCTTGGTTAATTATGGTCTCAAATATTTTGGCAAAAAGTGGGAGGAGGCTGCATTTATAGATGTACGACCATCGAGGACAACCTGGATTTTTCTCTTATCAAAGAAGGATTTAATTATGCTTTGTCCAGCGACTGGTATATACGTTCTGAGATTACAGTTAGGATGTCTGCTGTGGAACGGGCTTGCCTAAATCCATATTGTTTGTCAGTCAGAAGTTTAGCATCTGTAAGGTGCTGATCTAGAGCATGGTTAATTAAGGTCTCAAATATTTTGGCGAAAAGTGGGAGGAGGTTAATGGGGCAATAATTTACTGGGTCAGTTTTTTCACCAGAATTCTTGACAACTGGTACCACAGAAGCAGTTTTCCAGCAGGCAGGAAAGCAGGATTCATTAAGGCATTTGTTGTAAAGTTTGGAGAGAACTGGAGCTACTTCGGCGGCGCACTTTTTTAATAGCACAGCCGGGATGAGATCAGGTTCACATGCTTTTGCAGTGTCAAGATTTCTTATGATAGCATGCACCTGAGAAGTGGTAATTTTCAGATCGTCTAGTGTGGTGTCTGTCTGCAAAGGAAAGTCAGGGAAGGGGTGGTTAGCAGAAGACCAGTGTGGAGTTGGAGGCAAACCATCTGGCAAGCATGTTAGCCTTCTCAGTTGCAGAGCAAACAACCTCATGATTGTTGGATAGTGGGGGAATTGTTGATTGCCCATTATTTACTACACTGTTGTAGATTTTTCAGAAGTCGCGGGTTCCTAATTTCTGTGCTTCGATGCATTTTTTAGTGGTTTCAGTCTCTGAGCTGCTGTCGCTATTTCTTTCTTACAGTTACTTCTGGCTTCTATATACATCTGCCTGTTTGAACGTGACTTATGTCAGTTAAATTTGTGGTACGCATGCTGCCTTTGCACTATTGCAGCTGCACAAGTAGAAGTAAACCATTGGGGAGAGTGGGGCTTGCTATAAAATTTGCGTGGGGCAACATGTGCTTCAATTGCCGTTTTGAACCATTCAGTGGTCTCATTTGTGCACTGTTCAACAGGAAGTGAAAAGATATTTTGCCATAGGGCATCCCTGATGAGATCCCTGATGGCTTCTCAGTCAGCCTTTTTATAATATCTCGTTGTTTTGAGCAGTGGCTCTTCAGTTTTGGCTCTAAAGTTTAGGGCTATTTCAACCATTACCATTGCATGATCGGCGTTCCCAAGAGGGCTGTGGACATTAGTTACACAGTCATCGGGAACTGTGGGAAGAAACAGATCTAGAAGTGATGCGTGTTGTTCTTGCTGGTCTGGAAAACGGGTTGAAAACGTAACCATCTGTGATAGGGAATGAGATATAGAGAAGTTACGTGTTGTGGTACCAGCTGCGTCTGTGTAAGTAGAAATTCCAAGCCAGTTGATGTGGTGGACATTGACGTCACCAAATACATGCACTTGTGCGCTAGTGTTGAGGGAAAGTGCTGTACCTATGCTGTCAGAGACTCCTGGGTCGAGGGAGAGCGGTAGAGAAAATAAAAGTAGCTAATGTTATGTTGCATGTTAAGTTTAAAGCACATAAAGTCCGATTCTAGTTTAGTTTCTCTAGTCAAGGGGAGGGTGTTCCGAATATATACTCCAAGCCCGTGCATATGTCTGTCAGAGTCCTTACGGCAGAGTGGGAGATATCCAGGCATGTTAAAGTAGTTAGAGGAGATGTAGGAGTGTAGGTTAGTCTCACTTAGTGCTAAGATATCCGAGGTATTTGCTAGGAGAAATGTTTTGACATCATTTAAATTAGTTCTTAGCCCACGGATGTTCGTAAATGCAAGCCTCAAGGGAGAAGGCAGGTTGTTTTGTTTGGGTTTGGGCCTGGTTTTAGCATAATTTTTTATTGTGCTGTCATTTTTTTTAAAGAGTTTCAGTTTAGGTAAGGAATGCTAAACAAGTGGTTATGCAGAATACCAGACATGCAACACAAGCAGACCATCAGTTGTCCTTCCATCTACTAGGATTGTGACCTCAGGATAGCCCACGGGGATGAGTGCAGGGTCTCTTTCCATGCGCGACATGGCACTACAAACAACCCAACATTATACAACTGTTGATGGAGTAGCCGCTCTAAGCACTGCCAAAGAGTTAGGGCCCCTATACTACCAGTCGGGAACAGCAACCAGGAACTGTCTATCTGGTACCTTCAACCCATCAGACGATGGTCAACCCAATCTACTTGTACTGGCATTATGGCATTCAAGCACTCCCAAGTGCCCAGTTTAAGGGATGGAATGTGTAGAGAGTGGGGAAAACGGCGTTCATTGCCCTAGTCAGGAAACAAGATCGACCACTGTAGGTGTGTCGACTCCCTGTGATTCGACCTCTATGCCTGGCTAATAGGCAAAGAAGGAGTATGGAAGCCGGGCGATAGACAGTGCCTATCTACTCCTTAAGCAGTTTAGGTTTGCAGACCGGTAATTTGTGTTAGTCACCAGCTCTAGGAAGTTTGTCATCGAAGACTGGAGAGGCCTTCCTCTCCTTAGGTTTAGCTTCAGAGTTTTCCTTCTCCTAGATGGATGACCTGGGAAGATCAATGGGTCCATAAGCACCGAGAGTGTTTTCCTCGCTCCTGGGTCCTAATCCAGGTATTTCTGCGACCCTGCGTTGGTGGTTAATGTTACTGGGTTATTTTATAAAGTTTATACATCTACTGAAAAATTATAAGTGATTACAGGACATTGCTATTTCATTGTTTGTTAATGGAGGAGGGGGTGAGTAAGCGTTCATGCAGTGGAAGCAGCATAATTTGTAAACAGGTCTGTTGGAAGGAGTTAACATGGTTTAATGTTTTTTCATTTAGATTTATAAAAAAAAATTTCTTCTTTTTCTTATTTTTATGTTGGCTTAGGATTAGGATAATGCGTTACAGAATGGCATGATATTACGCATTAACTAGAAAGTACAAGCTCTGGATATTTTAGGTAGCAGGAGGGTTAAGTTGTATATTCAATAGATACAAGTAACGTCATTTTTGATATGAAGTACATTAGAGTACAGGTATAATTGGGAGTAAATTATATGCTATGTCGTATACAGTATGTATAGTACAGTAAATAGATATATGGGCAGATTTCCAATAGATGCGAATATATGGAGATTGTAGGTATTAAGTAGGTTACCATTTCTAATGAAGATATCTTCAGCTTTCGTTTAAAAAATCAGGAAGTTGTATTTTGCATTATAGAGTATCAGTTCAGTATTTGTATTTAACATTGCAAAGCTAAGGAAGGGACAATTATTGCTATGTTATATAGATAGCTGTAAATCTAAGTACAGACTTGTTAGTAAGTATCTACCTGGATAAGAATAAACATGTACAGATGCTTAGTGATCATGACTTCCAGTCGGCCAACATGCAAAGGTTAAGGGCTGAAAGGCGCCCCCCCCCCATCCAAGTCGGGTGTAATGTATGAGTGTTAGTGGCAGCTTGGGGAGTAGAGCAGATTGTTAGCTTTTAGGAGAGGATTAAACTTACAGAATACAGTAGAATTAATTATTAGAATTTTTAGTGCCAAGTAAAGTTTAGTTAGAGAAGAGAATTTTTTTTTTTTAATGTAACATGCAAATCAGACATAGGCAGTCGTCTTGGAGGCAAAGTACATATTGGATATACGTAGCAATCCAGCAGTGGTGCTTGTACCGTAATGAGAGAAACTATTAGTACATGGTGTGTCGGGATTAATAATTAATGCAGTCAGTTTGGTCAAGCTCAAATCATTGTATCTATTCAGTAATAGTCCTAGCGACGTAGCTAATGTCACTGCGCATTTTAGTTTCAAATATAATTGAAACTATGACTAACTATATTTGATGACTAAGAACATGTGTCTGTTTGTGTTCACTGCACAGATCGTGATTGTCCACTCGTTGTGCTGGTCCAATTTCGGAACCGATGTTTTTATTGTGATAGACATTAGTGCTGCAACAGAAGAATTCTTCATTCCACATAAAAGTACAACTTAAATTTAAAATAAGTAACAAAGTTTTTTTTCTTCGAGATAACAATGGTGTTCGTTTTCTTCTACTGAGCAATGGTCTTGCAATCAGAATTTGTAGGCCGACCAAATCAAAACATAAGTCAAACGGAACACAATCGGCGCTGTTTTACAATTTGTCATTATGCAGGGGGAGTTTACTAAGAGATTCGTTCATTTCTTCATCTCATAATTTAGGACGCTCGATCTGACGATACTTTTTTTTATTAAATCAAAACATTAAAAAGGGGGGGGTTGTATTTACTGTACACATAGATTCGAAAAAGTCGTCAAAAAACAAAAAACAAATATATAACAAATAAATGTTATCTAAAGCAAGATAAGTTACTTTTCTACCTAACTGGATATGTTTTTAGTGTTTTTATTAATTGTAACATGTTTATTCAGCTCCAAAATCATACAGTGTTTACCGATGTATTGGAAAAATTTAAAATGGCGCCCGAATCTCTCTTTGACACGGTAAGTTTGGGAAAAGGAATTAAAAATAAAAAAGATGCAAAATACTGTTAAAAACCCACCGAATATATGTCAGCCTATGTCACGGTAACATATATTGAGCAGGTTTTTAACTATTTTGTATAGTTTTTTATTTCGATTTAAACAAGATGACTGCAATTTTCACCTGCTAACACAATTAAAGTTTCTTTTTTAAAATAATTCCGTAATATTCAGGTAATTTCGACTGCATAATTTGGAAGCTACCATTGTAATTTATTAGTATTGACAAAAAAAAAAATCAGTTGAAACCATTGTTTCTTTTTTAAATCTGAAAACTCCATTCATTGACTACAAAATTTCGTCCTAATAATGTAGAAACGCCCATTTTTTTTAAAATTCAGCTTGCCACTATATATATATATATATATATATATATATATATATATATATATATATATATATATATATATATATATATATATATATATATAATATATATATATATATATATATATATACACACACACACATACACACACACACACACACACACACATGCATATATTTAGTAATGTGATTGATAATTTAAAATTCAAATTAGAATTAAAAATGAAAAATCTGTTTAATAAGAAGGAACAACAACAAAGTCAATAATTTGTACGATCGTTTCGGAAACGATGTTTTTATTGTGATAGACATAAGCCACGGACAATAATTTTGACATATAGTTTTTTAAACAAAGTCTCCTCATCAGCAAAAGTATTGGGTGGGTTTTTTTTAATATGTAAAAGACACCATAAATGAACATAGCAATTTTTAAGTAAGGCAGATGTATCTGGAAAAAATTAAAATAAAAAGGAAAATATTTACTTGATAAAAAAAGTAATATTGGTTGAGAATAAAAAATAAAAAATAGAATAAAATTATAAATCTGAATTTGGTTTAAATATAAGGTTATAATAATATGTTTTTAATAAAATTAAGAATTATATATATATATATATATATATATATATATATATATATATCTTTGTAAAAAAAAAAACAAGTTTATTTCTTGTATTATTGAAATAAAAAAAACAAACATCTTTTTTAATAAATACTGCGGATTTTTTTTCATTTAATACTTAAAAAGCCGAACTGTATTAGCCTTTAACGATAACATTACATTTACATCCGGGTAGAAACTGCCCCTCCCTTCAAAATACATACCAGAAAGAAAAAAAAAAAAAAAAAGAAGAGTTATCGGCAAATAAATTGGTGAGGGTAAAGATTAGGTTAGGTTCCAAAATCTAGTCCCGGTTTCCGTTTTGCGGGCTGGAAGACCGTGCCTATACAGAACATGTTCTTTCTTCATCTCAAATCACCTAAAGTCACGGTGAAACTCCTCAGTTATTTTTTAATATAATTCATGAAAAAAAATGAGTGTGGATGTGACTGGACGTCTACGAGGTTTCCTTCCCCCACCTCTAAATTCCACAATTTTTTCTTTTATTTTATAAAACTTTTTTTCTGTCAATCTCATCGATTACAAACTTAACTTTCAGATTAAAAAAAAAAAAAAATTAAAAAATTAAAAAATTTTTTTTTTTTTATGACTTTTTATCATTGGGGAGCAGTTTGCAGTTTTCAATGTTAACGTATATATTGAACACCCACTTTACGACTGTTCACGAGAACAATAGCGACTCTTACACGTACCAGTGGATGGTTTCCGACCTAGGGATGGTGTAGGTGTACCTCATTTTCAAGGTCAAGGTCAAAGATTAAGGTCATATTTAGTGCAGCTCTTCATAAATTCCTCTACCTAGGGATGGTGCACACAAAGTTGGGGTTCGTCATCATTCCGGGGGCCGCCACCATGGCGCCGGCCAACTTCTTTGTGAATTTGAATCAAATCACCCTCCTCCACCCCCATCCCCTCAACCAATTAAACAAATGTTAACCATTGTGATTCTTTTTGTTTCAATTTTTATGTGTAACAAGTGTCCGGAAAATGCGTCCATGAAAAACCCGTCCATTTTTTGCTAGGTAAGAGAACTGGTCCACCATTGAATAAATATCAATTGAAAACATATATGCTTACAGTTATATCTCATAGGATTAGCAAATCTCTCGACGGAGGCAACCTTTCTAGGGCAATTGCTCTTGACATATCTAAGGCCTTTGATAGGGTATAGCATAAAGGTTTACTTCATAAGATCTCTAGCTATGGTATAGCTGGAAATGTCTTCTCAATTATTAAATCATTTCTTTCTGATAGGTTCATAAGAGTAGTAGTTGAGGGGCAAAAATCAGAAGCTCACAGTATTAATGCCGGTGTCCCTCAGGGGTCCATCCTGGGCCCAACTCTTTTCCTGATCTACATTAATGATCTTCCAAATCACATCCTTACATCATTTGTAGACATTTATGCTGACGACACTACCATTTATGGTAGCACATCTAAGACAGTAAACGACCAAGTTCTCTCCAATTCTCTCTCCTCTGATCTTGAGCACATAGTACAATGGGGAAAGGAGTGGCTGGTTACTTTTAATGCATCTAAAACCAAGCTTCTCTCTTTACATCATCAACATTCTGATCCACATCTGGCATCAATTGAAATGAATGGCTCTCGTCTTCAGGAGGCCTCAAGTTTTGACAAGCTTCTGGGCTTGACCATTACTCCTGATCTTAAATGGAACACGTACATCAAATCTGTTGCCAAGGCCACTGGAAAAATGGTGGGATCTTTCTATCGATCCGGTAGATATCTCACTGCTGATGCTATTCTCTATCTATATAAGAGCCAGGTACGTCCAAGGATGGAATACTGTTGCCACATCTGGGCAGGAGCTGCTAGAAAGGACTTGTCCTGTCTTGATAGAGTTCAAAATAGACTTTGTAGCCTCGTAGGAGATGTCCTTTTCTCTTCCTTGCAACCTCTATCTCACAGAAGAGATTTTTGTCCCTGATGTATCGTTATTTTCATGGAAAGTGCTCGACTGAGCTTCAATCTATGGTCCCCCCTCGCAAAGCTTTCACAAGAAACACTCGTCTAAGTGTAAACACTATCAATAATTCCCCCCACTCTGTATCTGTGCCTAAACCTTAACATAGATTCCATGAACAAAGCTTCTTTCTTAGAACTGCACGCCTGTGGAATTGTCTTCCGTTTTCCTGCTTTCCGGCTGACTACAATATGGTTGTGTTCAAGTCTAACGTAAATAAGTTCTTGATGAGCCGTTCCATATAAGTTATCAAATTTACCAAATTTTCATTACTAATGATTACTATATTGTCCAATTTCTACTGTACACTCTTTAACCCTTATCCTTGAGTGGCCTCTTGGCCTTGATAATGTGGTGATGCCTATGTAAAAAAAAAAAAAAAAAATGACGGTGTTTTAAAAATATTAAAAAGTGTTCGTTTTCTACCTATCTTTGTAAGTTTTTAGTGGTTGAACTTATTTTAAAGCGTTTATTCAGTTAAATAACAAGTAGTGTTGAGTGTTACTTTAGGGCGAAAAAATTCCGATATGAAAGGATCACATCTTGGGAGTCTCGATAATCGCTCCAAAATACCCCCAAATTCGAAACTATCTCTTTACAACCCTTCCTTTTCATAACCTATCATACTTTCATAAATCAGAATCCATATTCTGTAGGCTGTTTTTGAACTCAGTCAACGACGGATACTTTTGCTAGTATATATATTGTTGTGTCTGTATCAATAACAACACGAACGCAAAAAGTAAAGGTAAAACAAATATATTAAGACGAAAAGATAATACATATTTACAAAGGTGCAGTTGTACTGCAGTTGGAAGATTGTCCGGCAGAGGGCGTGTTAAAGTCTTTCATGGAGCAACCGGCACATGCGTCTTGCCTATCCGGCGTTCGAACACAGTTCCCGGTCTTCCTGACTTGTTGATACCTTTATCTATATCTTTTCACCCACGTATGCTAATTATATATATATCTATGATACTGTCAAGAATTGTAAGTATAAATTTCAACTGAATTCAAAGAATAAATTGTAAGATGGTCAACATCATGAACTTTGGAATATAGACTTTTATCATTTATTCACTATATTGTTCTGTAATTACATTGAGCTTCTTAAATTTAAGATGAAAAATCCTGATAAATATTACTTGAAGTAATACTTTCCTCTGATGATATGAGCCATTGTTGAAAATCCATGGATTAAGGAAATTAAAATAACCCCTTCTATATATTCCTTTTGTCAAACAATAAATTAATTCTTAAATCGAATATATGTCTCTATATGTTGTTTTTTCAGAATTTAAAATTTAACCACAAAACTTATATATATATATATATATATATATATATATATATATATATATATATATATATATATATATATATATATATAATTCATAATGTATTATTGGAAAAAATAATCCATAAATATCTTTTTATTTGTTTATTTTAATTCATTAATCGTCTCAAATATGATCCCACATCATCGATAATAAAATAAAAACACAAAGAAGCTGACATTGATGCAGGCTTATAAAAGAACAATAGTATTACTACTACAATTCGTCATTCAAACGAAGTAAAAAAAAAAAAAAACGTGAGAGAACCCTTAACAATTTTCATTCATATATTTTTTTCAATGAACTCTCATCTTCCCCTTTGCAATCGAACAGCCGGGTTATTCAGTACATCATAATGAATACTGATTGGTCATTTGGGAGCGAAATACAGAAAACTATAACTATGCAAATAAACAATGGGTGCTTGTATACCCTGCCCCCATGGCTGCTAATATTGGTTCAATAAAATCCGGTAAGCTGATTACAATAATGACCCAAATACGACCACACAATATTAGACTCGGGTTCCTGAAATAAGAAAGGAAAAGGAAAACAATAACAAAAATATCTTTTTCCTCATATTTATTTACATAGCTGTATTTTTGGTAAATTTGTTGATGGGCACTTGCAGTTCGCCCCTCACCCTACATTCCATTTCATACAAATAATGACATTTTACTATTTTAAGGTGATTTCGTATAAACACCCTGAAAAACGTGAAAAACAGCGACAATTTTACTTTAACTCGAAAAATGTTCTTAAAAAAACCCAATGCTGTTTTAATTTGAAAAAATGTTTCATTTAAATTATTTATAGTGTTCAGAAAAAAAATCCAGTTTTACTTTAATTCCAAAAAATTTTTCGGGGCGGGGGGGAATGCAATATTGCTTTATTCCAAATTTTTTTGGTTGGTGGTTTTTGTTTTACGGCATATCAACCCTTTTCAGGTTATTTAATGCCGAATCCAGTGATTTAAAAAAAAACAATTTGTTAATAGAATACATTTGTTTTGTTTGTTTTTTTCAAGTCGGTTTCTATTAAACCCACAGTTGGGACCCTAACAGGTACTACCACTCCGGGTCAGATTGGATCTGGGAGCAATGGCAATTAAAGAGTGGCTCCACACTCCCCAAAGCCCGCAAGCTAGGGCCTAACATCGGATATAGTTTAAGGTCATATCCAGGACTCCCAATTTTTTTTTTAAATTAAAATTATATTTTCTTAAGCAGACTTTTCAATAAATGTTTTTACATGTATATTGATACATTTTTACACAATAAATGCTTTTATAATAATATATTGATACATTTTTATACAATAAATGTTTTTACAATAATATATTGATACATTTTTACACAATAAATGTTTTTACAATAATATATTGATACATTTTTACAACAATAAATGTTTTTACAATAATATATTGATACATTTTTACACAATAAATGTTTTTACAATAATATATTGATACATTTTTACAACAATAAATGTTTTTACAATAATATATTGATACATTTTTACACAATAAATGTTTTTACAATAATATATTGATACATTTTTACAACAATAAATGTTTTTACAATAATATATTGATACATTTTTACACAATAAATGTTTTTACAATAATATATTGATACATTTTTACACAATAAATGTTTTTACAATAATATATTGGTACATTTTTACACAATAAATGTTTTTACAATAATATATTGATACATTTTTATACAATAAATGTTTTTACAATAATATATTGGTACATTTTTACACAATAAATGTTTTTACAATAATATATTGATACATTTTTACACAATAAATGTTTTTACAATAATATATTGATACATTTTTATACAATAAATGTTTTTACAATAATATATTGATACATTTTTACACAATAAATGTTTTTACAATAATATATTGATACATTTTTACAACAATAAATGTTTTTACAATAATATATTGATACATTTTTACACAATAAATGTTTTTACACTAATATATTGATACATTTTTACACAATAAATGTTTTTACAATAATATATTGGTACATTTTTACACAATAAATGTTTTTACAATAATATATTGATACATTTTTACACAATAAATGTTTTTACAATAATAGATTGATACATTTTTATACAATAAATGTTTTTACAATTATATATTGATACATTTTTATACAATAAATGTTTTTACAATAATATATTGATACATTTTTATACAATAAATGTTTTTACAATAATATATTGATACATTTTTATACAATAAATGTTTTTACAATAATATATTGATACATTTTTACACAATAAATGTTTTTACAATAAGATATTGATACATTTTTACACAATAAATGTTTTTACAATAATATTTTGATACATTTTTACACAATAAATGTTTTTACAATTATATATTGATACATTTTTATACAATAAATGTTTTTACAATAATATATTGATACATTTTTATACAATAAATGTTTTTACAATAATATATTGATACATTTTTATACAATAAATGTTTTTACAATAATATATTGATACATTTTTATACAATAAATGTTTTTACAATTATATATTGATACATTTTTATACAATAAACGTTTTTACAATTATATATTGATACATTTTTACACAATAAATGTTTTTAGAATTATATATTGATACATTTTTACACAATAAATGTTTTTACAATTACATATTGATACATTTTTATACAATAAATGTTTTTACAATAATATATTGATACATTTTTATACAATAAATGTTTTTACAATTATATATTGATACATTTTTATACAATAAATGTTTTTACAATAATATATTGATACATTTTTATACAATAAATGTTTTTACAATAATATATTGATACATTTTTATACAATAAATGTTTTTACAATAATATATTGATACATTTTTATATAATAAATGTTTTTACAATAATAGATTGATACATTTTTATATAATAAATGTTTTTACAATAATATATTGATACATTTTTACAACAATAAATGTTTTTACAATAATATATTGATACATTTTTACACAATAAATGTTTTTACACTAATATATTGATACATTTTTACACAATAAATGTTTTTACAATAATATATTGGTACGTTTTTACACAATAAATGTTTTTACAATAATATATTGATACATTTTTACACAATAAATGTTTTTACAATAATAGATTGATACATTTTTATACAATAAATGTTTTTACAATTATATATTGATACATTTTTATACAATAAATGTTTTTACAATAATATATTGATACATTTTTATACAATAAATGTTTTTACAATAATATATTGATACATTTTTATACAATAAATGTTTTTACAATAATATATTGATACATTTTTACACAATAAATGTTTTTACAATAAGATATTGATACATTTTTACACAATAAATGTTTTTACAATAATATTTTGATACATTTTTACACAATAAATGTTTTTACAATAATAGATTGATACATTTTTATACAATAAATGTTTTTACAATAATATATTGATACATTTTTATACAATAAATGTTTTTACAATTATATATTGATACATTTTTATACAATAAACGTTTTTACAATTATATATTGATACATTTTTACACAATAAATGTTTTTAGAATTATATATTGATACATTTTTACACAATAAATGTTTTTACAATTACATATTGATACATTTTTATACAATAAATGTTTTTACAATAATATATTGATACATTTTTATACAATAAATGTTTTTACAATTATATATTGATACATTTTTATACAATAAATGTTTTTACAATAATATATTGATACATTTTTATACAATAAATGTTTTTACAATAATATATTGATACATTTTTACACAATAAATGTTTTTACAATAATATATTGATACATTTTTACACAATAAATGTTTTTACAATAATATATTGATACATTTTTACACAATAAATTTTTTTACAATAATATATTGATACATTTTTACACAATAAATGTTTTTACAATAATATATTGATACATTTTTATACAATAAATGTTTTTACAATAATATATTGATACATTTTTACACAAGAAATGTTTTGGCAATAATATATTGATACATTTTAACACAATAAATGTTTTTACAATTATATATTGATACATTTTTACTCAATAAATGTTTTTATAATAATATATTGATACATTTTTACACAATAAAATTTTTTACAATAATATATTGATACATTTTTACACAATAAATGTTTTTACAATAATATATAGATACATTTTTACACAATAAATGTTTTTACAATAATATATTGATACATTTTTACACAATAAATGTTTTTACAATAACATATTGATACATTTTTACACAATAAATGTTTTTACAATAATATATTGATACATTTTTACACAATAAATGTTTTTACAATAATATATTGATACATACTTACACAATAAATGTTTTTACAATAATATATTGATACATTTTTACACAATAAATGTTTTGGCAATAATATATTGATACATTTTTACACAATAAATGTTTTTACAATAATATATTGATACATTTTTACACAATAAATGTTTTTACCATAATATATTGATACATTTTTACACAATAAATGTTTTTACAATAATATATTGATACATTTTTGCACAATAAATGTTTTTACAATAATATATTGATACATTTTTACACAATAAATGTTTTTTACACAAGAAATGTTTTTACATTAATATATTGATACATTTTTACACAATAAATGTTTTTACAATTATATATTGATACATTTTTACACAATAAATGTTTTTAGAATTATATATTGATACATTTTTACACAATAAATGTTTTTACAATTATATATTGATACATTTTTACACAATAAATGTTTTTACAATAATATATTGATACATTTTTATACAATAAATGTTTTTACAATAAGATATTGATACATTTTTATACAATAAATGTTTTTACAATAATATATTGATACATTTTTACACAATAAATGTTTTTACAATTATATATTGATACATTTTTATACAATAAATGTGTTTACAATAAGATATTGATACATCTTTATACAATAAATGTTTTTACAATAAGATATTGATACATTTTTACACAATAAATGTTTTTACAATAATATATTGATACATTTTTACACAATAAATGTTTTTACAATTATATATTGATACATTTTTACACAATAAATGTTTTTACAATAATATATTGATACATTTTTACACAATAAATGTTTTTACAATAATATATTGATACATTTTTATACAATAAATGTTTTTACAATAATATATTGATACATTTTTATATAATAAATGTTTTTACAATTATATATTGATACATTTTTATACAATAAATGTTTTTACAATAATATATTGATACATTTTTACACAATAAATGTTTTTACAATTATATATTGATACATTTTTACACAATAAATGTTTTTACAATAATATATTGATACATTTTTACACAATAAATGTTTTTACAATTATATATTGATACATTTTTACACAATAAATGTTTTTACAATAATATATTGATACATTTTTACACAATAAATGTTTTGGTCTCCAAATATGTTTGGGTTCGGAAAAATCTTGTTATTTACTTGCCGTGTTATTTGACCAAAAAGAAATGGGAGTTATTGTCTCCTAACAATGGCATCGTCCGTGTAATGCAGAAGTGTCACTTTTTTAAAATTTAATAAAATACAAGCATTAAGGACGGACGTTGGCGAAAGTGCCCCCCCTATAAATTCCACAATTTTCACTTTTTTTTTTTACTTTTTTTCCTATCATCGATTATAGACTTAAGTTTCAGATTATAAAAAAAAAAAAAATGAAAAAAAGAATTTTTTTATTACTTTTTACGCTGGGGTTCAGTTTTCAATTATAACATTGCACTAAATTGAACACGAACTTTGTGACTACGATGAATAGATAGATACATACATACATAGATAAGAGAGAGAGAGAGAGAGAGAGAGAGAGAGAGAGAGAGAGAGAGAGAGAGAGAGAGAGAGGTAGATACATACATGGAGGATGGAAGAGAGCGGGTGTAAAGAAATCTTCTTTTTTTTAACCCCCTCCGTTCTAACCCATACCTTCCGGTCACAGAGCGAGTTGCCATTTTTTTCATCGTGGTCACAAAGTTCGTGTTCAATTTAGTACAACGTTATAATTGAAAACTGAACCTCCAAGTATAAAGTTATGATTTTTTTTTTCAATTTTTTTTCGTAAGCTAAAAGTACGTACGTATGGGGTGCCCGAAAAACTCGTCCATAGAAAACTCGTCCATTTTACTAAATAGGAAAACTGGTCCATTATTGAATAAATGTCGATGTTTTATGACCATGCTTGGAAACATACCCCATAACATTTTTTAAAATATTTTTTACTTGTTTTCTGTTTGATTTTTTAAAATATAAAAATTTATTTTTCCAAGTGTTCGTTTTCTACGTTTATCTTTGTAAGTTTTTAGTGGTTCAACTTATTTTAAAGCATTTATTCAGTTAAAAAAAAATAACAAGTAATGCCGAGTGTTACTTTTAAACAAAAAATGTCCATGAGCGGATCACATCTTGAGAGACTCGATAATTGTTCAAAAATAGAAAATTAAAGAAAATACTGAGGTAACTATAGTTTTAAAAAGAGCCCCACCATCCTCTACAGAAGAAAATAAATTGTTATATTTTAAAATATAATTTAGGGAGGAGAAGAGCTTTTTAAAAACTATATCTCCCTAAAAAAAAAAAAAAAAAAAAAAAAAAAAAAAAAAAAAAACATGAAATGAAAAATATTCTTGAATAACGAAAGTAGATTTTTCAATAAAATCGATAAATAAATTTCTTTATCTTTATTGATTACTTTTTTCTTAATGATTCAACAATTTGGTACCTGTACAGTTTAATCAAGACATTAAAAAATGAAAATATCGAAAAAAGGTTATATTGTACGTATCCGTTATGGAACGAAGTTAAAAAAAAAAAATTGATTTAATTTCATCAAGTATTTTTTTTTTTTTTTTTTTTTTTTTTACTACAGCGAAAAAACAATTTGTTATGCTACCGAGCAAAAGATTCGATTTTTAGGAAGAAAAGCTAGAGTTAAAGATGGGGAGGGAGTCTCGGCGTTTTAACTGGAGTTATCTCCCCGTGGCGTGTTAAAAATTTCCATAATTGTTGACTTGGACCGCTCTCATAAATACGTGTTTTTCCACTAAAAAAAAAAAAAAAACTACTCGATCAAATTAAATGAAATTTTTTTTTCGGAGATCTTCAGTCCACAACGGATTCGTACAATATAACATTTTTTCGATATTTTCATTTTTTTTAATGTATTGATTAAACTGTATATTTTAAAGGAAAAATAAAAATGCAAAAATGACTATACGGTAGATTTTCAACACATACCCTCTCTCCCGTCAAAAAATATTTCGCTTTTTATTTACAGTTAATTACAATATTTATATTTCTAGTGTTTAGGCATTACACATTTCATTGTTTAGGCATTACACATTTCATTGTTTAGGCATTACATTTTCTTATTTATAGCGATATTTTTTGGAGCATTAAAAAACAAAAACAACAACAGCAACAACATTTTCCGATAGTTTTTGTTTTTTGTTTTTAATTCGACTAATTTTTTACTAATACCAAATGCACAAACGCCGAAGTTGCTCCTGAGTCCTGTTCTCTCCAAACTTTACAACAAATGCCTTAACGAATTTAGCTTTCCTGACTGCTGGAAAACTGCTTTTGTGGTACCTCAAGAATTCTGGCGAAAGAACTGACCCATTAAGGTATCAGTGATACGTCGTACCGTACCACCCCATTAGCCTCCTCCCACTTTCCGCAAAAAATATTTGTCCTGAATTAACTAAGCTGGTGCTCGTCTAAACTCCAATCTCTGGTCCCCCTCTCGCCAATCTTTCACGAAAAACACCCGTCTAGCTGAATCCACTGTGAAAAATTTCCCCCACTCTTTATCTGTGCCTAAATCAAAACGTGGATTCCATGAACAAAGCTTCTTTCTTAGAACTGCACGTCTGTGGAACTCTGTTCCGTCTGCCTGCTTCCCACCTGATTACAACTTGGATGTGTTCAAGTCCAACGTTAACAAATTCCTAATGAACCGCCCCCTTAAGTAAACACTTCATCAAATCTCTACACTAACGTAATGTACTTGCAATAACCCTTATCCCTGAGTGGCTTCCGGGCCTTGATAAGTGGTGACCACTATGTAAAAAAAAAAAAAAAAAAAGCTCTAGTCCATCAAACTTCTGACTGATCAGCAATATATATGCTAAACAATATGATATTTAGGTGCCGGGAAAACTCGTCTCGGGAAAACTCGTCTCGGGAAAACTCGTCTCGGGAAAACTCGTCTCGGGAAAACTCGTCCCCTTTTGCTAGGTAGGAAAACTGGTTCCTTATTGAATAAATATCGATTGAAAACACATTTTATGATCGTTCTTGAAGGAGATATTGTTTTTTAAAATAAACTATAGGCCCCACCCCCATAATATTTTTTTTTAAATTTTAAATTCGATATTTATGCAGGAGTGCTTCACAGGACCTTTATTATTCCTAATATTCATAAATGACCTCCTCGATAATTTTCTCTGAGATGGGTATATTTGCTGATGACACCAGGCTCTATAACAGGCAAGAAGGGAAAACAAATGAACACATATCTAAGGAAATGGCAGAAACCCTAAAGGAAGACCTCTAATATATAGTGGAATGGGTTATAAAAATGGATGGTCACATTCAATGCCGCCAAGACTAAGCTAGTTTCCTTCAATAATTACAAGAAACCTTCTCAACCACTTTTAGCAATGGCTAAAGATACATTACCTGAAAGTACTTCTTTAAACTCCTCAGCCTAACATTCGCAGGGAACATGAGTTGGAACAGATACATTGAGAGCATTACCAGGGCCTCTGCAAGGAAGTTAGGCTCTCTCTACCATGCTAGAAAGCTACTTACGCCTGGAAGTATTCTGTTCGCCCATGCATGGAGTATTGTTGTCACATTTAGGCTGGTACATCTGCTACTAGTTTCTCATTTCTGGACAGGGTTCAAAAGAGAGTCGCCAACCTGATAGGTCTTGAACTGTCATCTAAGCTTAAACCTCTGTCCCATCGACAAAATGTTGCATCTCTCTACCTGTTATACAAGTATTTTAATGGTGAATGCGCGTATGAAATACAAGCACTTGTACCCCTTCGACATAAATACCCCCGACAAACCCAATAAGCAGCTAAATCCCACCCCTACATAGTAAAGATCCCTAGACGTAAGAAAACTTTCTACTCCAATAGTTTCTTCCCCAGAACTGCTAGACTTTGGAATTCCCTTCCGGGTTCCTGCTTTCCCAACTGTACTAACATGCAGAAGTTCAAGCGTAATGTGAACAAACATCTTGCTGCTCAATTCCCTACATGGTATCCCTTCAATTTATACCTGCGATAGTAGCCCCCTTCACTGTGCCTTGTTTGGGGGGGGGGGAAATGGAATTTAAAAAAAAATGTGATGTATACCTAGCTCCCCAAACGAGGCACCCTGAATGGGACAAAAACAAAAATTACCCCTGTCAAAAAGGATTTCTTCTTTTTCCAACAGACAACAAAAAAGATACCATACATTTGAATTATTTATTGTTATTTAGTTACTCTTACATACAAAAAAATACATTTTAACAAGTTTGACACAAGGCCATTAAAAGTGAGGGAAGTATGTGTGTGAGGTGAGGGTTGTTGGTCATCCCCTGTTTGTCCTCCTTTACAGATAATACATTTTGCAATATTTATTTGCACAACATAAAAATATTACAAATTGAACAAATTAGGCACAAGGCCAATCAAAAGTGTGGGAATAATGAGTGTTCAAAAATACCAACAACCGCCTATCCTATTCTTAACTAGAATCATCTCAGTCGCCACAATACCACATTCACTCCATAGTCTGTCCCACTTAAGATAAATTCAAATTTGAAAAAGTTTTATTTAAACATGAATGTATACAGTAGGGACTGCCAAACGATTGTGAAGATTGGGCCGCATGTTTCCGTGACGTCAGATTTGTGTTAACTATACGAACTATGGAAAAGCAGAAGCAACTTAATGATTTTTTTAAACCTTTGTTTATCTTCTTCAAACTGCAGTTAATAATTAATCTTTGTTATAATTTTGTTAGGTTTTAAGATTTACACAGTTTTAACGATTAATAATATTATAAACATTTGTATATTAAATATGAAATACGGTTTTACTGAATGTTCTTTTGGTTACCTAGGGGCTTCCATATTTTGTTCGGTAAAAAGAGACAAACAAAATATGAAGGGGATGGGACTACAAAATGCTTAATATTTGTGCAATAATATTTTCAAATTGGTTTTAATCTGGCGATAAAATAGCTGACAAGAATCATGTTTATATTAAAAAATTGATATTTAAAAAAAATGTAAGCACAATTAATTAAAAATCTATATTGTAACGGGACATTTTGAAATAATGGAATTTTAATCGTTTTAATCTTTTAAAAATCAATTAATGTTTACGAAGTTTCTTTTTCTTGGCAATTCAACTGATTATAATATTTATTAATTCGAAAAAACAAAACGATCTTTAAAAGAAAACATAATAATATTAAGTTTATATCAATTTTTTAATTGCAACTTCAAGGTAAATTTTTGTTCAATATGTGTATTTAAATTTAAAAAGTAAATATTTTTTACTTATTTGAACTCTTATGTGTGATAATAAATAGAAATTTCGACAGATTTAAATATATTTTGTTCGAATTTCGAAAAAATAAATATGGGTGGGGGCACGCACTAAAAAATATTTCCCCTCGTATATTTTACAAAAACTGCATTTTATATGTAATTTCATTCTAAAATGGATAAGTATCGAAAATTTCACGAAAATCTGACCATTAGTTGATTTTTGCTAGATTTATTAAACACGAGTATGTTTTACGTTTGAAATGCTTACTACATGGGAACGTTATTTTAAAGCGCCAATTATTTAAACACGATTTACGTCTCGCAATTTCATTATTTTCGTTTGATGAAAAAATTTTTTAAAAATTATTACTAGTTTATTTTGCCCTTCTTTTAAATGGTACAAAAGTTATATTGATAATATTAATTTATAATAAAGTTACATCGTTTTACATATAGGGGGGGGGTAATTCTGTGGTGATTTTTGGCAGTCCCTAGTATACAGAGATTACATTTCATTGGTAGATACTACAATGAAATGATCCAGATTCTAATAACAAATTGGTTTAACGTGTGTTTTCAGTTCCCCAAAACTGGATGGCTGCAAAAAAAAAGAAAAAAAAAAGTGTTATTGTGATCAGCACTTCGGCATTACACGGACGGCGCGATTTTCTTTTTCTTTTTTTTTTGGGGGGGGGGGGGGCTTCACTGACCTGTCGGCAGGTGGCGCTTACCTATCCAAGAAAAGGGGACGATAAATTTATCCCTTGTAAAGTTTCAACCTAATTCAAAAGTGACAATAAGTTGGTCAACTTCATTCATATCATTCCATCTAAATTGTTTATTAATTTAAAAATTAAAACTATAATGTATATAATTTTATCGGCCCTTCAATAGGTGATATAAAAAAAATTAAACTATATTTTGTCACAGTGGAAATTTTACTTTAATTCCAAAAATGTTTGGAGGGGGGAGGGGGAATCCAATGTTGTTTTAATTTAAAAATTGTTTTCTTAAAATAATAGTTTCTTACGCAGACTTTTCAATAAATGTTTTTACAATTATATATTAATATATTTTTATACAACAAATGTTTTGGTTTTCAAATATTTTTGTGTTGAAAAAAAAACAAACTTGTTTGTTATTTATTTTCCGTGTTATTTGACCAAGAATAAATTGGAGTTATCGCCCCTTAACAATGGCGTCGTCCGTGTAATGCAAAATTACCCCGTGATCAGACTCAGTTGGGATGGGGAATATCTCAAGCGACCAAGTAATAAACAAAAATCTCTCCTTCCGAAGGGGATGGTAATTCATGGGAAGGGTGGCATCCCAGCCAGGACCGAATTAGCATCTCTCCCATCTCCAATCGTTTGTTTTTCGAATCATCCAAATGGTAGAAGATCTTGCCTTTGGTAGCATTTATTTGTTATATGTTTTTGATGCTTGTACACTTTACCGCCGAAACTAGAGACGCTATTTTATTTCGAGCACCTGTCGATTAGAATCAGAGAGAGAAATCAGTATTTTAAACTATGACCGAAGTTAGAAATAAATAACAAAAAAAAAAAAAAAAAAATTAAACTTCCGGAAAGAACTATGAAAAAACGTAAATAAATAAAGTGAAAGAGAACATATATCCATAATTGTTTCATTGGAAAGGTTTCGATTTAATCAATGAAAACGGGAAAGTTTTTCATTTAATTTTAGGTTAATTTATTCTTTCCGGAAACAATCGTTCTCAAGTTTAATTTTTTTTTTTTTTTTTGTGTTATTTATTCCTTGCTTCGGCCATAGTTTAAAATACTGATTTCTCCCTTGAATTTTAATAGCAGGTGCGCGAAATAAAATGGCGTCTCCAGTTTCGGCGATAAAGTGTAGAAGTACCATGTTTAATTTTTTTTTTTTTATCACTGTTTTGCACGTCTGTCTATTGTAAAACAAACCCGCCAGGAATTTCTTTTTCATCGACATGTGTGTGTGATGTGTGTGTAATTTTATGACTTTTTCGATAGACCCGATTAAAAAGGTGTTTTTAAATTCATTTTATTTGACCTTTTAATGATTTAAAAATTGAACTGATGTTCTTAATTCAACCTAATTTAAAAAAAACAAAATTTAAAAAAAAAAACGCAAAAAAACAAAACAAACAAAAAAAACAGACTAATTTATGATGTACTACGTACCCTTCACGGAAATGAAAATGTCATACTCTAAAATTCACGTAATGATTAAGTAGTTTTATTAAACACACACACACACACACACACACAAACACACAATCAAGAGCAGATAACTCCACACTATTTCTAACTGGCGAGATCAGTCTTGTAATGCTACCGATTCCACATTAATCGCTTTTAAATTGTTTAAAAATGATTTCTTTATAAAAATAAAAATACTTGATCAATTTACGTGATTTTTGGAATACGACAGTTTCCTTCCGTGATGAGTATCTACATCATAAAGATTTTTTTTTCTTTTTTTTTTTTTTTTTTTTTAAAATCTTTTTGGCACGTCTGTCTATTGTAAAACAAACCCGCCAGGAATTTCTTTCTCATCGATATTTCAAGATGACAAAAAAAGGTGGGGGTGGGGGCACTAATATGTTTATTTACTTTTTCTGCCAGAGGCTTAGACACAACGTTTATTTATTTGTTTTTTAAGCCAGCGGTACTAAATGAAGTCGAAACTAGCATACAAAAATCCCTCGAGATGGCTTAGCCAATAGCAACAACCCTTTCTCAATGGAAGAAGGTAATGCCTGGGAAAGTGGATAGGCGATCGTGCAGTATAGTTAACAAGAAAAACAGAATGAAAACAACGACAAATAGACAACAAATAACTGTTACCAAACACAAGAAAAATTTTAACACGTGAAAATCATACAGGAAACAGAAAAGTATTTTTCCTTGCGTTTGGTAACAGTTATAATTTGTATACATTTTTTTTTTTTTTTTTTTGTATTATCAACTATATAGCATAATCGCCGGTGGACCTCCTGAACAGAACGATTCCTCAGCCCGACAGCAACAAAGAAGAGATGACGGTGGCTAAGTGGTTAACGACACGAACTGATAAAACTGGGTTTCAAGTCCGAATCCACAGAAACGCTTTCACTTAAGGATGTTGGCAACCTTCACTTTGCTTCTCCTGTAAGTACCCGATATATGTCTTCATATAAAGAATTCTAACTAGAAAGATACGGGGTAAACCAATGCCAACAATAGAATAGTCTGAGTCATATGAAATGAATCAGTGACGCTCAACAACAACAACAACAACAACAACAACAGCAGCAGCAACAAAGTTAAGGCTGGACTGATTACCAAAGACGTATCCCTGGCAGTATAATAAACAAGGCAGTCATCTAAACCCATTACTAAATGATGACATTTTTTTAGTGGTTTAAATTCCGTTGTTCGTGTTTACTTCAGGGCTGTTTGCATTTGCCTTGAATGCGTCGAGTTAAGAATGGTTATATACAGAGAGGGGGGGGGGTAACCACTGACTTCCGAATTCCCAAACTTTTATGGACTTGTGCCTAATTTGTAGATAGCATTTCATTTTATTTATGAATAAATAATTCGAAGTTTAATGTCTATTCTTTCCTCATTTAGATGATCAGAAATACCCCCCCAAAAAACAAAACAAAAACAAACAAAAGAAAACAAAAAAACAAACAAACAACAACAACAACAAAAAAACGGTATTTTTTTTTTAGATTAGGTCCACCTCCACACTTCTCTTTAAAATGACAACTTTTAGAGGTTTTCGACTATGATGAATACGAAAATCATATTTAAACTTTTGTAGAGACAAGTAGTTATGGAGATATAAAGGCCTGTATTATACACTGTAATTCTCTATCAGACATCTTTTTACGCGCGTTCGCGCGATAAACAAGTCCACTTCGCAGAAAATTTAAATGTGATTTTCTTATTCAGCATAGTCGAAAACCTTTAAATGTTTTAAAGAAAATTGTGGAGGTGGACCTAATGTAAAAATTTACTAAAAAAATTAAAAACAAACAAACAAACAAACAAACAAAAAACTCTAAGGAATTAACCCCCCCCCCAAAAAAAAACACTGAGGAATTAGAATGTCCGTTTGAGATCGCGAATCGCTCACATTCTAATTGATCTTGTGTCTAACGTGGCCATCGCAAGGAGACGAATAAACAGCCACAGTGATTTCGAACCAGAATTCAAATTTAAAGGCAAACGACAAGTATCACGGTTCCTCGGCGCTCCTAGGGAAAAAGAAAACATGAATTTTCGAACGCGCCCCTATCCTATTAAAGAACCGATTTTATTTTAACAGTTTTGTAAAAATTAAACCTCGCGATGTTTTTTTTTTTTTTTCTTTTTGCAAGCCAATTTTTAAAAAATTAAATGAAAAAAAAATCTAGAGAGAACGGTTGGAAGGGGAGGGAGAGTAGGAAAAAACAGTATGAAATAAAAATTAAAACGAAATGTATATATTTTGGTGTGTATGTCATACACACGTACGTACGCCTATACATGCCGCTGGAAAAGATATGAAAATCTAAAGAGAGTGGGGGAAAAAAAAAAAGAAAGACTAAAAAAAACAAACGAACAACTGTGTAACAAGGACACATGTATATTCGCGAGAAATAAAGGTTAGGAGAGAGAAAGAGGAAAAAAAAAACGTTATGTGGATATGTAGGTGGAAAGCAGGCGTGGCGTTATTAAGAGACAAGGGGCGTGGTTTTATTAAGAGACGATGGGCGTGGTTATTCATCCCTCCCACCACCGCGAAGCTGATATGATTGACAGCAGGCCTCTTAACCGCATGGAGTTGCTACGTACGGTTTTAGGGTGGTTAGAACTTGTTTCTTTTTTCACTCTCTTTTCTTGTGTATAGCGAATTTATGTGAACGTGTGTTCGTGTCGATGTCTGCGTAATATTAAAGTGCTACTACTACTACTACTACTACTACTACTACATGCGATGTTTGCTACATAGTAACAATTGCGCGCACCTACATTTTTTTTTTCTAAAAAACACTTTTTCACCCCCAAACAAGGCATATTACCACTTGGAACCTAAAGGGGCTACTATATTTTGAATCGTGCCTAACAGGCGACTGAGGGGAGTTGAGCAGTGAGATGTCTGTTCACATTACATTTAAACTTCTGCAGGTTAGTACAGTCAGGGAAGCAGGAAACAGAGAGGGAGTTCCAAAGTTTAGCAGTCCGTTGGAAGAAACTGTTAGAGTAGAAGGCTTTCCGGCATCTAGGGATATAAACAGTGAAGAGGTGGGATTTTGCTGCATGTCGGGTTAGTTTGGATTATGTACGTCTAGAGGGCACAAGTACTATGATTTCATCGGAGCACATTCCATTCAAGTACTTGTAAAGCAGACACAGGGATGCAGCATTGCGGGGATGGGGCAGAGGTTGGAGCTTGACCGATAGTACGGAACGGGACCTATTAATGTTGGGACTCTTTTTTGGACCCCATCTAAAAGTGAGAGACCAGTGGTAGATACACCAGACAAGATGTGGCAACAATACTCTATGCTTGGGCGAATTGTGGCTTTGTAAAGATATAAGATGCTTTCTGGTGTGAGTAATTTTCTAGCACGGTAGAGGGAGCCCACCTTATTTGCGGCAGCCTTGACAATGTCCTCTATATAATAAACAATATATACACTGCCTTCACGCTCTTGCTTATTCACACACAGTGCGAATATATTTTCAATTTTAGGTAAACGTTTCGTCGAATGAAAGTGTAGTATCTGTTCTATTTGGTTGTCGACAGGCCATTTTCCCAATTATCACCTACCCCGAAAGAAAGAGAAAGAATCGCTTGTCGTCTGGAGCCCCCCTCAGTCATCATGAAATGTCGATAGGTTCAAATGGACAATTTGTTAACGGTTCTGAACACCCTTGTAGCGTTCAGAAATTATTATATCTGCACATTGTGTCAAATCTAGCCCTCGTGAGGAGGCAGATAAGTCAGCAACTTTGATAAGTTCTACGTAAATGCGGCTAGTACATCCACCATACCGTTTGTAAAAAAAAAAAAAAAATGTGCGTATTTAAAAGAAAAACTCACCACTAGAAAATGAAAACATTAAAAAAAAATACTTTTGTATTATTTTAAATTAATACTCTCTGGTGCTCCCTCAAAATAAAGACTAATGGGATTTAAAAAAAAAAAATCTCTTACGTGTGAACACCCAGAAAAAAATAGAAAAAAAAAAAAAAAAAAAAATTTATAATAGTTTCGCGTATAAATTCAACGTAAAATGATCCCCATTTTCGGACGATTATAGCGTTTTAGAACAAATCACAATTTTTTTTTTTTTTTTTTTTTTTTTTTCTTTTAACGTTATGGGAGATAAATCCTATGCTGGGGGGGGGTCTGTATGTCTATTTTCAAATTTTCAAACGATTACGCGTGGTTTTACGGCTTTGTCAATCGGACTACAGGTTAGATATAAAAATTTTAGTTAACCACTCAGAAATGAGAAATTAGTTTACACTATGCAAAACTGATTCCCCATTCGAAATTCTAATGCGAATTGTTTTTTTTTCTTCTTTCCGTACAGATTTTTAGTCCATTCAAACGTTATCGCCTAAAAAAAGTAAAATCTAATTTTTTTATGAGTGAATCTACAAATCTAACGTAGTTTTTGTATTGAATTACTTAACTCCAATAATAATAATAATAATAACAAGAAGAAGAAGAAGAAGAAGAAGAAGAAGAAGAAGAAGAAGAAGAAGAACCCATGGAAATTCCACGGTTGTTGGAAATTTTAAAAATGCATTATAAAGAAAATTAATAAAAAATAAAATAAATTTAAAACAACTTTTTTTTTAACAAATTCTTTTTAACGTTTTAAAGTTAAAAAGAATTGATTTAAAAAATTAAGACTTTTTTTTTTTCAATGAAAAGTCAACACGCAACACATTGTTTTATTTTTTTCTGGATTCAGGATTATTTTGTTTTTGCACAAAGTCCTCCTCATTCGTCGCAGCTATACGCTTAGCTGCAAGGTTGCAGGTTAAGGTTAGGTTTAGGGTTACAGGTGTTTACCTCTGACACCAAGAAGAGCAAAGCTCAGCAACTGCATACGAAGTCGGGGCAGGTGACTTAGAACGCACAAGCACAGAAACAATGTTGGCTCTTTCACTCCAGTGATTTGTGGTTCAGCGTATAACACATCTTTGCTTGAACTATACAAAGGCAGAGTTTGCTGCTATCATCGAAATAAAAAAAGAAAAAGTGAACAACTGTTTCTGCTAGTTATTTTTTATTTTTTAAATTTCTGAACCCTTGCATTGGACAAGGCTAGGGAAGTCTTTAATATATCCCAAGCTTTTGACAAGATCTCGATTAAAGTTCATCTCATGGAAATTAAATTGTACACTGGATGAATATATAATCAGCTCTTTCTTAGACAAGAGAAAAATTCAGGTTGTCTTTGACGGCTGCACACCATGATATCAATGCAGGTGTACCCTAGAGATCGATTCTTAAACCTTTATTATTCTTGATATTCATAAACGTCCTCCCTAATTAAATTGTGTCCGAGATGGATATATTTGCTAATAACACCATGCTCTATACCAGACATATGGGAAAAACGAATGTGCACATATCCAGGACAATGCAACACTTACAAAAACCCTTTCCATCTAATGGTAGAAACTCTATAAAACACCCTTCAGTCGGTATAGGAATGGAACCGTAAATAGATGGTAACATCTGATGCTACTAAGACGAAACTTCTTTCCTTCAACAATTACAAAGAACCTTTCCAGACACTGATAACCATGGATAATAACACTCTACCAGAGAGCTCATCGTTCACACTCCTCGCCTTAACATTCACAGACAACATGAATTGGAACAAATACATTGAAGACATTGCCAAGGCTGCTGCAAAAAAGTGGACTCCCTCTATCACACCAGAAAAATACTCACGCCTGAGAGTGTCCTGTATGTCTGCAAAGCCATCATTCATCTATACATGAAGTATTGTTACCGATGCATCTACCACTAGTCCCTCCCTCTTTGACACAGTACAAAAAAAGAATCTCAAATCTAACAGGTCCCACACTGTTGACCAAGCTCTAAGCTCTGTCTCATCACTGCAATGGTGCATCTTTGTGCCTGTTTTGAAAGTATTTTAATGGAATGTGTTCCGATGAACTCATAGCACCTGCCCCCCCCCTCCCACCTGCGACATACATACTTCCAACTAACCCAACAAATAACAAAATCAAAGACAGTGCACCATGTCACAAGTCAAGCGCAACGATATCAAAACTTTGTGAATTGTGTTTCGAATTGGATCCACTTTTTCTTTGGATCAGACTGTTTGTGGATCAGAAATGTTCCAGGGAAAACTAGTCGACTCAAACGGAGAAGTGATAGCAGAAAGGGAGGAGTATTTTAAGGCCAACAACAAATTGTTCTGAAAAAGATATGAAATCGTTCGAAACCTTGTTTTTTTTTTTTACATGGGGGTCACCACGTATCAAGGCCCGAAGGCCACTCAGGGATAGGGGTTATTGCATGTACAGTAATCAATGAGATAGTATTGTAGTAATCATTACTATTGGGGGTTTTGATAGAGTGTCTTACTTAAGGGAGCGGTTTGTCAGGAGTTTGTTTACGTTGGACTTGAAGACGTCCAAGTTGTAGTCAGGTGGGAAACAGGCAAGCGGCAGAGAGTTCCACTGGCGTGCAGTTCTAAGAAAGAAGCTTTGCTCATGGAATCTACGTTTGGATTTAGACACAGATAAAGAGTGGGGAAAATTATTGACAGTAGTTTCAGCCAGACAGGTGTTTCTCGTGAAAGATTGGCGAGGGGGAACGAGGGATTAGAGCTCAGACGAGCACCTGCCATGGAAATAACGATAAAACAAAGACAGGCTCGCAACGTCTCTTCGGTGGGAGAGAGGTTGCAGGGAAGAGAAAAGGGCATCCCTCACTAAACCACAAAGTCTATTTTGTACTCTGTCAAGGCAGGATAGGCTGCTTTTAGCAGCTCCTGCCCAGATATGGCAGCAGTACTCCATCCTTGGACGTATTTGGCTTTTATACAGATTGAGAATTGCATCAGTAGTGAGATATCTTCTGGTAGAAGGATCACACCATTTCCCCAGCGTCCCTGGCAACAGATTTGATGTACGTGTTCCATTTCAGATCAGGAGTAAAGGTCAAACCTAGGATAAATTTAAAAAAAAAAATGGCCTCCTACATATTATTCACTTCTTCTCTAGCCAAGGTTAGGTGTGACTTTTAGAAGCCAGCACACTAGGATAAATGGATAGCACCCCACCGGCATTACCTGGTAGGGGCACCTTGGGCGATTAGCAATAAGCTAATGATGCACTACCTGAAAGTACTTCTCTCAGACTCCTAGGCTTAACATTAACAGGCAATATGAATTGGAGCAAATAAATTGAGGTTATTGCCAAGGCTGCTGCAAAGAAGGTGGGTTCTCTCTCTACCATGCTTGAAGACTACTCACAACTGAGAGTATCCTGTACCTTTTTACAAGGCCACCATTCGCCATGCATGGAATATTGCTGTCTCATCTGGGCTGGTGCATCTGCCACTAGTCTCTCGCTTTTAAACAGGGTTAAAAAAAAAAGAGTCGACAAACTAATAAGTCCCAGATTATCAGCCAAATTCTGACCTCTGTCTCATCACCGAAATGTGGCATCCCTGTGCCTGGTTTACAAGTACGGAATCTGCTCGGACGAAATCAAAGCACTTGTATCCCATCGACGTAAATACCCTCAACGAACCAGACAAGCAGCAAAATCCCACCTCTACACCATAGAAATCTGTAGATGCCGTAAAGCCTTTGGAATTTCCTCCCAGACCTCTTGTTCCTTGACTGTACTGACATGCAGAAGTTCAAGCGTAATGTGAATAGATATCTTGCTGCCCAACTCCCTACATAGTATCCTGGTATGTCTGGTCCCTATTAGTATTACGACTTAGTGACATTGTGCCTTGTTTGGGGTGAATAAAGAAAAAAAACAACAAAAAAAAAACAGCAAAAAAAAAAACTTTTCTCAGAAAGAAAATAAAGCCTGGGAGGATGGATCCCCTAGGGTTGAACAAGAGTACACAGTGACTCTATAACACAACTGTGTTAACTGTTAATTATGTTGACACGCCAGTTGAATGGATTTCATAGTCTTCATTTACTTGATTCACCATACAAGAGCAAAATTAGACCTAATGTGAGAGGGACTTCTGGATTGAGCCAAACATAATTGTTTCAGACTAGGACGATTTCTCCTACCCTAATCGAGGATATAACAGGGACTACACTATGATCTTAGGTTCGATAAATAGTTTGGGGCAACCGAGTGAGTCTCTCTTTAAATTTCGCGTGCGTGTGTTTTGTGTCTGTGTGTTCGTACCCAACTTTTTGCAAAATTTTATTTGCAGTTGTTTTTTTCCTTCTTTCTTTCTTTCCTTGTTTTTCTTTTCCTTTCCTTTTCTCCTCCTCTCTGTTTCTTTTCTTCTATTACTTCTTTTTTCTTTCTTTCTTCTTTTTCTGGTCTCTTTCTATTTCGTTCCCTTCCTTTTGCTCTTTTCGTCTCTTTCTCTTTGTTCTGTTTTTTTTTTCGAAAACCATTTTCCTCATTCTTTACCCGCTCTATCTATCTATCTATCTATCTATCTATCTATTTTTGATTACGACAAAATTGGAAATAAAACAAGATAAGCCTATAAAGAAATAAATGAACAAATAATAAAAAAAAATTGTTTTGTTTGTACTTGCAGGGGGGGGGGACTAAGTGTCATCAGTTTGAGAAGATGAATGGAAAAATGAAAAACAGTGAAAAAAGAAAAAAAACTGAAAGAAGAAAATAAGGAAGAAAAAAGAAAGGAAAAACATGAAGACAAAAAAAGGAAGGAAAAAAGAAAGAAAAACAGAAAAAAATGAAGCAAAAACATTTCTGTCTGTCTGTCTCTCTCACACACACAACGATATATATATATATATATATATATATATATATATATATATATATATATATATATATATATATATATATATATATATAAGAACAAGTAGTTAATAAAACATGTAAAAAATACTTTGAAAAAGAGTTAAAAACATATTTAATTTTAAAAAGGAAGCACAAAAAAGTGGGTAGTCTTTAATTCGCAGAGTTTCGAAGAAATACTTTCCTTCTCATCAGCAAAATGCGGGATCCTTTTTATCCACTTTTTTGTGCTTCTTTTTTAAAATTAAATATGTTTTTAACTCTTTTTCAAAGTATTTTTAACATGTTTTATTAACTACTTGTTATTATTATAAGCTCTATTTCCTATTTGGTTTTATCGAGCTTTTACATCTGGTTGAGATTACTTTATAAATATTAACTCTTCAATATTTATAATATACTTTAGTTTTGCCATCTTGGGATTATTTTGGTAAACTTCTTAACTGTAATTCTTATTTTCATTTTATGTGTGTGTGTGTGTGTGTGTGTGTGTGTGTGTATACATATATATGTGTGTGTGTATGTATATATGTGTGTGTGTGTATATATATATATGTGTATGTATATATGTGTATATATATAATCAATAATAACCACTTAGATAGGAAAACCAACTAATCTTCAACCCCTAATATTAAACTCTACCCTAATTCCGTTCATCAAAAAAAAAAAAAAAAGAAAAAAAACTACAAAAAAAAAACCCTTTTCCCTTTTTTTTTCATGAGTTGTCATTTTGTCCGTTAAAAACAGTGGGGAGGGGGGGATCAAATGGTGGACAGCGAAAAAGTTTCAAGAATTCGAAAATTGTGTCGACATTTTTCGTATGTCTGTATTTCTCGTCTCTGCGACACTTAGATGTTTATTTTTTTTAATTAGTTATTTATTAAAACAAATAAAGTCCAATAACGTTAAAAAAGAAATTAATTCTATATAAAAAGAAAACCAGTCAGCCATTTTAATATTTTTAATATCTGGAAAGAAAAAGGGGAGGAAAAAGAAAAAAAAAATGAATAACTTTTCGAAATTTAAAAAGCATTTAAACCAGAAAGGGTAGGGCGGAACTGTATGAGAGTGGCCACCCCCTAAAAATGCGCGTTTTTCCTGAGAGTATATATATATATATATATATATATATATATATATATATATATATATATATATATATATATATATATATATATATATATATATATAATTTCTGTAGAAATATATTTTTCTTATTATATATCAATCCTTATTTAAGAAGCTCAATGTAATTACAGAGCAATATAAAGAATAAATGACAAAAAGTTATATTCCAAATTTCATGAGGTTGACCATCTTATAATTTATTCCTTTAATTCAGTTGACTTATTCAATTCTTGACAGTATCTGTTTCGTAGCGCAAAATCAATCACTTAATTATTATATCAATCAGTGAATCTATTATGCCCAAATTTAGGGGCATCTTCTGATGAGTTAAGGGCATAATAGATTCACTGATTGATATAATAATTAAGTGATTGATTTTGCGCTACGAAACAGATACTGTCAAGAATTTCTGTAGAAATATATTTGTCAACTGAATAAAAGGAATAAATTATAAGATGGTCAACCTCATGAATTTTGAAATATAACTTTTTGTCATTTATTCTACATATATATATATATATATATATATATATATATATATATATATATATTTCTACGATTATCATAGATTACAGACTTAAGTATAATATTAACAGAAAAAAAATTCATGACTTTTAAGAGGGTTCACTTTCTCTTTATAATGTTCTATTTCATTGCTACCTGACTTACTGTCCATTTCTTTTACCGACGTGTCACGTGATTAGAACGTTATAAATTTTCTCGTTATAACGTTCTAATCACGTGACACGCCGGTAAAGAAATGGACAGTAAATCAGGTAGCAATGAAGTAGAACATTATAAAGAGAAAGTGAACCCTCTTAAAAGTCATGAATTTTTTTTTGTTTTTTTTTCAAAATTTATTTCTGCTAATATGATTAGCAAACCTGTAATCTGTGATAATCTTCGGAAAAACTTTTTTTTTTAAAAATGGTGTAAAAACCGCATTTTTAGGGGTAGGATAATCCGCCCAGGGCAGTGGTGTTGACACACACGTGCCCTATGTCGAAACATGTAAAACGCGAACTTGGATATACCTGACACTGAAACGAAATAAATGTGGCGATTCAGAAGCATAGGTGACTCTAAGGGCGGGCGACGGTACGGGTGTCCGGTGAGAACCTAGCCTTCATGTGAAAATATCCGATTACTAAACCGAAATGCCTGTTTTAGTTTAAAATAAATCTGCAAAATGAAAACGTGTTCAAAAGTTTCATTTTTTTTTTCCCCCATATCAATTTTAAACTAAAAAAGAAAATCTGGTTTGGTAATCGGAACATTTCCACATCGAGTTTAGGTTTTCACCTAACACCGATATGGTCGAACTTAGGGTCGCCTATACTTCTGAATCGCAATTAATGTTTCAATATATTTTTCCGCTCTTGCTTCGATGTTGACTTATTCCTTGTTTGTTTGTTTGTTTGTTTTATGGTTTTATTACCGACAAGAAAACTACGACGCGACAACTTAATTCGGCACAGCTAGTTTTTTTTTTTAAATGCTTATTATTTTTTTTCCAGCTTTTATTAAAGAATTAATTGAAAAAATAAATGTTAAGGTTTTAAACTTAAAAAAAAAAAAAATTATTAATACATTTATTTCGTTTCAGTTTCAGGCATATCCTAGTTCACGTTTTACATAAACACAAATCACGTGGCATATCTTTGGCCATGACGTCCACGTATGTATATACGGCACATGCGTTAACGTTGTCCTAGAAAGTAATTTAAACTGACTATAAAATTCCTAGCAAATTATAATAAAAAATAGTGAAATTTTCTATAAATAGAGATTGAAACATTACCTTAACAAAATTATAGTATAAAAAAAATCTTTCGGTTGAATTCAAATTTCAAACTGGTCAGCTTCTTTTGGGACATTCAGTTACCCACAGACAGACTGTTCCGCTGTATCACAACTCTTCAGTGTAGCTAGACTAGCAATAGCCGCAAGCTAGGATCGAAAATACCATATATATATATATATATATATATATATATATATATATATATATATATATATATATATATATATATATATATATATTACATACAGGGTGAGCTAAAAGTAGGTAGACAAGTTAGAGTTGGGGTTATGAAAAAGAATTGCTTTAATATAATTGATACATAAACCTATTCAATAAGCTGGCCACCTATTTTTGGCTCACTCTGTATATATATATATATATATATATATATATATATATATATATATATATATATATATATATATATATATATACATATACATACATATATACATTTATTTGTTTCCTCACTGTGTGTATATATATATATATATATATATATATATATATATATATATATATATATATATATATATATATATATGTGGTTTTTGTTGTTGATTTTTTAAACGATAATGAGGTTAACGTCTCCGCCTCGGAGATCCGGTGTTTTTCTTAGAAAGTCGCCCATTTTTTATTTGGATGTATTTTTTATTTATTTATTTATTATTTTTAAAAATAGTGATCTACGGACACGCGGGTTTCGGTCAACAGTCAAGCTACGCTGAAGAGGATTAGGGCTCCGAAACACGCGTGTTCGTAGATCACTGTTTTCAAAAATAATATATATATATATATATATATATATATATATATATATATATATATAATTATTTTTTTATATATATTATTTTTGAAAACAGTGATATATATATATATATATATATATATATATATATATATATATATATATATATATATTAGTGTTGGGATGATTAATGGGAATCGGAATCGGGAATTGGAAAAATCAGCAACATTGGCGGTATCGGAATTGGTATCGGAATCGGAAAAAATGGTGCCTATTTTCCGATGCTAAAATGATTTCTTTAATTGTCTTTTTTATTTGATTTTGTTTCAACCAAAATCTTCCATTGCTGGTAATAAATGATAAAATAATCAATATTGATTGATTTTAAAATACAAGTAAAGCTAAAATCGATAGATCATCCTCCAAAAGTAGAATTTTAAGTTTAGGAAAATATCTGCATATTTAGCGTTTTTTTTAATTTTTTATTTATTTTTTTTTATTTATTTATTTTTTTTTTATTATTTTATTTTATTTTTTTATTTATTTTTTTTTTTTTAATTTTTTTTTTTTTTTAAATTTTTTTTTTTTTAATTTTTTAATTTTTTAATTCTTTATTTTATTTTTTTATTTTTATTTTTTTATTTTTTTATTTTTTATTTTTTTTTACTGAAATTAGGGAAAATAACAACTCCATAGTTCAATATTTAGAGATTTATAAAGAATTGGAATCGGTAATTGTATCAGAATCGGGAAAAATATTGGAATCATCCCATCATTAATACCTATATATATAGTATGTTTATTTGTACAAACATGATTAGCTACATATGTGCGTACACGTTTCTGTATTGCCTTGTTTTAGACAAATTACTTCATCAGGCCATGGTATTGACTTGAGAGCCAAACTCAAGAAAATTATATGTTTATTATATATTTGAATTCATGCAGATCTCGTATTTATTATTACAGGGCCAATTCTCCCTTGAATATATATATATATATATATATATATATATATATATATATATATATATATATATATAATTGTGAACAATTAAAATAGCACAAGTATATTTATAGCACATCCATATAATTTTATTTGATATATGGTACATCTTACACGTGTTTCGTTGAATAGTACAGCGAACAACTCATCAGAGACACATATAAATCCATAAGAGATTTTTTTTTTTAGAAAAGGATCAAAGATGCAAAAAGAAACGCACTTCTTTTAGAGTCATAATATTAAAACAACAAAAAAAAGAAGGTAAATTCTAATTGTAGCTTATTTATAGATCGTTCCAAGAAGAGACTGCTCCAGAAAAAGACACAGATGCCGCGATGATAAAATTATTGCATATACCAAAACTGTTGCATTTATATGTAGTCATCCACAAACAGAGCGTTTCGCTGTATCACAGCTCTTCAGTGCAGGTAGACTAACAACTGTCACAAGCCAGGATCGAAACTAGACGACAGTCGGCGCTTCTAATCATTACACTATGTTGGCTGCTGCTAAGATGGGTATGAGAAATTACAATGATCGAACACTGTTCAAACGACTTAAACTTCACTTGCTTACACAAAGAGCATTGCATTATACGCTTATGGTATTTCACTCACCATTATGCTCAACCCAAGATAGGGAGCATTTATAGTCATTCAAAGACAAACTGTTTTGCTGTATCATAGCTCTTCAGTGCGGTTAGACTAGCAACTACCTCAGACCAGGATCGAAACTCAACCACATAGGTGATAGTTGTCACTTCTAACTGGTATGTATTTTTGCCACTGCTAAGAAGGTAGGTGAAATAGACTGTCGCTATTTCCCTGCCTCTCCACCGGGGCTAGATGTGATGCCAGGCTGAGTTTAATCTGTCGTATGATCGATTTATATATATTTTCTCCCGTTGATAGACGATAGAGAACTGACCAATATATAATGCTAACATGGCGGCTGGTATGCCCTAAACAAGACAAGCTGAACTATGAATCGGGAAAATTGGCCGCAAATTATTTGTTACGTGGCCATCTTTTTTCTTGTGATTGTTTAACAGTAGACATTTGTTTGTTTTTTTCCTTTTTTAGCCGAATAAACATTTTACATTAAGAAAAAAACACTAAAAGTTTATCCACCTATGTGGAATAACTTATCTTGCCTTTGGTAACATTTATTTTTTTTTATATATTTGAATTTTGACCACTTTTTCGAATCTTCACAGATGTAAAACAAACCCGTGAATTGTTTATAATAGGCATTGTATGCCGGCATTATAGGATATAAAAAGGATTGGTATGCCATAAAATAGACATGTTAACCCTTTAAAGGAATGAGGAATTTAGCAAAAGGAAAAAGAAGGCACCAAGATATCATAAGATGGAGTATTCTTGCCACATTTGGGGTGGAGCTGCTAAGCGTAGCCTTTCCTGTCTTGACAGCATACAAAACTGGCTTCAAAATCTAGTGGATAAGGACCTTTTCTCCTCCTTGCAACCTTTTTCTCATAGAAACCACATTGCAAGTCTATCTCTACTCTATCTTTATTTTCATGGCAGGTGTTCGACTGAGCTCCAATCTATTGCTATCTCTTTAAAACATTCACAGCAAACACTCGTCTAGCCACAATAACTATCAACAATTTCCCTTACTCTCCATTTGTGTCTAAAACTAAATAAAAAGTTCCATGAGCAAAGTTTCTTTCCTTGAACTATTCATCTGAGGAACACAATACCGCAGGGCTACTTCCAAGCTGGCTATAACATGGTCATTTTCAAATCTAATGCAAATAGGTCCTTGCCAAGCCGTTCTCTTAAATAATAAAATCCTACCTAAGTTCCACCATTACTGATCATCACAGTGGTGTCTGACCGATCTGACACTCATTAACTTTTATCCTCGAATGGCCTTCAAGCCTTGATAAACAGTGACCCCCCCCTCCCAGCAAAAAACAAAAATTAAACAACACATGTTGACAGGGTTGATCATGCATTTTTTGGTTGACCAAAGTGCTTTTTCTCTATACCGCCGACAGATACAGCAGAATGACAAAAAGAAAAGGATATTTTCTTTTTTGTATTTTTCATGTACAGGGTGGAACGATAAAATTGTCGCCCTAGAAAGGATGACACGATTCCATTTCCGTTTGATGAAAACCGGTTTTCACTTTTTTTGTTGCAGACCATCTACTAGTTGGCCAGTTGCGTACAAATCTCAAAAGCTGTAGGAGCCTTCTATCATATCTGAAAGTGACACAGTGTTCAATGAGTGAGATTGGAGATGCACTGCTGAACAACTTATGCTCTCTACCGATCCAAGTTATGAGAACAGGACCATTGCCAGCACTCTCAAAATGCATCGCTAGATTGTCACAAATAACAGTGATGTGCTCAGGATGATTAAGATAAAGTTTCCAGCCACGGTTATGGTCTTTGGTGTGATTTCAAGTGAGGGTCACATCATGCCACCTCGCGTCTTTGAATTTGGCTTGCATAGATTCCATGATCAAAGCTTCTTCCTTAGAACTGCACGCCTGTGGAATTGTCTTCCGTTTTCCTGCTTTCCAGCTTTCTATAATATGGTTGTCTTCAAGTCCAACGTGAACAAGTTTCTGATGAGCCGTTCCATATAAGTTATTAAATTTACCAAATTTTCATTACTAATTATTACTATATTGACCAATTTCTACTGTACACTCTTTAACCCTTATCCTTGAGTGGCCTATCGGCCTTGATAAGTGGTGACGTCTATGCAAAAAAAAAAATAAAAAAAATAAAAAAAGTCTACACCAAAGTGTACCTGGATGTGCTGAAGAGTGTGTAGATCCCCTGGTGAAATTAGGTAGCCACTGGTAAACCCTGGGTGAGCAGCAGGACTCATCGCCAGCCCACAAGTTCAAAGAGACACAAGCTTGGTTTCCGAAAAAGTGCTACAACTTTGCACCCTTCTCTCACTGCTCCTCCTCCCTTGATCAGAACCCGCTGGACTACTTTGTTTGATCATATGTCGAGAACATCACCAACATGACCTCCCACAACACCAAAGCCAGCCTGATCGCCGATGTCAGCCAAGTATTCACTGAGCTCCCGCTGGTGCTTGTGGAAAAGGCATACTTCCGGTCCTGGACCTGTATCGAGGCAGTGATAGAGGCTGAAGGCGGCTACATTGAATAGATGTCAGCTCTACTACATAATCAAGTTACCTGAATTGATTTTTTTCAATAAAAGTTTTAAAATAAAGCTGTAGTGTTGTTTTCTTTAGGGCGACAATTTTATCATTCCACCTTGTAATATGGAACCACAGCTTATGAAAGCCAACTCAAAGATAAATGTTAGAGTTAATGAGTTTATCAGTTGGACGATCAGACAAATTACATGAGGATTAGTGACAATGGTTGAAACTGGGCAGAATTCGATTATTTAAGAGAACGGCTCAACAAGAATTTGTTTACATTGGACTCGAAAGGGACGATGTTGTAGTAAGCTGAGAAGCAGCTCTGTGGTATTGTATAGTTGAACAGTTAAATAGTTGACATGGGACAGTTTAGGAGGACGGCGCAACAATAATTTGTTAACATTGGACTTGAAAAACCACCATGTTGTAGTCAACTGGTAAACAGTCAAACAGTAATAAGTTCCACTAACGGATAGTTCTTGGAAAGAAACTTTGCGCATGGAATTTCTGTCTAATTTTAAGAACACGAAAAAAAAAAAGGGAAATTATTCACAGTTGTTGTGCACACAAACTAAAAAAAAATACATGTTTATGGGATTTTTTAGATAAGGATTTTTAATTTCAATTATTCCGACTATTATTCTCATCTTGTTTGCGACTTTTTTTTTTTTTTTCTGCAGTGTTTCAGCCCATGTAACTTCCGACCTTCATGAAGAGTGCATTTTCTTAGACTTTAGAACCGTTTATTGAAACTTTAGAAAGCTGGCTATAATATAACTATATGGCTATATATAACTGGCTATTATTCGGGGCTTATGATCATTACGTCATGAGTCTATATGAACAATTGTACTGTGAATTTTGGCGCAACAGCTAAGAGTGTTGGTTAACACTTAATTCTAAATGGCAATCGTCTGGATGTTGAAGCTGTTTAGCTATCCCCCACTGCAAGAACTTAGACACCAGGGTCGGAAAGTGGGATTGAGAAGTCAGCACCCCTCCCGAGGGTGGGGTGGGGTAAGCACTCTCTGACCTGCAAAACATGCCTGGGGGAGCCTTGTCAGTATTCCCCGACGGGGGCGCATCAGGCGACTAGCAATAAACTAACTTCCTTTCTCAAAGAGAGAAGGCAAGGCCTGGGAGGGCGAACCTCCTAGAACTGCACAGAACTTAACTCCCACCGCAAAAACAACAGGAATGGTCTAATCTCTGTTGATTTTGGGGCCCAAGATAAAAATCCCTGTTAAAGGTTCAATCTTTACCATAGGCGATAATGATAAAAAAAAGTAGCCTAGAAGATTAAGAACTCTTTTTAACTGATAGAGTAATATGTTTATTTCCCTTCCACGACCGGATGATGTGGCACAAGGTCGGTTAAAGTGAGATTTTCCAGCATTATGAGAGAGAGAGAGAGAGAAAGAGAGAGAGAGAGAGAGAGAGAGAGAAAGAGAGAGAGAGAGAGAGAGAGAGAGAGAGAGAGAGAGAGAGAGAGAGGGGGGGAGGGATATAGGGCGTACACGACATGGAAGCCCCTCCCATAAATTCCTTACCCGGCAGAGTTGCCACTTAACGCATATTTCAAGGATGGAGAGAAGAAAATAAGGAGGAATATTTAGGATGGCTAGAGAAGTGAGAGAATGAAAAAAGAAATATACGGACGAATTGGGAGGGATAGAAAAAGTAGCTAATAACAGAAAGGGGGAGGAAATTCACAGAAAAATATTAACAAAATCGTATAGCCTAATTAATTTTTATTCTGTCTAGATTAGAGGCAGAATACAATGTCAGTCAAGAATACGTCTTCGACAATCAGTCCGAGAGTGGCCTTGCTTTCATCAGGCTGAGATATTGTTTTGTGTAGTTCAAAGATATTCACTCTGCCTGGCTTAACCTTCTCTCATTTAGAAGGGGTTAGTTTATTGGTGAACGCGGCAACGCCTTGGGCGCACCTGACGGAGAATGACGACAGGAAGCACATTTTGTAGTTTAGGGGGGCACTTCTAGTATGCTAGCTTATCAAAATTTCACCTGACCGTGTGTTTAACCTGAAGAGAAGATAAATATAACAGTACAATATATGTCACATTGATGAACGATTAGTTAAATTAACAGTTTCATCCAGGCATTACCTCCTGCGAAAGTTGTTCTCACCAGAAAATTCTGAACACACACACACACACACACACACACACACACACACACACACACACACACACACACACACACACACACACACATATCTCATTCAAACACTTTGAATATATGGTTAAGTGGCAATTTTAGTCATTTAGAACTGTTTTTAAAACTACACTGCTCACTCATTTTTCGACTAAATTTCCAACAATTATTATAGTTTATAGATGACCTTCTCGGCTATATTGTGAAAAAAAAAATTTTTTTTTTCAATTTTCGTTCAGTAAAACAAAAGTTATAAATTTTATGGTGTTCAAAATCGTAAAAATATGTAAAGAGGTGAGTGACGGTTTTTATGACTGGTTTCCATAGCAACCACGTCGCTTCAGTGACTACTGTTGCTACTAATTCACTGCTGTCACAAAAAGAGAAGTAGCACGTGAAACAGAGAGAATGAGAACATGAAAGGGGGATAATTCGGGGGATTTCATTGAAAGCAGACGAGTACCATACATTGTTATTACATATGTGTTTATGAGGGCAAAAAAAAAAAAAAAAAGACTGAAATTAAACAATGAACAAGTGAATTTATTGATTGCCTGGAAAAAATCATGGATTACAATTGATAAATGCGAGCATGAAAAGTAATATGGTTAAGCTTAAACATGGAAAAGTAAAAGACTAGTTGTTAAAACTAGAATAGAAAAGGACAAGATATTCTAGTAAAAAATATAATAAATTCATAACTTAAAATATTGCAGCTTTAAGAATTTTTTAAAATTAAATTTATAACATTATATAATCAATTCTTAATGCTGCAATATTTTATATAAATTTATTATATTTTTTACTAGAATATCTTGTCCTTTACGTATGGCATAATCACGTTGACACACCGGTTCCCGCTGGATTACCGAAATTAAGCAACGTTGAACCTGGTCAGTACTAAATGGCACTTCCAGGTGCTGTATGTGCTCTCCGCTTATCTCGCCATTGTTTCCAGTCATCCTGAACTTCTCCTTGCCACTGGACTCAAACAGTGCCGATTCAGGAGAGGTGTGGTTAGAGATTGCGCAACTCATGCCTCACAATTACATGCGCAGCTGCCCCTGCAGGGAGTATCCTTTGTCTTTTTCTTTTCTTTTCCAGTTTTAACAACTAGTCCTTTACTTTCCCATGTTTAAGCTTAACCATATTACTTTTCATTCTCGCATTTTTCGATTGTGTGTGTATATATATATATATATATATATATATATATATATATATATATATATATATATATATATATATATATATATAAAAGTGAACGTGTCTGTGTGTCTGTCTGTCTGTGTACATTTCCCTATGCAATAACTCTGTAAATTTTTAGTTTACACACTCGAAATTTTATTTTGAAATGTGCGCAGGCAACGCGAGAATAACGTCAAAAATGAGAGTCCAATAGAAACGTTTTAATTTGAATAAAATAAAATACGCATCAATATATATATATATATATATATATATATATATATATATATATATATATATATATATATATATATATATATATATACGCAGCAGCCAATTAGCGTAATGGTTAGAAGCCTTGACTGTTGCACGGGCGGGCAGGCGGGCGGTCGAGTTTCGATCCTGGCTTGAGGTAGTTGCCTGTCTAGCCGCACTGATGAGCTGTGATACAGCTAAAGAGTACTGTATGTGGATGACTATAATGCTCCTCATCTTGAGTTGAGCATATTGGGAAGTGATACACGAATTGCCATTAGCGTATTAAGCGATACTCTTTGTGTAAACAAATCGAACTTAGGTATTTCGGACGATGTCAAAAAATTGTTAATTCACAGCCCGCATAGCAGCAGCGATTAGCGTAATGGTTAGAAGCCTTGACTGTCGCACGGGCGGTCGGGTTTCGATCCTGGCTTAAGGTAGTTGCCTGTCTAGCTGCACTGATGAGCTGTGATACAGCGAAACAGTACTGTATGTGAATGACTATATATATATATACATACACACACATATATATATATATATATATATATATATATATATATATATATATATATATCTCGGAATCGGAAAAATATGAGCCTATTTTCCGATGCCAAAACAAATTCCTTAAATTATCTTTTTTTATTTGATTTTAGTTTAAGAAACATCTTCCACTGCTTGCAGTAATGATAAAATAATAATATTCATTTATTTTAACTTCCAGTAAGACTAAAATCTCTAGTTTATCCGCTCACAAGTGTGTTTTTACGTTTGAGAAAACATAGGCACATTCAGGACAAAATAACATTTTTATAAGTTAAATATTTAGAGATTTATAAAGAATCGTGGAGATTGCCAAACGATTGTAAGAAATGGACCGCATGTTTCCGTGACGTCAGATTTGTGTTAACTATACGAACTATGGAAAAACAGAAGCAACTTAATGATTTTTTAAAACCTTTGTTCAAACTGCAATTAATAATTAATCTTTGTTATAATTTTGTTAGGTTTTAAGATTTACACAGTTTTAACGATTAATAATATTATAAGCATTTGTATATTAAATATGAAATACGGTTTTACTGAATGTTCATTTGGTTACCTAGGGGCTTCCATATTTTGTTCGGTGAAAAGAGACAAACAAAATATGAGGGGGAGCTACAAAATGCATAATATTTGTGCAATAATATTTTCAAATTGGTTTTAATCTTGCGATAAAATAGCTGACAACAGTCATGTTTATATTGATACTTAATATTTAAAAAAAATTAAACACAATTAATTAAAAATCTATGTTGTAACGGAACATTTTGAAATAATGGAATTTTAATCGTTTTAATCTTTTAAAAATTAATTAATGTTTAGGAAGTTTCTTTTTCTTGGTAATTCAACTGATTATAATATTTATTAATTCGAAAAAACGCTATTTAAAAAAAATCATAATAATATTAAATTTATATCATTTTTTTAATTGCAACTTCAAGGTAATTTTTTGTTCAATACGTGTATTTAAATTTAAAAAAAATAAATATGTTTTACTTATTTGAACTCTTATGTTTCATAATAAATAGAAATATCGATCGATTTAAATATATTTTGTTCAAATTTCGAAAAAATAAATGGGGGGTGGGGGGCACGCACTAAAAAAAAAAAAATATTTTCCCTCGTATATTTTACGGAAACTGCATTTTATATGTAATTTCATTCTAAAATAGATAAGTATCGAAAATTTCACGAAAATCTGACCATTAGTTGATTTTTGCTAGATTTATTAAACACGGGTATGTTTTACGTTCGAAATGTTTACTACATGAGAACGTTATTTTAAAGCGCCAATTATGTAAACATGATTTTCGTCTCACAATTTCATTATTTTCGTTCGATGAACAAATTTAAAAAAAAATTATTTCTAGTTTATTTTGCCCTTCTTCTTTTAAATGGTACAAAAGTTATATTGATAATATTAATTTATAATAAAGTTACATCGTGTTACATATAGGGGAGGGGGTTAATCTGTGGTGACTTTTGAAGGTGCCTAAAGAATCGGAATCGTAATTGTATCGGAATCGAGAATTTAGTACGGAATCAGTAATTGTATCAGAACAAAGATAATATTGAATCGTCCCATCACTAATACACACACACACGCACGCGCACACACACGCACGCACACACACACACACACGCGCACACACACACATATATATATATAGAGAGAGAGAGAGAAAGAGAGAGAGAGAGGGGGGGAATAAGGGAGAATCCTCCTTAGGCAATAGCAGTTCAAAGCTAAATGCTTCTCGTTAGAAGAACAGAAAAAGCTTTTGAAGAGAAGCATTTAGCTTCGAAATGTCATGTCGCTACACATTTATGACCATGTTTCGATCAGCTAGTTACAAGTAACCAGAGCCCTATTCAGGGGATATTGCTTATACAAAAGTAGAGTCTGTAATTAATACATATATTGATTTCCTAGATGTACATCCACTGAAATTTTTGTGTTTATCAAAAAGTGCTTGATTAATAAACAAAACGCGTTTATAGTATGTTTATTTATACAAACATTATTAGCTGCACATGTGCATACATGTTTCTGTAGTGCCTCTTTTCAGAGAGACTATGTCATCAGGCTACTAAGATAAAATTCAAAACAATTCAAAAGGAATGAATTTTACATTCAGACATCCGTTTGGCCTAATCAACTTCAAAAGAAATTAAAAGGAACACGGGTTGATGAGTTCCTCTTTTTTTA